>NC_140636.1:11484637-11787137 GCF_057382275.1 Copadichromis virginalis
CCAATGATGCGATTCACATTCGTATATACGCAGCTAATCAGCGTCGTTGACAGGCTATGACAGCGTCCTTATGTGCCGACACCGGTGTTTTAGTTAGCAAAGCGGCTGATGTGGAGTGAAGCCACGTTAATGACAACGTGTACAACCATTGGAGATGTGAGCAGGACGGACGGAACAACTGACGGGAAAAAGTGTGGACTTTATACCAGTTTTTGAATTGTGTTGATCGGCCACGTAAAACCAGAGTTATGATAAATATATATGCAATGTTTGGTTTTCTTCCTGAATACTATCGTTGTTTCTATTTACTGCGGGAGGAAATGGTTAAAAACTGCGTTTTATAAGGAAAACGCTCGAAAGCCTATGAGCAAAAAAACCCCACCTTTTCCTATTGGTGGAAAAATGTACCATGTCGACCAATCAAAAAATGACATGGCAACATTGCATTTAGTTGTTTAGGAAGGGGGAAGTTTTAGGAGTGATGGTGTGTTTTGAGATGTGAGAGATTTCCGACATTTAGCGCAAATCTTGTGTAGTTAGTGTGTAGTGTAGTCACTAGTTTTGTTGTGTGTGTCAGAACAATGAGGCGACTGCTGAGTGTTACAGGTGTTACAGCAGTGATACAGCTCCTGTTGTCAGGCCTGCAGGTATCAGGCTGTTGTTCTCCTTTATCTCTTAGTGGACAGAAATTATTTTTTGGAGTGGCACAAATAATTTGTGTGGCATCAAATTTGATGCAGAACAGCTGATTGTTCTGTAAATAGTTTGAAATGTTTATTTAAAAAACGCCTTGGCTGCATTTTTAGGTAAACAGCTGCAAAAACTTTGTTTGCAAAACTCAGTTACTTTTTTGAAGAAGTAACTACATAATTAATTGCCCAACATTGGTCATTATATACTGCATTTTGCAGAGAGAGAGTTACAGACTCTCTCCCAGACCACAGACTCGTAATACAAGTCAGTTTGATATAGATAGATATATCTATCTAATAGTGTTAACATACTACACAGATCATGAACAAGATTTTTATTTTCATTGTAAGTGGGATAAAGTAGTCTAACATAAATGTAAATGCTGTAATTTGATTATTTTAATAAACCGTGTAACTTGGGTGGATTCGATGCTGGCGTGACCACAGTGCACACGTCTGCTGTTGCTCACAGGGGTCCAAGGGACCGCTCAGGGAGTTTGTGTGTTCGCTCAGACACATGAAAAATTAGAGGGAACATTGCTCAGCAGTGTACTTTTTTTAAAACCAGGGTTGATTAAATTACTCTGTTACAACAGAAAAAATGAACTGCACTGGACTTAACCTGTGCATGATTCCAAACATCCACCATATAAACCTGACCCGACCTTTAGGATGTACAGGACATGAAAAATTATTTATATGAAGATCTTGACTATCTGGGTATAATTAAAGGTGCACACTTGGGCTTTTTAGGGTGATGGGGTCTGGCCACCCTGCCAGGCAGGTGAGTGGTGTGGAAACCCATGTTTGCAAATTTAACTTGAATCTATTAAAAATCTTTGGACAAGTTTAAATCCAGGTGACTTTGGCCTCAGGAACCATGTAATCCTACTGTTTATTAAAATATCGTAGAATTCAGAGATCTGTTGAGGTGTCATTAATCGTTATGTTTTGGCAGACGGTTCAATATGATAGGAAAGTGTGTTTGTAGCGTTACCGTGTACGAGTGCTTGTAATTCCAAGACAGCACCAGTTTTACCACAGCTTTGAACCAGTGATGGAAATGTGTCCTTTCATTCTAAGTAAACTGACACTCGCTGCTGCCACATCAGCTATCACAGCCACATCGGGTACCAAATAAGACACTTTAAGTATTAAATATTTGTATTCATTTTCTTTTACTAAAATAAAAACAGGTTTTAGACTGATCTGTATCTATGTGAGGATCATTCGTCCAGATTTGATTCGTTCCCTTTCTCCACAACTCCAGGAAGGACTCCAAAGCTCTGGGCCAACAGTGGAAGAAAGGAGTTCCCGTTGAGGTTATCCCCATGGCGCATGTTCCCGTCTCCAGAACAATAGCCAAGCGTTTTGGAGGCGAGGCTAACTTAAGAATGGCTGTCAGCAAAGCAGTAAGTGGACTGACTCTAACATCTGTGACATCTCAGCTGCACCTCTGTTTCATTGCTCACAGCTTTGCTTTGGTTTTCCTCCTGGATTTTCATTCAGTGGTTCTCAAACTTACCATTGAACTTTTAGCGTTAATCAACAGTTAAAAAAGAATTTAAGTTTAAATTTAGCCATAGGCTGTGCATAAAAGAGACATTTCAGTGGCAGCATATTGGTTAATAGCCTTTGTTTGCTTCTGGGGACTTGTGCCTGTTGTTTGTCCCGACCAGACTTCCATAGGTGCTACACCGCAGTCACTGAGCCCCATTTTCTACTTTTATTAGCAACATTTTAACCCTTCCCATAAAACAGAATCAAAAATGCTGCCGTGTATATCAGCCTGATGTTGCCTGTGTAGCTGGCCTCAGTGTAAAAGGTGATTTTACCCTCTGATCATCTCATTTCACTTATCCTACCTACTAGTATTTTTATCTTTAAGTGTGTCCAAATTGAAGGATGTGATGATGGATGGTGATACTACCTCATCAGTGACAGTGAAGCATTACACTGGGCTTCACATGAAGGAGTTGAACCCACAAACAATAACCGGGACTTTACATTTTTCTATATGTCGTTTACTGAACTTGGTGAAGCGAGGAGCACATAGTTAAACGGTTTTTGAGTAACTTTGAGGAAGACTTAGTGCTGCTGTGGACCAGCTCATTGGCTGCAGTGCCTGTAGTGTCAATCCAGTGCAATTAACTAACTGCGTGGCCTCGTGAGTCGGCTTCGTTAGAGGCTTGTGACAACTGTGTGAAACTGAGGAAAGTTTACACTGAAAGCGGAGGGCAAAGCCGCCTACACAGGCGCCGTAACTGCCTCATTAACACTCTGCAGACTTTAATGATTTGCCTCCTACTCTGTTCTTTCAAATGAACAACATCCAGCGAGAGACGGGAGCCTCTGTTTATTATTCCAGCTCTTAATGTTTTCATTGCGCTTTTTTTTGTTTTTCCTTTTTTATGCTGTTGAGCCTGGAAACTGTTTTGAGTGCTAATGAGTGGGACAGTTTGTTTACTCACAGATCCTTGACGATCAGACATGCTGTTATTTAATTAAAACTTCCTTTATAATCGCGCACGATCACTTAGTAATTACATGTGGCAGACCACACTCGCGTTTTGTAAACTGCTAAGGAGAACAATTATATTTCCAGCGCCTGAGATAACAAGCTTTGCGTGTGTTCCCGTACTTTGCTGGAGTGACTGGGTTATGTATTTGTGGCTTTCAGGGTCCCGTGGTCACTGATAATAGCAACTTCATCCTGGACTGGAAGTTTGAGCATGCTCAGAACTGGAAGGAAGTGAACACTGCAATCAAGATGATCCCGGGTGAGGAGCTTGGGGCGTGTCTCATTGTTGTTGTAAGTATATTGGTCCATCCATCAGTGTTCAGAGTGCTCAGCCTGTCTCTGTGTGCTTACAGGTGTGGTAGAGACCGGGCTCTTCGTAGGGATGGCCGAAAGGGCCTACTTTGGCATGGAGGACGGAAGCGTGCAGGTTCGAGATCCTGCGGTCAACTGAGTTTTCCACCATCAACACAATCTCTCTCTGCTCATCTTTCCGAATGACCTCACCGCTCCCACAAGTGCCATAGTCTTGATTTCCTCCAGGTGCCCTACTGTTTGGGTTGAGCTGCACCTCCTGCAAAGCAAGGCAGTTTTCACACATCTCACTAGGATCTCACTGAAGATCACTTGGTTTTCTCATCCTGCTGGTGGTGCTTCAGAGTTTTAAAGTGCCTGATGAGTAAAATCAAGTGCGTCGCATCTTCTTTCTTAGCCTGTAATGTCCCCAGTTTGTCTTCCCGGTCACACTGGGAATTTTGGCTCTTCTGCAGTTAGCAGGTTTGACAGAGTCTCTGCAGAGTTGTGGTTCTCAAGTATTAAGGTGAACCACTGCAGTGCTGCACAGCCAGATTAAGGAGTGCCTTGAGATTTAAAAAAAGAAGACCTTTTTAAAGGCACATTTAAAAAAATAAAATAATAATAAAATAAATATCATAATTATATGTCAAAACATCTGCTAGGCCGACAAAACCAAAAAAACCCTGTAAGCAGTCAGCACTAGTCTCCCTGCTTTTGGAGGGATGGCAAGAACTACTAATGAATATCCCAATTTAAGCAGCAAGAGGCATAAAATGATCTAGTGCAGCTATGAAGCCTCTGGTAATGTGTTACAAAGATGCACAATATAAAGGTGGAGTGTAATGCAAGTTTCCTTGTTGAAGAAGCCTAACATGACACAACAGTCCTGAATGAGGACAGATTGGGGAAATATATGTGGTTTCCTCTGAGGTTTCACAACTGCTCCTGTAAAGTTAGACTAATCATTGAAGGTTAAAGTCCTCAGCCTCGCTGTTTGTCCAGGAAAAAAGCAAAACTAATGCACGTACACATCTCCTTCCTCTGTCTCTGTTCTTTTTGTGCCTGTATGTCACCTGCATGACCGTTACTTATCCTTTACACGAGTCATCTGGACACTGAACGCCTCCCACTAACAGAACTTGAAGTAGGTAATGATGGTAGACAGCCATGCTATTTAACTTTGGCGTGCTGTAGATTATGTAAGTTTCACTAGAACCATGAGTACATTTTGTGTCTTGTAATACCAAAGTAATAGAATGTTCTTTATGATTCAAGTAGCAAAAGTTAATACATTTTCATAGTTGAATGCCTTTAAAATATTTTAGTTTAAGACAAAAGCGTTGTCAGTGTTGGTGAAACTGCATCTTCGTAGTTCAGTTTATAGCATGGAGTCTGTCCCTTGAAGAAATGATCCCTTATGTTATTTTGTGGCCAAGTTACTGTCTCGGCCTGCATCAGCCATCACATATTGTTCTTATGGTTTTCAAATTCAGCCGTTCCTTCGACTTTACTATGCCTTACACTGTGGTTTCATTTTTGTGAATGTGTTTGTTTCAATGTAAAACTCTGTCAGTTGGCAAATATGTTTAAAAAAAAAAAAAAAAACACTGTGAAGTGCACACACTCGGATCCTGTTCTAATGTTATTCCAGTCTCATAAATCAAATTCAAGTGGCCTGGAGATGAAAGGTTAAGCGATCTGGGAATGTGTTTGGAATATTTTTGCACCAGCATGGTATTTTTCTCCATTCTTTTCTTTACCAGTTGACTGTGATTATTATTATTTTTGCTGCAAAGGTTCTAATTTCTTTGTCAATACAGGACCAAAATTATAACTCAATGTCTTGTTTTATTTTTTTGTGATTTAGTGTGAGCATACTTGTTGACACTTATTTCCCTTTATTTAAAGCTATTAACAAAATAGCAAATTGAATAATAGTTAAAATATTAAGATGATATCCGTACCAATGTGTGATTTCTGAACATTATTTGACTTTGACCTTGTCAGTCACTGTACAACAGGTATACAAGGAACAAAATTTCATTACAGTTGGTGAAATATTGTGAAATATAAAATTGTATAGCAGCAGAAATCCTGTAACATGCGAGGGTTGGGACAACAGAGCATGAAAGAGGGATGAGGATGCAGTGATGACGTCTGTGCCTCGAAACAAGCAGCGCTTGGGTGCAGTGTCTTAAATGGAGGGAAGGCGAGCCTCAGTGATTTTCTTCCACCATCCTCGCCTCTCTTCAGTCTTCCAATCAGAGGTACTGCAGCAGCCACTCCACACATAGATGCAGCTGGTCAAAATGCCCTCTATGGTACCGCTCTAGAATGTAGTGAGGATGGGTGGGACTAGGGGGGCTCTCGTCATCCTGCGCAGGAAGTGCAGCCTAATGTTGTGCCCTCTTGACCAGTGACACCATGTTCAAAGTCCGACGTTCAGGATCAGGTTGTTGACTCCACACCAACTGTTATACCACCTCTCTGTAAGCCAGGTGGTCATCCCTTATGAGGCCCACTGCTGTTGCATTGCCCGCAAACTTCATAGTGTGGTTGGTGGTCATGTGTCAGTCATCAGCGTGAACAGCAAAGTGCTCAGAGTGGTGTTTTCCAGGTGTGCAGGCTTCAGTAAAGAGAAGAGGAGATGGTGTCCTCGGTGGAGCAGTTTAGTCACTGGGCACACGGGAATGAATATAACAAGCTGTGCTCGAGTTTGTGCAGAATGCAGGAAAGTACCACCCTCCTTTTTGACCACAGGGAGGCGCTAGATATTCAATCTGCTTGGTGTACTTAAGGTAGTTTAATGCCAGCACAACAAAATGTTCTATATACAGATTATGCGCTAATACCCTTATGTACAATACATAGCTAAATTCGTCTTTTGTATATTAAATGCTTTGACATGTTTATAATAACTTGTGTAATATATATTTATAACACAAAAAAATGTTCTGTAATGTCATGGAGAGCTTTGAGCTTTTCGCCTGTGACTTGAGTTATAGACATTATGTCATTGTTATCTCTGTGTAAATGAAACTGAGAACGATAACTCGTGACCAGGACCAGGAACTGCACCGATCTTCTATAGCCACGTTGATGCTTTCATGTTGGCTGTCTTGACAACAATTCATGAATGACAGCCTAAATGTCGAATCTAGTTGTTCCATTCAGTCACCCAGGACGCAAACTGACCAATAACGTCCCTGCCTGTCAGACCAACCTGTGTTCTTGGTTAGAGGACGTCAACTCGGACCAATCACAGCTCCGCTACGGAATTCACCATCGAGGACATTTTTGCGTCACCTTTTGCTCTGGTCGTCGGGCAGCCGTCAATGCGCCTGCGTGGCTGTGACAGACAGCGGATTAGCCAATGCAGTACACTGTTTGGGAGGCTGGGACTTCCTGAGCCCACCTCTTTGAGTGACAGATGGGTAGTGCAATAGTATTCTGCTTAGTGTGCGAGTCTAGATGATTGACAGCAAATTATCCAACGAGAGGCGGATACATGAATTTTTAACAAACTCGGCGATTCCACTAACCAATCCTAGTGTAGAAACAAGGCGGGATTCAGCGTTACCAAGGCAAGTCGAGTCCAGTATAAAGGCAATAACATGGTTTCCCAGTGGCTGTTTATGTTTACTTAAAGAACATCTCCGAAAAGGGCGTTTTAGAAGACACAGCTTTGATTTCTGTTTTAACTACAGTTTTTTTTGGACCTTAAGTTTTTTTATGTTAAGATTTACAAGGCCAGTGGCATGTAAATCTAATCACTAATGTGCCAGTCTCACAAATGGAAAGGGGGTTTCACTTTGGAAACGTGAGCATTTCCCTGGTGCTCCTCTTGTTGCTGAAAGCGCTTATCGGATTTGGGACTTCGCAAGCTCAGGGCTCCACCATCGGGAGGGTGCCGCTGTCCACAACCGGGGATTCAGGTTCGACCGCGGGGCAAGATGGTGCAGGAGTCATGAAGCGTGGCTTGGAGAACGTAGGCACCTCGGTCATTGGAGCAGACGTTACCGTGGAGGACGACGACAATGGGTCAGAGGCAGACGAATCACATGGAGAAAGTAACGGAAGCGTCAGAAAGACGAGGTAATTATAGAAACAGCTGCCAACTGATAGTAAGTAACTACACATTAATTATATCGCAACACCACTCTAGCGCCTACAAAATAAAGACGACCCCTAAAATAACAAACACACAAACTAGTAACGCCTCCCTCCCCCAATGTATTTGTAAAGTCATTTTAAACTTATTACTTTTTTTGTCAAGCGACACTTCTTGTTTAGTATTCCTCCGCCGAAGCGGCGCATTCCGAAGTTGCTGGGGAACTAGTTGTTTGTGTCCACTTTGCTCATAAACCTCGTTTTACTGCGTGTTATAATATGCAGCCTTACAAACGGTGCCAAGAAAATAATGCGACAGAAAGGTTAAGTGGAGTGTCACAGCGCAGAACAGGAAAATGAAGCGTTTGTGAGCGAGTTTGGCTTCGTGTCCGATAATGGACGCACACCGTAGCAGATGCGCTAATGCCCCGCTAACTAGAGCTAGCTGTTTTAATGTATTTATCTGGTGTCGGCAGTTTTAGGTAAGTTGCTAACATGTGGGTTACATGTCAGGGCAAAACGCGCCCCAGATAACTGACAGGAAAGTTTGGTGTACGACGAATAGCTTCTTCTTGCAGTTTATGGAGAAAGTGGCTTTTCTATAGTCTGTTGTTATTTTCCAACCGCGAAAGGGGAACACGTTATGAGCTGAAATGCCATGGTTGCTGGAACTTTTGATTCTCTCTGCGGAGAAATACAGGCAACTATGAGCACATTCGCTCTGCCGTCCTAAACCCGGTTGAGTTAATCCGAAAAGCGATCTGAAAGCAGCCCCAAGTTACATTGAATGGAATTTATGTTCCAAGTGAAGATGCAGCTGCTGCTTTCTTTGCAGATTTAAAATGCAAGATTCGTTTATTATAAAACGATAGAGCAGGATAACAGCGGTAACTGGTGACGTCCCCTCCTGTCTGCAGATAATCTGCATCACATTTACATGCACCAGTCTGTTTATTATGCTCTTAACCGTTGAGTTGGACACTTTGCATAAAGCGTTTGTGTTGATCTTAGCGGTTTAAAGCTGTAGCAAAGTGGCCCCGGAGAAGATACATGTAAAAGTATGCAAAATGACAAGCTGTTGTTTGTTTGACAGAAGGAGCTCAGGTTTGCTACACCTTGCTGCTGCTGCTGCTGCTGTGGGAGGGAGGGCGGTGTCTCAGACGCACCTGAGACCATGCTGCATGTCAGTGCTTTAACCTCAGACATAAAATACAACTCTAACGTGTTTAGCGCAGTTACATTTTCACATAACACCTTGAAAAGGCATGCGGCACTGCTGAGAAAGTCCCCTGGATGCCGCCAGTGAAAAGTTTACAGTCTGACACAGACCACATGTTTACCCAGTCCTGTTAGATTACTGCTGCTGCTGCTGCTGCCCAAAGTGAGATGCAGTTCTCGCTGCATCTCACAGTGGGGAGGGCATTGATTTTGTCTTCCTTGGTAAACAGTAGGTTTGACGCCCACCTTAGATGTTTGGTGCAGTGTGTTCCTTTTCTGTTCTTTCATCTTATTTTTACCTTTACAAGTCCATTACACCCACTTTTTGAGTGTAATATAGCTCCTTGAATCAGGATTATATCAGCACGCTTTCTTGCTTTAGGTATCCAAGGTCCTGAGGTCCTGTAATAAATTATTCCCTATGTATTATTCTGAATACGCTGTCTGTTTTCCTGAGGGAGTCATAACATCGAAAACCTTGTTAGAGTCGAACCTTTTGAAGATGCGCGGTGTCGTTTCATCACCTTAATGTTCGAGCTTGCTGCCATTGTATCTACTTGACGGCTGAAACGCAGCGTGCCGCCAATTTTCTGCCAACCTTTTTTACACCCCAGGCTCACTTTAAAGTTTTCTGACAAGACCCGAAGCACCGCGTGCTAGCCCTGGGTGTTCGAGGTGCTATATAAACAATGCTCTTTCACAGCAGGGGGCAACTCGGCATGCTGTGTAGTCTGTCCCGCCATACTCAAGTCAAGAGGTGTAGTTACTTGGTTGGGAAAAATGAAAGATTTCCCAAAATCTTTCAGAGTACTGCCGCACTCTTTTTTTTTTTTACACCCTGCACAAAGCCACAGTTTTACCAGGGTAAACTCGTGGCACGAGGGCAACACAAAAGCTCCTGCCTGGCATCTGCCGTACAATATCAAGATGAACGTAATTAACAGGTAGAAGCAGAATATTCCCCTGCCAGCCACCTCAGCTGCTGCAGGAAAACTCCTGAGCGTTCACCCTGGTGCTGGTCACACCCTTCCACTGCTCGCTTTCTCCCTGCCGTGTCACACTCTCTACTTGCTTTCTGTTCGCTCTCTTACATATTTCCAGGCTTTTTCGCCACAAACTACCGGCTTTTTTCTTTTCTGTTTTTTTGTCACCTTATATAAATAAGTCTTTTGAGCAGTATGTTTAGAAGTTGTGGACTAATGGTCTCTCGACTTTAGTAGTTGTTGTTTGTAAGGTTTTGTTTTTCCAGGGTTACAGCGCAGCAAGCCCGACCACACCAGTCTCTCCTTTGCATTTATTCTCTTTGTCTCTCGCCCTTGAATTTAAGTCTCCCCCTGCTTCTTCTCTGACACCCCTTATCCTCACACACACGCTGCTTTTTAATGTCATCCCTTGAGTATACACTGCCGAGTGCTCCATTTGCATCTGTCCGCCTACAGAGTTGTTGCTGAACTTTAGAAATGTCACAAGAAACAAAAAAGAGTGATTTTTAGGTAGGTTTCTCTTGTAAAGGGGCTAATTTAACTAAAAAAATAAACAAATAAGAGGCGCCTTAAATGTCAGAAAACACATTTTCAGGAAGCGTGGAAATTGCCTGTTTTTAAAGGAAGTTGTTTGAAATGTGTTGCTTATATTTATAATAGCGACAGTGAACTTGTATTTGGTTAAAATGAATGTGAAACGGTGAAGTTGAACATCTCCCACCGTTAATTAGGTCAGCTTTTTGAAAACATTCTGCAACCTTTTGGGACTTTTACCTGCTTGACTTTCCAAGTCAAACAGACCCTGTGGCAGTAAGTGGCACCCTGTACTGCTCTGGATTTAACTACTCTTTCTACTTTTCAAGCATCCCAGTAACTTTAGTGCTTTGTTAAGAACATCATAACTCTCACATCTGGATCCCATTTTATATAAAGTATAATAGATCTCGAGTAAAGACCTGCTTTTCTTTTTGTTGTTGTTGTTTTCTTCTACTTCTGATTGAGATTTGGGAGTCGAGCACTTCAAAGGCAAACTCTTGAAAACCAGTCAGCGCTCAGATGTCAGCGTTTTTCAATTTCTGTCATTTATAAAAGCCCCTCCTTCCACTTCTCTATCCTGTAATCTATAAATATTGTAGATGTTTGCTTTGATCCGGCATTCAGCGTGCGACGAGCCTGCTGTTGTGTCGGCTGTCGCTTCACCTTTAACGCTTTCATCCTCGTGCCGTAAACGTCGCCCTGGAGACGTGGTGTTTACGTCTGTCTCGGCGCACGTATATGTGTACATATAGGATTTAACCCTTTAGTGTGTGTATATGTGCGAACCGTGTGTGTGTTTGCCCTGCCAAGTTTAAAGCCTCTGCCAGCAAGTGCTCCACGGGGCCCTTCAGCACCTTCGGGAGCACTTGGAGGTGAGAGGACAGCAGCTCTGTTTGAACGTGCTCCCCCGACTGCCCCCTCCCCGCCCCACCCACCCTCAGGGCCCCGTAGCTGCAACAGCTCTTCTGGGCTGCCGTGCTCGCAGGCTGGCTCCCACCAGCCTACTGCTTAGCAACAGCCAATCGGCCAAGCTGGGCGACTTGGCGGCCAATTGCGTCGTAGACGGGCTGGTGCTCAGAATTTGAGTTGACTGCACGGGTCTGGCTATAGTTAGGTAAAGGATGAAGTGAAGAGTTTTTATTTTTTTTCATTTTCCTCACATTGTATCTTTAGTCTGCTCTGTGTAACCAGGGAGCTGCTGAGTGCGTTTTAATAATAGACACTACTGTCCCCAAAAATAACAGGTCGCGATGAAGCTGATTGAACTCCATCACTGGAGAAGCTCGTAATTGATCGCTCAAAACTGGCTTCTTTAAACCCGGCACTTGTTTTCCTGCAGAGGTCTGAATATATAACTCCACTTACCAAGCTCACAGTGGCTTTAAACGAGCTTATATAAGATCTTTTTACCTGTTTTATCCTCATTGTCCGTTCCTTATGTAACCATGTTTTGTTTTTTAAGTGCTGCCTGGTGCTTTTTAATGCTGACCTTTAGAGTCTTTGTGTCTGACCTCCTGAATTTCTCTGCACTTGATGAACACAGTCCGAGATCATAGAAGATGCTCGCATGTACAGAGGTAGAAACTGTAAACAGTCTTTTGAACGTGTGACTGCTTGACAGCAGTGTTGTTCGAATCCGATTATCAGAATAAGTGAATTTATTAGGTCAGTGGCTATTTCGGTAAGTCGGCAGGACCCCCGTCTAGCAGCACTGCAGTATGGGTGGGGCAGAGGCAAAAAAAAAAAGGTGCGATACTCTGAGAGAACGGGAGCGAGAAAAGGAGGGAGGGGAGGATGAAAACTCCAGAGTTGGCTGGTAGTTAGCAGGACCACGCTGTCTTGTTTTCACTCTCAACAGCTCCTCACTGCTTAGCAACAACGAATCACATCCGCGGATCGGAGCTGCGCCCCAGCCAATCGGGCGGCAGGAGCGTGGCGCCATAGAGTTTATATTTTACCACGTGTGAGGCTGGAGAGAAGAGCGCACTTCTGCAGGAGAGAAAAGAGGAGGAGAGAGATAGTGACACTTTTAAATGGTGTGTGTGTGTTTTTATGCTTGTACTAGAAGTTGTTTTTTTTTCTGTTAAAAAACCACACCCTGTGCTCTCTGTGCTGCACTCGCCATGCATGTATGGCCAACTATTCGCCACAGCTTTTCCACTTGAGGCCACTGAAGGCTTTCTCCTGCTGGGACAAAGACCTACAAACATGATCACTTGTTTATTTAGCAGGTCCAGGGACAGTTATGTAAACCTTCAGATCACATTAATCTGTGATTAAGCTCTGGTGTTATGTGACCTTTCATGAAAGATGTCACCTTAGGGTAAGTGGCATTTTGATGTCATGTCAAGCACATTTGCGACACCCTTTGCTGTCTCTTTTGAAGCGGCCAGCTCTGCTTGCATTGCCGTGGTAATCGACAATGTCATATTTAGAGCTTTTCTGTGGCGTTGCCCGTCAGACAGTGCACTGTTTAAAGGATTGCACATGACCCATTTTTTTTTCCTTTCCTCCTGCTGGTGCAGCTGTGTTGGTATTGGGTGCGGCCGGCTCAGAGCTGCATCCATAACTTTCTCACCACGTGCTCCCCATGCTCTCATATTTTTTTTTTCTCTGCCTCTCAGTGGCTGTGAGTTCGGCTGAGCGGCAGCAGCGCGGCAGCAGAACTCCACAGCCCGGGCTGCTTTGCTGTTGCATGGTTACAAGCATCCGTGCTCCGCCATTGGCTCGAAGTCCGCAGAGCTCGCCACCCATTGGCTAAACGAGCAGGGAAAAACAGAGCTTCCATTGGCTGCCGGGACACGGCAGGCTTGCTGGGATTGGCCCGGTTCGGCGGTTCCTCGCATCCTTGGAGACTCAGCCTGTGTAAACATCCTGGTTGTTTCCTTCAATGGGAGTGTGTTTACCAGCAGCTCAGCTTTGCCGGTGTGAGCAGACTGAGGCCGAGCGTCTCTGAGGAGTAGAGTCTTGCGAGAGTGAGGCTAATTGGCTCCCTGCTCCGCCATACGCTCTGTGATTGAAGAAGCAGTCAGGACTATTATGACACTTTTGACAACATTACAGGCGAGGACACTAACAACCCCCAGTGTGTTGGCAGCCTCACAACACTCTCTTTCCCTTTTTTCTCCTTTTTTTTAAATTTTATTTTATTTTGCTCAGTCTCCATTCAAACATACTCTTCAGTGTCTCCACCGCCTGCGTCTGTCACAGCTGGCAGCAGCAGCCCCACAGGCTACATGTTATCCCTTTGGTGATGAGCAGTGCTGCAGCGTCTCAGGGCTCAGACGTGGAAAATAAATTGCCTCCAGCTCTAAATGATACAGTAGGGCTATTTGTTTTGTGTCACAGTTTTTGGTTAACTGCTATTTTCGTAGCTGCTCCCTCCCCCACAGCTCGTTTTCTCCATCTCTATCCTGGTACCTAAGTTGTAAAATTAAGTGCCTCCCCCAGCCCGCACCCTCAAATCTACTCATTCTTATCCTTTATCTGGAGTACAAAGAGTCCACAAAAGCCTTTGATCTCCCTCGCCGAGTGAAATTCTTATATCTCCTGATTACTCTTCTTCCATCTCTGAAGTTGAACTTGAGCGACTTCTTCATCACTTTCTACATTCACAGCATGACTCCGTGGTGGTGGGGGCGGGTCTGGCCGAGCGAAGGCCGCCGAAAGCTTCCGCCTTCTCAGAGACTCGACTGCTTAGCAACAACCAATCAGCCAAATATTTTTGGCAGGGTCTCGCAGCCAATTGAGAGAGTGAGAGCGGGCTTTAGCGCTCTGTTTTTATTGGTGGCTTGGAGGATTTAAAAAAAGAAAAGAAAAGAAAGAAAAGGAAAAAAAACAATGTTTTTCTCAGTACGCTACTCTTGAGCGCAAGTGGCGAAGCTGATAATGCTCGGAGCAGATTTGGGGGAGATAATCTTGGCTTCGATAGGCCTGAAAGACACATGGCCCATTACTGTTAAGTGATCTTATTTGCATTTTTATGCAGACTTGCAGTCTTGCTGCTCCACAGCGGCGCGTGCAGCTCCCCGTGAATGTGTCAGCGACTGCGGCGTAACAGAAGAGAAACCTTCCTAAAATTGATTTGCACTCTCAGAAACAATCAATTTGTAAGTTGTCCAAAAGCTTTAACATCCTCCAACATGCTCCTTCCCCTTCATGACTGAAGACTGTTCGATAGCAGAAATCAATAAGGCATTATGGCCAATCATTAGCAGTCTAAGTGATAGATGCAGTGGATGATGCTATTATTAAATGTACTCAAGCTAGTTGATAGATGTCACTGTGCATGTAAATGAACCAAACTGGATGTGACAGCGCAACACGGGAAAGTGAACACATAATATTGTAATATTGTATTCACTAGTTTCCCTCAGCAACTTCTGTCTAGTTGCCCTTGAGGGAGATGGTTGAAATCCCAGTGTGCTCTGGTGGCCAACAGAGGGAAGCTGCCTGGGTCCCAGCTGTGTGGATGTGAGAGCAGTGGGTTCTCAGAAACTGCATGTGTACACGGCAGACCCTCACCAGTTAAATAAAGCTAAATGCCCTGTTGACAGCAGCTCCTCGAGACGGATACAGATCAATAGCTGGGATGTTGCCCCCACCGGAGCTCTGGACATGATTGACAAGCAATGCGGCAGAAGACCTAAGAACCGAGTGGAGGGGTGGGGCGGGATGTCTCAATAATGTTTCAGTCAGGCTGTTACTAGGAAAATGAGAGGAAAAAGAAAACAGAGTTGTTATTAAATATTGCTGCGTTTGCACATCAATGGGGAATAAAAGTACTTTTATTATTATTTTTCTTACCTTAGATAAAGTAATTTGGTATAGCTATAGAGCTGGGGGATGATTACAATACTATCATAACAATAATTTATAAAATCTTCTCTCCTATTGGTGAAAGACTTTAGCCCCTTTGACATACTTGATAGATATGATAAACCATAACTGAAAATTCATGGTTTCACACAGTCACAGTGTGTGTGGTACATATGGTGATCATCCTCTGTAGTTAGTATGCCCCCCACCCCCCAAAAACTAAAACAAAGGGGTTTGTCATGGCACAGATGTGCTGTTAGCTGCTGTTGAAGGTCACCTTGATTCCTAAACAAGTGCAGACTAGAAAAGAGAAGACACCCCTTCACAGTTTGCCCTTTAGTGTCTTATCTGTGAAGGGGTTAGAATACCCCCCCCCCCCCCCACACACACACACACACACTTATAGGACTGCATTAAAGGGCAACGTCGGCTTTAATCTCTTTTGAAATTTAAAATCAGCTCGCAGAGTGCTCATGAGTGCACAGACGAGCCTTAAGCAGTCTTTTCAACAGCGGTATACCGGCGCCCTTGTGTTGATGTGCGGTGATAGCTCTATGAACCCTCATTTGGAAAGTATTTCAAAGTATGTGTATGTTCTATCCACAGGTCTCTGGTAATCATCAGTACCCTGGATGGACGGATCTCTGCTTTAGATCCTCACAACCAGGGCAGGAAGCAGTGGGACCTAGATGTCGGTTCAGGTTCCTTAGTGTCCTCCAGCCTCAGCAAACCTGAGGTAAATCCATGTCTTTGTTTCCCTACTTTCTTTTCATTTCAGTGGAAAATAGGAGGAAAACTTAGCTTTAGTCTGACTAAATGCCACTGCAGGAATTAAAATTTAAATACCAGCCTTAAGGAATAAGCAAAGGTCAACTTAAGCCACTTACACAGGTTAAAACACCTTTGTTTGTGTTATTAATGTCTACTAAAAGATGATTTCCAAAATCTACATGTCAGGGGGAGGTTAAGGATGCAGTCTCATCTCTGTCTCTTCCTCAAAACAAACACTGTCCCTCCTGGCTCTCTCTCTGCAGACTCCAAGACTAGTAATTGAACTCTCTGCACTTTAAACAGTCAAGCAAGGGTTGTTGTTGCTTACATACATTTCATATGTACACACACACACACACAGCGCAATAGACACCAGACATGCTTCACACCCCCGCGTAAATCTGAGAGTAGCTGATTCGCCTGGAGGATTAGCCTCTTTGTTGACTGTAGTAGTTTACACATACAAGCACAGCAAGACCCTCGCCTCTACATGTATACTGAAGCTTAAACCGCCCACACAGACGTGCTGAAAGTGAAGTGGAGCCCAGAGTGAGACCAGAGTGTTGCATGCTAGAAACATGCCCATGGTTCACTTTGATGTGGACTCGCTCTCTGCGAGAGTTTTGCCTCAGGGAAAAAGCCTCTGATACTAACAAGGGTCTGGGTGGCTGCTGAGATCAGTTTAATGTTAGTCTGCTGGTGCTGGTAGAGCATGTCTGAATGTAAGGAACTCTGACTGCTTCATTACTGAGGTAACAATAACAGAGCGATCCAGACGTAGTTCATTAAGTTTAAAACATTTCTGATATCCTGTTTTTCTAGGGGTCGCGTTGCAGTTTGCTGTAAATGTTTCCTAGAAATTTCTTTGATTATGTGGTGTATAGCACAGATATATATATGTATTTATTCACCAAATGATAAAGGAAATACAACTGGTGTAACAGTGTGTATAAAATGAAAGTGTAAAATAAGCAGCTGCAGTCCCAAAATAGCAATTCAGAGTTACTCACTGTGGGAGACTTTCATTCAAATATTTAAGGACCTTTCATAATGAAGGGTGAAGTGATACTCAAGCATGTGTCATTCAGCCTGAAAAGTCTGAATGACACATGCTTAATTTTCTTTTTGGTTCCAGCTTTTAAAACTACAGCTGCTGACTTCATTGATTAGTAAAGCTACAATTAGAAGAAGGGAACTAATCACTGAAATCAGCTGCTATAATGCTGGGTTGCATTTCAAAGGCAGCCTTTAGACTCGAGCATCTCGTGGGCATGTGGTTGAAACGTGCCGTCTGTGAGATTTGGAAAATGAATCGAGCTTCATTACCATTTTCTTTCAAAATCTGGGATTCTTGCAAGTGTGGAGAACCTCTAGAGATTCTGTGATGCACATACAGTATGTACAGTATGCATAAGATAGCTTCTCCACCAGCGTCATCGGAATCAACCCTTTTAAATTTAAATGACTCGATGTCCTGCATGGTTCTCTGCACGCTGAGGAGAATCAATTTTTAAATTTAAATTTTAAATCGAAATTGTTTATTATTCACTTATAAAACTCAGAAACTGGCAAACTATGTAAAGAATGTTTTCCAGCTGGGTTGACGATGTATGATGTTAATTTGGTTTAACGTGTATTGTTTACAACATTAAATGAGTTGCGCAGTTACAAAGGCTTTTAGTTCTCTCATAAATGAATGCAAACTTTTCTAAATATAAAGAATTAAAAGCAGTTATACTCACTATAACAGTATGCTGACACTTCATAAGAAGTGTCATGAAATTCATGGGCATGCACACATGTAACATCCTCCTGTCATCTTCCAGTGTGCTTCTGTTGTGATGGAGTATGGTGTGTGTTTGTGTGCTTTCTTTTTTCACCTGTTGGCTTTCATTTGGCTGACGGAGCGGAACGAGGAGAGATGCCTGTCAGCTCTGAACTCGGTGACTTGCTGCGATGTGACGTCACTTGTTGTGATCTGTCGAGTGTGGGCTGTTTGTGTTTTTGTTTTGTTTTTCGTTTGTTTTTGTGTGTGTGTGTGTGTGTGTGTTGGTGTTGTTTGTTTTTTCTAATATACTTTCTAAGTTTTAATCCAGCCTTACCCTCTCTGTCCTTGTTTACCTGTGATTCCTCTCTCTCTTACCCTGGGGTGAGGGGGTGTGGGTGGGGGCAAAGGCAGGTGGGAAGCATTGCCAGTTGCTCCTGCAACCTCTATTCCCCCCCCCCCCCCCCCCACCTGCCTGCCTGCTGAGCAGTAAGCAAGAATTTCGGTGGTGCTTGCCGGGTCCCTGAGACACCACTCTGCTCAGTGATCAGAGGCTGGGGGGTTGGGTCTCATGCTATACTATTGGCTGGCCTCCACACACCGGGCCGGAAACAACCAGTCGCCTGCTGCATCTTGTAGAGTGTGTCTTTTTTTTCTTTAAGTAATAAAATGAGAGACAGACCCACAAACAGCATTGTCTGCAGAAAAAGCAGCCATCACTTCAAAAAGCAAAGTTACCCCTGAGCTTAGAGGGGGGTTCAAGTGTGTGTGTGTGTGGGTGTGCGCACATTAGACAGTAGAGTCGGTGCCAATGTGGAGTGACTCACACAGGGGGGTGGGGGTGGGGCTAAAGGAATGAAGAAAGAAGAGGTTGGGTGATTAGGGAGGTGAGGTAATGCCTCAGAGCAGAGATGATGTCATCACATAATAGACACATGCTCACTCCAACACACACACACACACACACACACTCTCTCTGCTGGCATGCAGTGCGAATGAATGAATTGGGAGAATTTGATTGATTACAACACGGGGACAAATACTCGCAATAAATCTCCCAGAGCCGCCTTCCAGCTGCTCTGATTTAGTTTTGATTGTTTTGCTTCGTGTGTTTTATCTGAACCCGCGGTGTTAGCGTTTCTCTCGCGCGGTCGGTCTGCCACCTTGAAGTAGAGCAGTAGCCTCGTGGACCAAACATGGCATATTAGCGGTGGGTAAGAGGGGACACTGTTTGACAGGCTCACCGGAGCGTAGGCAGCAGCTTACACACAAACAATTGCGCACATTACGGCTCCCCACACTCCCCCCCCACCCTTAATCTGCCCCCCACGCCCCGGGGGTGGAATATGATGGTATGATCAGTGACATCAAATAATCATCAAGCACATTTGGATGAATGCCTTCATGAAGAAGTGGTTATATAAAGAAAAATGATAACTATAATTTGAGCGTGCACGCTGGAGGCTGGATGTTTCTTTTAGCCAGTAGATGAGTATCTTAAATAAGTGAATGGCTCTGGTCTCTCAGTAATGGTGCATATTTTTCCTGAATGAGTCTGTCTTATAGCTCTTTAAAGATTAATAAGCTCTTAAAATTCATAGTAAATGAGGCACAAAGAGAAGGAAAACGTTTGTGCTGAGAAGTCAGTTTTTTGGGGGTTTTTTTTTAAGTTAACTCTTGAATATTTTATCACATCCTACAAATTAAATGCATTTAATCTAAGACCTTGTTATTTTAATAACCAATAGTTTGACTATAAAAGATACTGAAGCTCTCTCACAAAAATAGACCAGGGCAAACACAGCAGACAAAGACATGGGAACAAAACAGATTGTGGAGGTGGGATGTTCATAAGCATCACTTGATATCTTTATACTTTGGTGATCATATAATCAAATACGGGTTGGCACAGATTATAAAATTACTTTCCCATCCTTAAAGCTTTTTTTACTTTTCGAATAATCTAATTCCAACTGTAGAGCGACAGACTGTTATTTCAATCAAACATATTGTGAGTTATAGCGAGATCTCTGTAATCCTTATGGCTCAGATTTTAATTGGCAAATTTTCCTAACAAATATATATCAAGGTCGACTGAGTGGTGAGTAATACCATGAATCTCTGATAATGTTATGCGGGTCTGTTGCCAAAAACATCAAAATTTGTGACACTGCCAGCTGGTTTGTAGGAAGCTTCCCTTATCAACATCGTGTGTTCATCTAAATCTGAATATTTCCAAATTAAATAATGAAAGCGAATTTAAAAAAAAAAAAAAAAATTACAAATACATTAAAATGTACAGTTTCAGATCATTGTAGGCAGCATACCCCAGTAATAAAAAGAGAGCTGTTAGCAAAGTCACTTAGCTGTAAATACCTTAAGAACTCAGCTCAACTCGTCTTAATCGTTTAACTGCCAGCTTTAAGTGCCGTTCATCATTAGAGAGTTGTCAAAGTAAATCACACCACAAAACTCCTGATTCAGTTCAGTTTAATTTTATTTATATAGTGCCAAATCACAACAACCGTTGCCTCAATGCACTTTAGGTTATTAGACCAAGACCCTATAACACCTTACACCTAATACTGAGAAAACACTGAAAACCCCAACAATCAGATGGCCCCTATGAGCAAACCCTTTGGCGACAGTGGGAAAGAAAAACTCCCTTTTAGCAGGAAGGAACCTCTGGCAGCCAGAGATTAATAATAACAAATGATTAAATGTAGCATGGTGCATAAAGTGAGTGAAACACAAGGTGCACACTCAGTGATACCTGATAAAGGAACCCCGAAGGAGCTCTAAAGCTATACCACTTGAGATCTAATGATTTTTAAGCCCTGTTAAATATTAGTTAAATAAATAATTACATTTCTAAACAATAATTAGGCATCTCAGCTGGGTCCTTAAAGCTAAATTTACTGTGATAATGCAGAAAAAAATATGCTTAAGCACTTTTTAAAAAAGTTATTTACAAGTAAAAGCCACTGGAGAAAGTTTTACAATAAGTCTGAGATAATGATAATGTGATTGACTTTCAGTAATTTGCTGAGCTCGTGGTTTGTAGGACAGTCACTCAGAGTACATATGGGGACCGTGTTTCTGACTTAGAGGACATTGACAAGATGAACAGCTGAGATGAAGCTAACTGGGCTGGATCAGAGAGATGGATTAAACCATCGGGAGCAGGATGACTCATCCACGGCTATAAGAATACCCCCCACCCCCGGCTGTAAAGCTCCTCAGTAGTACCAGTGTGGTGTGATGTGATGGTCAGATTGCTAACCCTTCCTCCTTTCACTTGCTAAATTTATCCCCATCTTGTGTCTAAACCAGCCCCTCCCTCTGAAAGAAAAGATGACATCACCGCTTCTCCTGCCTGTGCTCTCTAATAAATCAAACTGCCACACGTTGCTCCCCGCTGGCATTTTTCTTAATCCGCCACAAAGCTCTGACTTTTTTCGAGTCTGATAGGATTTCCGAAGCAAGGCTACTGACTGATTGGTTGCAGTTTTAACCTCAATAGCACCTGTTTAGCATCAACAAGGCCAAGAATTGGACCCAAAACTGCTGTTATGTCACTCGTGAGTTTGTTGATAGAAGTGAGTCACAAGTTGGACATCGAATGAAAAAGACTCTCTTTTGACAGCTAAATCTGCAGAGGTTAAATCAGGATTAGGCTCAGGGTTTTGGCAATGATGTCATCCTTGTTGAACCAGCACCTAATAGAGCGCGCGCGCACACACACACACACACACACACACACACACACACACACACACACACACACACACACACACACACACAGAGTTGAGGGTAGCACACTTTTATAAAGATTTGAGTTAATTACTCCGGCTTTGAGTTGTATAATGGTTCCACGTCTGTGGATTGAGTCCAAGCGTGTGGAGGCCGGAGCTGCTGCTGTGTGGGTGGATGTGTGTCGGCCAGCACTGTCTGTGTGGCAAAGTGTTTTTGTGTTTTTTAAGGATTGTCTTTTTAAGCTGGGAGAAAAGAAATAAAGAAATACATAAAAACTGCTAGTTTAAAACAGCCGTGTGTACGAAAGGAAAACTGCGTGGGCCAAAAAAACAACATTCCTAATGAATCATTTTGTTTTTAGTGATTTGTCTGTGTGGCATTGAAACACAATGTTAGAGGAGTGCTGGTAACTTATGCAGCAGCTCTAGAGCTTTTATAGTATTTGTAAAAAACAAACAAACAAAATTTATACATATAACCCCAATGAATTTTTTTTTTTAGTTTGTTTTATTGGTAGTGGCGTTTTGATAAATTGTCGCTCATTGTGGTTTTATACAGCTGCCACTTGTGGGGGCTCACAGGCAGTTATTTTGTTGCCAAACTCATAACAAATATAAACATTGTCCCAATTTTGATTAGCAACGCTGACCTGGCAATTTAGAGACTGAATTTAAGATGCTTATTTTAAAAAATATCAATATAAGTCATTGCCACATCTTTTCTGTTTTCAGAAGTTCCTTTTATTTTATTTAGAGCGGTCTTCTTCTAGAAACCAAAACTAACCTGACTCTGCGTTTTGTTTTTTTGTTTGTTTGTTTTTTGTTGTTGCAGGTGTTTGGCAATAAGATGGTAATACCTTCCCTGGATGGTGCCTTGTTTCAGTGGAACCGGGACAGAGAGAGCATGGAGGCAGTGCCTTTCAGCGTCGAGTCCCTGCTGGAGTCGTCATATCGCATTGGAGAGGACACAGTCCTGGTCGGGGGGAAATCCCTCACCACCTATGGTCTGGGGGCCTACAGTGGCAAGGTCTGTGAAACAATTTCAAGAACAACCTGATAGGACAGGTTAACACGTGTCAAATCTATTAGCATACTAACCAGTCCGGCGCAGTAGGATAACCGACTTTTGTAATTTCCCCCCTGTTGCTTTCCTCAGCTTCGGTACATCTGCTCTGCGGGGGGCTGCAGTCGCTGGGAAGAGGACGAGGTGGAGACCGAAGATGTGCTCCTGCTGCAGAGGACTCAGAAGACTGTGCGAGCCATCAGGCCTCGATCGGGGATGGAGAAGTGAGTCAATCAAAGCTAATTCACAGAGCAGCTACTGACGTTGTTTTTATTAACAAAGTTGGCTATTTAGTCACTAACAGTAGTGAACAACAAGCAGTAGTAAGTAGAAGGAAACCACAGGGTAACATGAAAGACCAGAAACGTATAAGGCAGGGATTTTTATTTAAATCATGCATCTTCGCTGTTTGTGCAAGGTGGAACTTTAGTGTCGGAAACTTTGAGCTGAAACTCGTTCCGGAGATGCAGCCTGGAATTAACTTCCTGGAGGGCGAACTAGCAAATGGTGACAGCTGGAAGGAGAGTCAGCGGGTCATCGCTGATGAGCCAACAGAGAAACGGCAGGCCGAGAACCACCAGAATCAAAACCAGCATTTGGACCTAGTTATCAAAGTGTCTGTTCCTGATTGGAAGGTCATGGCTTTCAGCACCGGGCCTGATGCACAGCTGGTCTGGGAACATCAGGTTAGATGCTTAAAATAAATCCTCTGGTCACTTATTTATTAGCGAGTTTTAGTGCTTTAATGGAGTTCAGTGCTTCATGACTTTGACTGTGGAGCTCATTAAAGTATTTCTACTCATTCTCACGTGTGTCGTGTAGTTCTGCACTCCCATCGCCTCAGCTTGGCTGGTGGGGGGTGGTAAAGTTACGCCAATCAGCCTGTTCGACGACACCACCTACAGCAGCCAGTCCAAAACAGAGGAAGACGAGGAAGACGAAGATCCAGAGAAAGCGCGGGAATCTGCAGAGTCCAGTGTTTACCTAGGTAACTTCTTACATATGTATACAGACGCTTCACTATTCCTGTAAGGGTTAGGAACCAGTGATTGTGGATAACCGTGTTGACTGTTGGGGTTTTTTTTTTAGGGATGTTTCAGGGGCAGCTCTACCTTCAGTCATCGGTAAAAATCACGGAAAAATTTCCCTCCAAAGCCATCGGTTCAGAGAAGGACATAATTCCACTACCCACTGTCAAATGGAAGCCTCTAATACGTAAGTTTGCAGCACCAAAGGGACTAAATTCATGATTACATGCAGAGTCAGGGCAGAACGGCCAAAGCCCATCTTTAAGAACAAAGTTACACCATGTTCCAAGAAGTATTTGATGTCACGTGGACACAATCTATCACCATGCTCCCTGTAGCCCAAAGCTTTGCCCTTCATTCTTCATCGTCCAAAACCTTTTATTCCATATTGATCAGTCTTTCTTGTGAGATACAAGAAGTTATTCATCTTGTCCTTGATGCAGATTCTCCATCTCGGACACCAGCTCTGGTCGGCTCTGATGAATTCGACAAGTGTCTAAATAACGACAAGTTCTCCCACGACGAATACAGCAATGGAGCCTTGTCCATCCTCCAGTATCCATACGGTAAGAGTTTAATTGTGCAATGTTACTCCGTACGCACATTCTAGCTGTTAAAGTTGAAATGATTTGAAGTGGACTGAAGGATTTTTGCTTCTTCTTGCTCCAGACAATGGCTACTACTTCCCCTACAGCAAGCGTTACCGAGAGAAGCGTGACACCGCCATAAGTCTCATAAATGGAAACGGGGCAGGAGGTGAGAATCGAAGAAGAAAGGATCCCGTGCTGCTATTACCCTGGTGGAAGGAGATTCTGGGCACCATCATCTTTTGCATTGCCACCACCACTTACATTGTACGCAAGTTTTTCCACCCTCCTGCTCCTGTGGCCTACGTGAGGGTAAGAGCCAAGACACAGTCCGCAACATTAATGCCGCACCGACGGTGCCTACTGGTCATTATGTTTGCCGTGTAATGTTTGTAACATTTTAGATCTTTTGTCTCAATTTTTTTCACAATTACTGTTGCAATAATGAGCTGGTATGGATGACAAAATGATTTCTTCATCAGGAAACATCCATGTTCTTCCACTTATCTAGTTCAGGGTTCCCAGGGGCTGGAGGATGGATAGCTTGATTGCTTAAAAAGTTAGTTTCAAACAAAAACTGGATACTGTTAGTTTTACTGTGTGATCAGAAAGTGTTCAGACTTCCTTATGAAATCTAAAAAAGATTATCTTCCCTTTTAATTTCTCTGAATCACTGTATGTTTATTGAGGTAGACTTGTGGAAATTCATTTCGTTGGATGTCAGATACCTTGCTGTCTAATAGGCTCACAAATGCAAAAAGCCAGTCATTAGTTTGAAAGAAAAGCCTGCTGAGCTGATGGACAGCTTTGTGTCATCACACAGATCTGGGAAATGCTGCAATGCAGTTTCAGCTGGATTAAAGATCCCAAGAGGAATATTTAAAAGGATAAAAAAATAAGCAGTGGGGGAGAAGAGCCTTGGTAAAAGAGTTCATGGAGAAATTGAAGGTCACTTTGTCTGAACTCCAGTGATCCTATGTGAAAATGTGAGAAAAATCAGAAGGACAATCATCACTGCAGCACTCCACCAATCAGGATTTTTTTAATGATTGTTGGAGTGCTGCAGTGAGTGGCAGGGATTTTGTCATGGTGGAAAGACACAAGATTGAAAATGTGACTGACCTCAATTCTGTCAATCTGAACCAGTTCATCAACAGTAGCACAGCAGGTAAACCCAGTGGTGGCAGCAATGTGCTTCACGGCTGTTTTTCTGCAGAAATGACAGGAAAACTAAAGCTAAACTGTGCAAAGGGCAGCGATACTTTCAAGAAAGAAAACTAGTTTTGCTTTAGTGGGGCCTCGTACCTGACTTGAAACTCGCCTTTAAACAGAACAGTGATCCTAAACTTGCAGTCAACATCATTGATTACTCTATGAATGTTTCTCTGCCAGGCCTGATTTGATCCCAGTCGAACTTTTAACACCTGAACCCAGCTGTTCACTCACGATCCCCATCCATGCCATCCGAAAGCAAGAAACAGGGTCTAGTGTCTATGTGGGATACTTCTTTTTGTTTTCATGTTTATAGGGGTTAGCTGTATACATTTCCACCTTCTTTTTCTTGCGACTGTTAAATCTTTAAGTGTTTCTTGCCCAATACGCCACAAACAAGGTAAACTTGTTGTTTGTTTGTTGTTTGTCGTGTTTGTAACGTGTCATTTTTGTCATCCTCCTGTCCCTAAAAGCAACGGAAAGAGTCGGAGACACAGTGCCAGACAGACAGCAAGTTTGACCTTGAAGTTGTGGAATCCAAAGAGCCGGTTGCCATGGAGACCCGTTCCAGCGAATATGTATCCAGGTAAGGCGCACCGTTAAACAAAACGTGTCCCGTGTCAAAAATATTTGCAATGATTCGGGAGAACTTCACTTAGCAATGTGCCGGGAGTGCTCTGTACAGTTCAGTCAGATGCCAGCATCACTTTTTCAAGGTGTAGCTACAGATTCGGCTCTGTTACCATGGTGACCAGTGGTCTTCCAACCTGCCTTGATAGGACAAGGCAGAGATGGGCGATATGAATCGTAGTAGTTCATGATTGGGTAACTCAGCTGTTTGGCATCAAATGAAAATGGCCTCGGTCCCCTCAGACCGCACCCTACAACAGCAGCATCTGCCTCAGGGTCAGAGTGTCGTTTTACATCACTGTCAGGACATTGTCAGAATTTCTAAATATGATCAGGAGCCGTAATTTATGGGCTGCCGCTGCCCTCCCGCAGTGTGATCGATGAGGGTTTTTGCGTGTTTACATCTGTGAGCCTCACCCTCCTGGAACAGAAGTGAAAACTGATTTTAATCTGCAAATTTCTGTCCTCTTGGTGTCACCACTTGCACATTCTCTTCTTTTTGATCCACCCGAAAATGACAAACACCCCACCCCACCCCCTCTCCTTCCTTCAAAGCTGCTGCTGCTTCTGCAGTCCATGCAAATCACTTTTGCCGAACAACTTTCCTTAAATAAAACCGGCGGCTGTTGCAGCAGCTGCGGCGGGCATGAGTCAGGATCATTAGGAGGCAGATTGGGATCAGGAACCTTGAATCGCATGCTGCCCACACACATCCTAATAAGAGCCTTTTAATCCCCCTGAGCAAACCGAGCAGGGATGTTTTGACAGGGTGGAGGGGATGGAGTCGGTGTGCGCCTGTGTCTTACGCAGCAGTAAACACAATGATTTTGCATAAAAAGAACTTTATAATGATCCTTGCTGGAACTGTTTGACGTGCCAAACCGTGAGATACATGTAATATGCAACACTGTGACAGCTGTTGCTTTAGTTTAAAGGCAAGCTATGCTTGCTTTTGAAAACTTCTGCAACTGCAAATAATGTCTTCTCTTTAAGAGATTAAGTGGGAAGTAAACCTGCCAGAAAGTCATAAAGTTTAAAGTTTCTCTTTGGTTTGTAGAAATGTATTTTTGCTGACCTTAAAGTGGAGTGTGGCCAAGGCAGTGAAAAAACAAAGCACTTATCTTACACACTGGTTGTAATTCCCTCTCTGATAATTGGGATTTATAATTTAAAAGGCCTCCTTCTTGGTCTTTTTTAAATTATCAGAGATCCAGATGATAATTTTAAAGCACTTGGAGGGCCGCGAGTCGTCTTTCCACACTGCTAACCAAAGTGTCTCTCCTCAGGTACCTGACAGACTTTGAGCCAGTGCAGTGCCTCGGCCGTGGGGGGTTTGGCGTCGTGTTTGAAGCCCGCAACAAAGTGGACGACTGCAACTACGCCATCAAAAGAATCCGCTTGCCCAATAGGTAGCGCATCTCTCGCTAGGCTGCGCCAGACTTCCTTAGCTGGAGGCTATTAGCTCTTCCTTTATCTCTGTTTTCTCTAAAGCTGTTAAACTGAGTTATGTAAGCAGCAGCCCACTGGTCTAAACACAGAAACCCATGCAGAGGAAGCTGACATTTCAGAACAAATATTATCTGTGCGCTATAATTTATGCTGACAAGCATGGGTAATAAATGTTTAGCTGCAGTAGCTCTGTGTGTTTTTGTTCTACATAAATAAGCAAAAGTGGCATTATAGTTTGATCCTCGTGTGAAAGGGGCTAATTATTTTCAGGCCTGCTGTGCTTATTCAACCTTTGGTGGAGACTTGTGGCTTATTACAACCTCAGTGGGGTTTTTTTTTTTTTTTCATTTTTTCGTTTTTCTGTCGTTCAGGGAGCTGGCCCGGGAGAAGGTGATGCGAGAGGTGAAGGCTTTAGCAAAGCTGGAGCACCCGGGGATCATTCGCTACTTCAACGCCTGGCAAGAGAGCCCTCCTGAGGGCTGGCAGGAGGAAATGGACCAGAGGTGGCTGAAAGATGCAAGGTGAGCCAGATGTTTTTAAACCTTTTGTAGCTCAGCTGGCCGAACCAGCGTGCGGACATCCAATGAAAATCTAGCTGTCCCCTCTGGAATCATTAATTAGTGACATTTGTGACAAATGGTGCACCACACATCTTTATCCCACTTGGCTAATTTGATTCACAGATGTTAAAATGCCACGGGATAAAAAAATCTTGTGCGCATTAAAATTGAGTATTTAAAATTTAATTTGATGTCTGCTGTGTGCTGCTTTTAATTGCTTTGGTGGATATGTATTGATTAGAACCATGTCCCCGTGCACTACACATGTAATATTACTACTGTGCTGTTTTTACAGCTCACATGACAAAAATCTGAAAGAACTACATTGAAAGCACCTTCTGCCTGTTGTTCATGAGTCCTTATTTAACTGCTGAAATGATTGGCACACATCTTCTGTTTGTCTTGCATCAATATTGGGAGAAACAACAATCCTTTTTCTCTTTCAGTACCACTGACTGGCCAATGAGCTTCCTCGATCACATGGAGGCTCTGTCAGTCAAAGTACCCGTGTCCAGCTCAGTGTCCCCTGTCCTCAACCCTCAAGGAGATGCTCATGAAGCATCAGCCAAAGATCATGTGCTGTTTTCCAGCAGCACAGGCAGCATTGTGGGCTTTGGCACCAACCTGTCCTTCCCCCCGCTGCTGGGCCACGACAGCCTAATGTCTGAGAGGGACAGCCAGGCCGACCCTGACGCGTCAGACACCCCCCACTCGTTCGAGCTCTGCCCTCCCCGCGGTCCCAGTGACTGCACTTCCTCTTCCTTTGATATTGTGTTCGAGGATTCGGGCTGCGATCGAGATGCCGACGCAGACACGGACTCTGCCTCTGGCCCAGCCAGTCCTGGCACGGTGACGGAGAAGAACAGTTCGTCCTCGTCACACACCAGACGACAGGAATCTGTCCCCCCCGTCTCTTCCTCTCCTCCTCGGCCAACCTCGCTCGCCCTGGCTCTCCCCACAACACCTCCAAATCCGCGGGTTCAACCTTCACCTAAGGTTTGTGAATAGTTTTGGGTTCTTGTTTTTTTTTTTTTTTTTTTAACAATATATCCACTGTTTTTAAGAGTGCAGTGTGAAATTGTAATGTGGTGAATCCTCTCGCCCCGTCTCCAGGTCTACCTGTACATCCAGATGCAGCTCTGTCGGAAGGAGAACCTGAAGGACTGGATGGCTCAGCGCTGCCTGCTGGAGCAAAGGGAGCACAACCAGTGTCTGGACATCTTCTTGCAGATTGCAGAAGCTGTCGACTTCCTGCACAGCAAGGGGCTTATGCACAGGGACCTCAAGGTGAACATGTACACATTGTCTGTGCGTGTGTGACCATCTAAATTCTGCAGCTTCAGTTAAGGAAGAAAAACTTTCCTTCAGACTTGACTGGATTAGAGTGTTGTGTGTTACTGTGTTTGTTTTATGGGCAGCATGTGAAGTAGAGCTTTGTAAACCACTCTGCTGTCGTCGTTCTTTGTGTGGTGCGCGTGATGTAACCTGTAACTGCTGATCCTGCAGCCCTCCAACATCTTCTTCACCATGGACGACGTAGTGAAAGTGGGAGACTTCGGCCTGGTGACGGCAATGGACCAGGAGGAAGATGAAGATGAACCGAGCGCCCTCACGCCTGCCCCACTCCTCACCCGCCACACGGGCCAGGTCGGCACCAAACTCTACATGAGCCCAGAGCAGGTGAGGAAGCGCCGTTCATTAAAGAAAAAAAACAACAACATTTAGTTCTTGGTTTCCTGCTTCTGCAGTCAAGACTAATTATGTGCTTTCCTTTTTGTCCTTGCAGCTCTCTGGAAACTCCTACTCTCATAAAGTGGATATATACTCTCTGGGTCTGATCCTGTTTGAGTTGCTGTATCCTTTCAGGACTCAGATGGAGAGAGTGAGGGTGAGTCAGAAAACACATATCCTTATAAACCTGGCTTATTATTACTTTATTTTAGGATCTGTAAAAGGGTTGTGAATTACATTGTAATTAGGTTTCCTTAACAACCAAGAGATTAATATTATTGTAGGATTAATTTGTATTTAACATGATCTAAAACTGGTTTGAGTTCCTTTGCAAATTGTGCATATTTGCTGTCTGGATCCTGTTAAACATCTCAACATCCAAAAACAATTTTGAGCTTAAAAAATAATGAAAAACATTTACTGTTCATCTTATTTACTTGTTCTTACTGAGCTGCAGCGCCTATGAAGGTTTGAATAAAATGTGTTGTGGAACTTTTGAAAAACGTAAGAAATGATTCAATGACCGGATGATTCGGATTGAAATGAAATGATCTCATTTTGGCTTCAGTAAGAAGCCCAGCTGGCCAATTGTGTGTAAGCTAGTGAGGCCGTTTATCTTCCTGCCTCCTACAATGTCATTATGTGTTGAGAAATCAAGAATTCACGATTGCTGATTATTGTTATTTCTCTCGTCGTTGCCGTTTGTTTATGTGTTGGCTTTACCCACGAGTGCTCACGTGAGGCATGCACAGGCAGTTTCTTAGTAGCCATGAAGTCTTTGTCTCAGCAACAAAGGACCTGGTAAGCCATTAGCACAGCTCGGCTCACAGGTGTTTACATCCTTTCTTCCAGACACTGACAGAAGTGAGAGTCCTGCGCTTCCCAGAGGTTTTCTCCAAAAACAATGTTCAGGAGGTGAGTTGTTATCTGCTGCCACCTAGTGGCTGTAAATATGCACTGCATCTGAGCCAGAAATGTAAGATATACAGGATTGGGAGGTTTCTTCTCATCAGTGGTGCCAGCAGGACTCCAATTCATAATTTGAGCTCTCTATAATAATATTAGGAGCCCTAACTCTAACTTTAGCAGTGCTTCATTTTCAAAAGCCTAAAAAAGATTCTGTTGTCTGAGCTTATTTGCTTCCAAACACATAAAAGTTACTTTTGTCTAATTCCTTATTCACAAGGGGTCGCAACAGCGGGTCGCTCCCCATGTTTGATTTGGGAGATTTTCACGCTGGATGCCCTTTCCTGACGCAACCCCCAAAGGATGACATCAGCAAAATCCAACACAGCCAGAGTGTCTATTAAGTGCCAGAAATGTTGGCAAATTAATTCGAAACAATCCAGCTTGCAATACATTTGCATCATAACAGAGGAAGCTGTCAAAATTAATCAACGAAAGAATCCAAGGGAATGTTGTTACAAGTGTTTAAGTGAAAGTCTTCTGTATGCACAATCCATGCAGGATTATAGCTTCTGTTGCCGCTAGCGCTTATAATGAAGTCAGTCACAGATTTAAATAGACTATAAAATAAATGAAAATCCGTTTGCACACTGAAAAGTTAAAAGCAGCATGACTCATTTGCTGATTTATATTAATACTCGAATTACAATTAGAATGACTTATTTAATCAAATACACAGATGAGCATTTTTTTTAAATTACCGCTCTGTATTAAGCATGGGACTGACCACCGAACTACAAACTGAGGCTGTAATTTGTTGTTTGTGTGGTCCTATGATCTTGTTTACCTGTTTTCTTTGTAATTAGATTAACATAATCCCAGAGCATAAGCTGTGATTCTCTGACACTGGAAATTACTTCTTACCTGAGTATCTCACTGTGCTAGTAGTAGTTCTGAGCCGTAGTATTTAAGTTGTTGTTGTTGTTGTTGTTGTTGTTTTTTAATTATTTAATTTAGTATTGTATTATTCTAATGTTTTTATAAGCAAAGCAGTTGAAGAAATGGATGATAATGTTATCTGACAGATTTTTACTGTCTGTTTCCTCCCTGTTTAGCTGGCCATGGTCCACAGCATGCTGTCACCGAACCCCAACAAGCGTCCCGAGGCGGCTGATATCACAGGGATGCCCCTCTTCCAGGAGCTCGAGCTGCCTTGCCGATTGGCCGTGAGGCAGCGCTCCCGCACTTACAGCGCCTCTTCGATGGGCCGCCCCTCACGCCAGACATCAACTAACTGAAAACCTTACAACATGTGACCCCCACCCCCACCTTGTGGTCTGCCACCCTACTGAAACCCCTCGGTGCCCTGCCATCCCATTGCGCTTCGGACACAATCACATTGAACACTAAGAACAGCAGATGTGCTGGATGGCGTCGCGCTCTCTTTACGGTAGTGAGGCACACATCCTGCACAGCTACGTTTCTTAGTAAATACACATGCCGTTACATTTTGTTGCCTAGGCTTCCAATTTTAATCTTGCTTACAAATGAAGGGATATTTTAAAAGCGACAGCCGTTCCGTAACGTTCACTGCCAGGCTTGGCTCGAGTGGTACTTAGTACTTGCGAATAATTATCAGTGGCTATTTTAAAACAGCCCTGATTACCTGACGGGCAGCGTTTACTGTATCCAGACAGCTCGGAGTAGACTCGGCTTGTGATTTATTTCGCAGTGTTTACCTGTGATTATCCTAAAGCGTTGCCGTTCTCCTGACTCTGACATGGCACACGTGCTAAGAACATGCTGCTTCCTCCCAACGTTCAGCCAGTGTTCACTCACTCACACTACACCTCAGGTATCAAAACCAAGAGGACACTCCAAAGGGGCCTTTGATGCTTGATCATCCTATCTACTAGTGATTTGTACTGGTCACTAGTACGAGCACTAATTGGTGTTCTGACACCCAACATGCCTGATACGGGAGACCAAAAAAAAGAGACCACTTTTTTTCCCCCTGTTTTTGTTTTGTTTTTTTAATGCGAGAAGGTGATGTGTTGCATAGAAAGAGTTTATGAGTCCTTTCCATCAGATATGACTTGCCTTTAGAAAGGGCCTTTGGCCCCTTCTGAATGAATGCTGAGCCTGTGGCTCTTGTCCTTTTGTATGTACCTGTTAGGAAAATGAAGGGGTGAATGTGAGTTTCTGTGTAAATTCTACACAATGACTCTGAGGTGCTCAATCATTTTCTAACACCTCCTCTTTGCTCTCTGTACAGAACTGAAGAGAAAACCCTGTTTATATGCTTTTCTTTGTAATTCCTAAGACCAATCTTGTACATATTGTTGCTTGTAAATGGCTTTTTCATTAAGCTACTGTAAGATAGTGTGATATACTGTGAGAGAGGAAACAAAGAGGAGACGATCTCTGATAGCTGAATGTTACTGCGTGACCTCCAGAGACGAGATGATGGTGGTTGCCTCTTTGAAATTATTCTCAGTGTTTGTTTTCACATGTTAGGGGACCCAAGTGGAAGGGGTTTGCCGGAGGAGAATCTGCATGAACCAGAGTGCCATTTGAAAGTCAGTTAAGTGTACTTTTCTTCGACGGATAACTCGCCTCACGTTTTTGGAATTGTGCTACTGTGCTCCGACCCCATCCAGCTGGTGTTCCCAGTGAAGCACAAAAACACAAATACTGAGGTCTGCAGCCCTCCTGTGATGCAGAAAAATAGCATTTAGCTAATAAGTCGATACTGTCGATACCCCTCTACACTGTGTACTGGGGGACCTGGACCTGATGTTGGTTATGTGATCCACATTTTTTTTTATGTGCATTAGAAGTGCTGAATCACATGACCCATTTGTAACTACACACTCACTAATTGTAACATGCTTTCAATGATTGTACTTTTTTAAGGCTCTTGTCTTTTTCTTTTTAAAGCACAGTTTTTTGATTATCTTCAGGGTTTTTGATTACTGTAAAATCCTGACTGTTACAGGAAGTCATAGTGATGTTTGCTCATCCATCCACTCGGCTCACTGAAGACAAGCCATTCATGTCCAAATCCAATTCTCTCGACGATGATTAAAACGAACTGTAAACCTACCACGACAGAGGTGGAAATTGCTTTAAGGACTGTATAAAGAAGGTGTTCTTTCGTCACACCTTTTGTAGACTAAATGTTTCATATCTGATTCAGACATTTGATTCAGGGCAAATTCTTCTAGCGGAGAAAACGTTTCGTCCCCTGTTTTAATTCCAGAGTGAACTGTGATTATTCATGGACAAGGATGGGGACTGTAATCACCTACAGCAGGAGATGGCTTGTCATCTTTATACCATTAATACTGAAAACAGCATTATAGAGTATTGTCAGAGGTTCTGCGCTTTTCCCTCTTTTCTGTCAATCCAAGAAAATGTGATTACAGTGTAGGTCTTCTCTCGCGCTTTGTTAAATCGTGTTTCTCCTCCTTCCACTCCAGGCGTCCGGATGGTTTCGTTGAAAAGTCAGACCCTTCTCCTCGGCGTCTGATCTCTCCTCCTAGACATGTAGTTGCGTGTTCTTGTGCACAACTCCCATGTTAAATTGTAAATATGTTCATTTGCTTTATTTATGTTTTTGATGCCGTGATCAATCCTTTTGGGGTTGGTGTTATTACGAATGCGCTTCATTCGATGGAGTGCATTGGAATATGATGACTTCTTAAAAGTCTAAATTTAATAAACTGTTCTATACCGTTTGTAAAGTTTTGTGTCCTTCGTCTGGAGTCTCTGGGTCAGTGTGTTGGGGGGTTGTTGTTGTTGTTTTGTTTTTTTTAAAATAACAATCACCTGTTCATCAGTCGGGATGACTGCTAAGAAATTCAGACACAAACATGAATATTTCTTGAGGCAGCAGGCCTATAAATCATTTTGCTGTCTCTTACTTGACATATTTTCTCACATGTATATGATGCACTGAAATAGAAGATTACAACGTGACAGAGCTCATCTAATAATGTGCTTTCATACATTTTACAAAGTGAGAGTGAGTAAGAGTGATGAGAGTATTATATCAAAGTAAGCGCCAGCAATAAAGATGAATTCAGTATAGCCTTAAAAGCTGAGACAGACAAAACTGTATGACATCTGAAATATTTCATGATGCTCCTTCACACTTTATTTGTTTTTTATAAAGTGCTTTACAAACCTGAACATTGCAGTGAACAGCTGGAATTTCCCGTTTCAGTGCAGCTGACCAAAGAGACAATTACAGCTAAAGAGACGGTGAAAGTGGACAGTATATCCTCTGTTTCTTAGTGTAAAACTCATTGTTACAGACGGGCAGCACAAGAGTGATCCCCTCAGTTAATGATTCTCTCACTAGTTAGCTAAAATAAACAAATGTAAGTCTATGAGCCACAACCAACCAACCATCCCAGTGACGTAACGTTCTGTATGGCATAAGGTGACGCTACACATGTTCTCAAAATTTAAACATCACCAAGATGTGTGGTATCCGCTCTTCAGTAAACTTGGGGGCTGCGGATGGCCTCCTGGATCCAGTTCAGTCTGCCTCTGACCCCTGGAGGGCGTTATTGTGGTTTCCCAACCTCATTATCGAGTACATTTGTGACACACACACACCACACGGAGATTGTCAAAGTCAAAATAAACTTTCTTGTCATCTCTGCTATATACAGTACAGTATATAGAGAGGCTCCAGTTACAGCAGTGAAAAAAAACAAACAAAATTTACCAGGTCGTTCCATATAATACAGTGTTGATACAGGACGAACACCTTGAAGATAACCCTTATATCAAATTGTGTATAAAGGGAAGGCCTCTTTTTGGCGTAACTTGATGTATTCAGCCACTTACAGATAGGGATAACTATGCGCTTTAGCTTTGTAATCCTCAACGCTTGTAAAATCAAGTTAAAACTGGAGGTTATCTTCCAATAAAAACTTCAGCAAGGCTTTTTAGCTGTCACTGAGGAAGTACCGTGCCAAAAACAAATCAGGTTAGTCTCAGAAAGAGAATTGTTGATGATCAGAAAGCAGGGGATGGACATACAAAGTTATCACAAGGTTTCCAAGTGTCAAGAACTGGAGAGAGAAGTATCACCAAGAAACTCAAAGAGAGCCACACTGTACAGAATGAGCATGGCAGAGGTAGGGAGAAGAACATTTCAAAGACTCTGGAAAGAATACTAGCCAGAGAAAAATGGCAAATAACCCCAGAACATCTGCCACGACATGAGTGAATGATGGGAATTGTAGTCTCAAAGAACACAATCGCTAGAACTCTGCACAGTAATTGACTATGAGGTTATAGACAGAAGAACATGAAGGACAGCCGAGAGAAAGATTATGAGAGATGAAAAGTACAGCTGTTTGGACACAGAGAAAGAATGGAGAAGCTTAAGTGGAAGTATTATGGTGTGTCTACATCATAAAGCAGAGCTTGCAGGAGGCATTCTGCCCATCTGGTCTTTACATTTCTTTTGGACTTCTTTTTCTTTGGATTATAAATCCAAGTGAAACTTTTGCATTTTGTTTGGGACCATTTATCAGATATACAAAGGCTCACTTATGGTTTAGGATTCTGCCTTCAGTGTCTTGTCTCTCTACCACAACATGTAAGATGATTTGTGAGATTCTGCATCTCGGATTAGAATTCAAGGTTAATAGTCTTAGTTTCACAAGCTATAACTAAAAACGGTGTCCTGTTGTGTGCGCAAAGCATCATGGAAAGTCTAGTTATAGTACTATAACAATCATAGTGGTATACACTTTTCCTCATATTCAGTGACGCATGATTATAAAGTTTAAGCTAAATAGCCAAATAGGTTAACTTAACTTAAGCTTAGAATATGGCTATAAAATCATAACATTTAAGAGGCAATATTGTATAGGCTTATCAATTATCTGATTTAACCCTCTCAAGGCAGGCTTTGCCTATTTGCAACAGTTAAAAACTAACAACCTGATTACCCCACATACATATTTTATGAGTTTTTTTTTTTTTTAACTCAGAAGTACCACTGCAGGACTTAGTTGTGCATTAGCAACACAAAGTTTAATTTGAGCCTGAGAGGGTTAAAATGAAATGAATAAATAAACCCACGATATGAATTTAATATCAACAGCTGCTGTTCTCAAGAGCATAAACATTTAAATCGTAAATAGTCTGATTTTATGTGAACTATGTCCTGTAGTGGGAGCGGAGGAAGGAGGTCATATTTCTTATATATCATTATTTTGTATTAAAAATATTAAAATAAACATCGAACTACGCTTAGAACACGAGCAGCAAACGGACGACGGTGATTATTTTAGAGAAAAAAATAATAAGAGAAAGCTGCTAAGGAGCTGTCTGAGAAAACGAAAGGACTTTTCCTGTCTTCCAACATAAACGTTTAAAGCCCTGCGCGCTCTGCCTCCTTCCGTTGCGCATTTCCGTTGTCGTGACGTCACTTCTGGATGTAAATATGCGGCTTGGTGCGGCGCTGGGAAACACAACCACTGGAAAGATGTAAACCAACTAACCGGCAGAAACCAGGTTCAGCGAAGACACTAAACCTTCCCTCCAGGGAAACCGTACCTCTGGTCCAATAAACGGAACTACATCAACAGGTAGCTCGTCGGCTCGCTACCTCCGAAGTCAGCGGAGCGCCTGCCTCTAGCAGCCATCTTTTGTGAGAGAATGTACGGGGCGACGCGGCGGGCCTGCTCGGGCTCTGGTCGGGACCGGAGCTCGCTGATGCTGACCACCGCGCTCCTTCTCTCGGTTATCGGGCTGCTGTCCGGCTTGCCTGGCTTCACCGAGGCCAAGGAGTGCGATAAGCCGTGTATGAACGGCCAGTGTAACACCGCCACTGGCGAATGTGTATGTTTCCCCGGCTGGGTTGGGGACCAATGCCAGCACTGCGGAGGGCGATTCAGGTAATGTAAAACACACTGGCAGATTATAGCCTACTGTTAGCAGTGACATAAGCTGAATGTGGAGTCTACGTCTGCCTTGTTTTGCGCCAAATGTTTGCTAATTCAGACCTGACAGTCCTTGTCTGGAGATGGCGAGCAGCCCACACTCGAGGCGTTCAAGTACCGGTCTGCTACTACCTCTGCCCCAGCTACAAGCGAAGCGGTTCCCCCCAAAGGCCACAGTCCTCCTTGTTTAAATGCAGCATGTGTTTGCTGAATGATTCAAGTGTGTGGGTTGGACGGCTATGTCTGTGTGAATGTGGTATTTAACATTTGACCAACATTGAGCTTCAGAGCTTTTTAATCCGAATTAGTGTCACATCTTGCCACTCATTCACGCAGATCATCAGCCTGTTTTCGTACACACCGTTTCTTGACTAAGATCACCTATCAGAAAGGACGGAACCATGAGGAGTAGCCGGGCTGCATGTTTCCTCTGTAGTCTGACATTATTCTTTAGAAAATCTGACAGCACAGACAGACAGACTGCCCCTCAAAACCATTTTGACTTGTAGCACTCTCTGCTAGCCTCTGTTTTTTTTTTTCTTCAATCTAACCAAGTAATTTATCTCTGACTAAACCAGACTGCTGTTCTGTTGGTAGTGTCCCACTTTTTCAGGCCAGTAGGTGAGACGCTTTGCATTCTTCAGCTTCACGGGACTCTTTGAAAAGCTGCCTGCATGATGTTTGGCCCACTGAAACGTTCAGATAACTGATATTGTGTGCTGATGCCAGGACAGCAGCAGCTCAGGGTCAAAGTATGGGATGGGATGGGGGGCACTGAAGCACTTTGTGCTTTTATAGCTGAGCTGCCCAGGTTAGTGAGAGGTGGGAGGAAGGTACCACTTGACAAACCCATTATTGCATCATCTCTCAATCGCCCCCCACACCCCCCTCGTATCTGCCCACATCCGTGTTGGCTTTCTTTAACTCTGATTTAAACCATGAGTGCCACTAGTTTGTGTGCGAGTGTGTGAATGCCAAAGCTGCACATTTTCGAAAGTTGTAAACTGGCAATTATTACCGCTGTGCCCGTCCTCTGTTCCCATTTTACTGTCACTTTGCATTACTGGAGTTTGTCCTCTGATCTGGAAATTATCCCGCAGTACTTGATGACAGTTTCACTCGGAATCAGTCACGACTATATTATTGATCACTTTCCATAGCATCGCGCCCTTCTGCTCATCCTTCAACTATGACATTTAGCAAGCACCGAATTAGAAAAACATCTTGTTCCCCAAATCATTTTTTTCCTTGACAGAGCTCAAATGTGACCTCTTGAAGTAATTTTACACTTCTGCTTTCTTTCTTTTCGCTGTTAAGCAAGGTGATCTTGTTCTGATGAGCTAGCGTGTCTGTGCAGCTAAGAACGTGTGAGTCGGGTCCACCCTGTAGGCAGCGGATTTTCGTCTCTTTTTTCGTAAAGGGAGTCCAGAGCATTTTATTTAATACTGTGTCATGCTCCCTCTGCTTGTGATCAGTCTTGCCAGGTCATAAAGCAGAGCCAGCGGGAGGCCTGCTGTGTTATGCGTGCTCACAAGTCGGTCATGATGAAGGGAAGGGAAGCTGGAACAATTTCCACATTAGTGCAGCCGATTGGTGAGCACATCTGAGCAGGTGAAATGAAGGCTGAATGGCTGCTGAGTGTCTAATGTTTCAGAACACTGGGCTTAAGTGGTCTCTGGGTGAAATGGCTCATCTTGGCTGTGAATAAAAACTGTGATTCTGTTGCACTCGAGTATCAGCCTCGACAGTCTATCAGTGTGGGAAATCATCGCTGACCACCAGCTGCGTTCAGGGTACCCGTCTCTAAGAACGCTGGGTTTGAATGGAGTTAAACTCTGTTTATTAATATTTATGATTTTTCTCTCATTAGTTAGTAATGTGTAATAGAGAAGAGGCTAAAGTCAATGGAATTTGCTTATTTTGTCCTAAACAGCTGACAAACCCAGTGGTTGGCTTTTATGTAGATCTTTATTTGTACGCCACGCTCTTTTATTGTAGGGTGGTGGTTGACTGGCATGCATTAAAAGTATAAGACATACTCTTTCAGTCGCCCTTGATCAAAATACCAAAGCTTTAGGTTCTTTTTCAGGACTGCTTTAATACAACCCAGGGGGTCAACTGCTAGGATGAACCTCCCTACGGGGCTCATTAAAGTTAATCCGTTTTTTCTAAGGCTGCTACGTTTGTCTTTTCCAGCTTCTTTTAAAAGCTTCATCCTGGTATCAGAAGAAAAACTCTGCTGATAAGTGGAAAAAAACGGAGATCTCTCTTTGTTTCACAGTGCTGCCAGACTGGTTGTGGTGCTGCTTGTCTGACTGTGAACTTCGCTAATAGCAGAACAGGCCACTCTCGTACAGTGTAATGTTCAGCTGTCAGCGCTCCTGTGTCAGTGGGTCCAGCATTAAAAGTGATACTGAAGCCACATCACCCTAGGCTAATCATCTTGAAGTGGAACGGTAAACGTACTGCTGCTGTGATTCCACATTTGCTTGGAATCGGCGCTGTGTTACTTTGTTAACACGGTCAAAGTGCTGATAGTTTTTCACGGAGAGCCTGTGGTCTGAGGCCGTGTTTAGCATACAGACAATGCTGCCATACAAGGCTCGGTGAATGCTGGTAAAAGCAGCTTTCTGTGACAGGGGTGTGCCAAAATGGAGTCCCTATTCTAGCTTTGAGGGCCAAAAATCAACATGAAGAAGGGGGTCGTTGTTGTTGTTCTTTTGATATACACTACTGTGCAAAAGCCTTGAAGCACCCCTCATTTCTTTTGTTTTAGAGTGGTCTTAACATTAGGTCTCCAGGCTTTCTGGGTTTTTCTTTGCACATCCTTTTCACTCATTTTCAGTCCAGTTCTTGTTCATGGAAATTTTCAGGGGATTTTTATTTTTGGAGCCACTTAATGCTGACTTATGAATCATCCAAGTATTAAAAAAACCACCCAAAACAAGGGACGCACTACTGTTGTCTGCACATGACAGAAAACTTGATTTGTATCTTTAGGCGCTTTGTTACTAGCAGCCTTCTGGGGAAAAAAATCCCAAAGATAACGGTTTGACTGAGACAGAATATTATTTTTGCACCAACAAAGTGATTCCTAAACAATAATTAGCTGCACGCTTAGCATATCTCTACAAGGTGTACTGTTTATTCTTAAGTATGTGGAGGAAGCTGGACTAGTGCAGGACAAAAGAAGGCCTAAAAATCTGTCTACGGCAAATAAACTGTAAGTAAGATGGGAGAAAAGACTGAGGTATGCATAATGACACAAGAACTGGACTTCCATCTGATCAAACACACATCCACACATGTGCAATAACACTAAGTGCAATACTCTTTTTCTGACAAAGTTGTATTTTTACTCAGTTGTATAAAGCATTTGTATTTTATTTTTATCCTATTGTATATTTTATTCTACTGTATATATTATTTTATTATTCTATTCTGTACAGTTATGTACACTATTTTATTCTTATTGTATTCTAATTTTTGCTATATAACATTTGCACTGTCCACTTCCTGCTGTGACAAAACAAATTTCCCACGTGTGGGACTAATAAAGCTTATCTTATCTTAAAAACAGTAACAACAGGTCTTGCAGAATAATTGATCGAAATTTGAAGTTTCAACATGTGTCGATTGTGTAGAGTTACAATAATGACTGTTTGCAGCCGTCTGTAAAACACACTGGATGCTCTGTCGTGGTTTGGGGCTGCATTACAGTCATTGGTGTTGAGGATCTTGTTGAACTTGATGGATCTAAGAGGGCAGATTCTGGTGATCCATGCCATACTATTGGGTAAGCATCCGATTGTCAATGGTTTATCTATGGATTGACCTCCCTAGAGCAAGGACCTGAACATTATTGTAGCAGTGTTCGGTCATCTTTACAGAGAACAGAACAAATGCAGCCAACATCCAAAGAAGAGCTTTGAATGTTCTTCGAGAAGCCTTGAAGGACTATTGAAGAACTTGAGACTACTCATTTCCCATTTTCCTACATATAGTTTAACTTAGTTTTCCATGGATATTTAATTCTGTTATTCCCCTGTTTTGGGTCAGGGAAACTTTAATATTAATCCTACTGCATCACCAGTTTATGTACATTTTGTTAACCTTTGGTCGTGTTGACTTCAAAGTTTCAGGCAGCCACCTTCTTCTTCGTTTTAAATTTCTATCTGAGTTTAGGGCTTTGTGATAGCCACTAACAAAGTACAGGTTCCTTATTTAATTCTTCATATTTGAAATTAAAACATTCAATTACAAATGCTTGCTGTCTTTAAAATCTATTGTTCAACGATTGTACTATACGCCCCTGGGTGTGCGAGGTCCACAGAGGATTAAAGCAAATGGATAATAAAAAAAAAAAAGTCTTTAGCTTGAGACTTTATCACAAACCTTTAACTTCTTATTTCTAATAATTTCTTCTCCGACAATTCACGTCTTACATGTGGACATCTGCTTACGTTCCACCTTTGGAATCAGGAGGGACCTGTCAGTTGGTAATAACTGTTAGTGAGTTAAATTTTCTTTAAAAGTCTTTGGAAAGGTTTTGTAACCCCCCATAACTGTTGATGCTGACAAAACTAATGTTTAATAAAAGATAAGATCAGACTTTATTGATTCCACGGTGGGGAAATTTTAATTTGAAGTGTCTTATAAATATTTATCAGAATTTTATATTTCAAACACATTAAAAACCTTTTTCCGCTCAAATTAAATTTCTCCCCAAGTCCCACAACAAGCAGGCCACAGCTTGATGGCACCTCCACCATGCTGGGTTGGTGTTCCTATACTTGCAAACTCTTTTCTTCTCCAACCAATATGATCGCCGTTACGGCCAAACAGTCAAAGTAGTTTCATCAGACAAGAGCAATAGAAAATTGTAAGATCTTTGTTTGCATGTAAGGACTGGTTTCATTCTGAACACTTGAGTTCTGCAGAATCTTGTTAAGGTGCTTTTAAAAATTGTTCTCAGAGGCAGATTCGCCTCCTTTCTGAGTACTGTAATGGCTGCAGATTTCTACTTTTATGCTGTTGTTTGCTCACCTGGGACCTTCAGTCACTGTAAATTGCTTCTAGGGTTTTTTCCTCTTGTACATTTTGCTAATTGTATGGTTTCATTTAATAGATGAAAGCAAATAGTTGACAGGAAACGAGTGGAGCAAGAGATTGGGAAGAACAGTTCATTAGCTGCTGTAGCTGATGGATGGATGTTCTTCCTCTCCTGCCTGACTGGAGCTGTTAAACTAGGATGCAGGCTCACTGTGTTAGAGAAGCTTTAAAAAGCTTTAAAAACTAATAAAGTGACAGTTATAACTGTAAGTTGTAGCTACTATCCTTGCTTGTCATATTAACGACTGTAGCCATGAGGCTGATCTCTATCACATAGTGTCAACAAAAGGCTGCTTCACGCCTGTTGGTTTGAAGACTCTTGGACACAAATGCACATTTTTATTAGCATGACATAAAACTCTTGCGGAGATAATTTATTTCATTTTTTTTCATAGAATGGGGATTCCCAACCAGTTTTCATACGCAGCAGGACGGGGTGGTGCATAAAGAGTCTGATGCCTGTTCATGTTCTGGCACTGGTTTGAGTACCAGTTTTGGTTGCAATTAATGTGAAACCTGGAAGTGTCTCAATTTACCTGCTTATTTTTTAATAATTTTATGTAAAGAGCGCATATTGAATCCTAAGTGCTCTCATAGTGCCACCCCCTCAGTGTTTGGGAGTTCTTGCTTGTTTCTCAACTTTAAAGTGGCTTCTGGAAATGCTTTAATGTAATTAGGGTGAACTGATAGCGGAGTAGTTGGGGAATATATTACGTAGGCTCGGATGCTTGCTTGCTTTCCCCACATTCATCACATCTTGCTCTACTACACGTATCTAATAAAAGCAAAATGAGGGGGATATTAGTGACTGTGCTTTGTTTTAGTTTCCTAAACTCCTGCTGTAGTCCTTCGGTTTTTCACTCGTTCTCACGCTAAGCTTTCTCATCAAATAATGACAGTAATGGAACTGCTGAAACGACAGATTAATAGTTGATTGTGTGTTAAAGAGCTCCTTTGAAATGTCCTTAATAAATGTTTAGAACTGCTTTGTAATAAATGAAACCGTTTTTTCTTTTTTGTTCTCCCATCGGTTTTCCTCCAATTTTATGAGCTGTCATGATCTAAACTGCCCAGTGTGTCCTTTTATGTGTTAGTGACTGAATAAATCTATTCATTCAAATGTATATCTATTAGGATTTTGTTTCCAGGTATGGGAAAGAAACAACAACTTTAAAAAGAGTCCCTTCCATTAATGCACTGCTGATGTATGCGTATATCTTAGTGTTGGTTGTTGATCATTTTAGTTTGGGTAGTGGGTAGTGACCGAAAGAACGAGATCGCGGATACAAGCGGCAGAAATGAGCTTCCTCCCAAGGCTGGCTGGCCTCTCCCTTAGAGATGGGGTGAGAGGTTCGGCCATCCGGGAGGGGCTCAGAGTAGAGCTGCTGCTGCTCCACATCGAAAGGAGCCAGCTGAGGTGGTTCGGGCATCTGACAAGGATGCCCCCTGGGTGCCTCCTGGGTGAGGTGTTCCAGCCATGTCCCACCGGGAGGAGGCCCCGGGGCAGACCCAGGACACGCTGGAGAGATTATATCTCTCGGCTGGCCTGGGAACGCCTTGGTGTTCCCCCGGATAAGCTGGAGGAGGTGGCTGGGGAGAGGGAGGTCTGGGCCTCTTTGCTTAGGCTGCTGCCCCCACGACCCGGCCTCGGATAAAGCGGATGAAGATGGATGGAGTTCAGTCTCTTGTGTAGCTTAAATATTAGTCGATTAGCCCCTCTTTACAAAAGCCACCTCTCCTCCAGTTAACTAATGGCCACACTGCTGCGCTACTGATTTTTGTCTGCTTTAAATGTCGTGGTAAATTTCTTCCCGATGACATTCAAAGTCATATCAAATTTTTAAATCATGACCACCAATGAAAATGTGACATCGCCCCTCTAATATTCTGTAATCGGCCGCTTTCTTCTCTTTGCTACAGAGGCAAAAAGCTTTTTGCCTCTGTAGCATTTACACTCTGTCTGAGCATGCTCTGAGCGTGCCTCTCCAGGCTGTACCACTGAAACAGGACTGTTGTCGCCTTTGAATAAGCAGTTGTTTGCTTTGCTCTCAAGCTGCACCACTTTACCCTTTGCAGACCACTTGGCTCAGCTGCACGAATACCATTTGTATTAGAATAGACTCTGTGAAATGAAGCATTTTATCTAATATCAATTTTTGCCACTAGCAAAAAGCACAGACACTAAGGGATTTTTTAAATCTTAAAATCAGGGTGTATTTTGTCTGAAAGTAAAGATAAGGTGTTGTTATTTCTAATACTGGGGTGATCGTGGCTCAAGAGTTGGGTGTTCTCCTTGTAATCGGAAGGTTGCCGGTTCGAGCCCCGGCTCGGACAGTCTCGGTCGTTGTGTCCTTGGGCAAGACACTTCACCTACCGCCTGCTGGTGTTGGCCAGAGGGGCCGATGGCGCAATATGGCAGCCTCGCCTCTGTCGGTCTGTCCCAGGGCAGCTGTGGCTACAACTGTAGCTTGCCTCCACCAGTGTATGAATGTGAGTGTGAATGAATAGTGGAATTGTAAAGCGCTTTGAGGGGTCCCGAAAAAGCGCTATATAAATGCAATCTATTATTATTATAACTACATGCTATAATGTGCCTAAGGGCTTAAAGAGCCTCAATATCGTTTTTATACTTTTACACCACTTTAAAGTATAAAAATATCATTTGAAAATATATATTTTTGTTGCAGTTTACCAGCTCATTTCGTATATTATAAGCTTTAACGAAAACAAGGAATTTATAGTGAAACAACTACCAGCTCAGTTCAGTGTTTTGCTCCCAGGTATGCTTTAGGTACACAGTCGCGTCCTAAATGACCCTTTCCAAGTCCCAACATAATACAAACTCAGAGGGTGCAGCTGATAAGCTGTAAATGTGTAACCTAATTCTGGGTATGTCGCTTTCACAGAAGCATCTAATAGGATAAAAAAAATATATGAAAATGTTACATCACAGCCAGTGAATCAGTATTTGTTTATTCACCAAATACTTTGAAATGCTTTTAAACAATATTTAAATTTAGAATTTTCTCTCTTTGTTAGCATGTTTGGTTGCTAGCTGAATAGCCGGTGATCCTATTTAGAGAGACGTTTTCCTAATTAATCAAAGATTACGATTATTTGTCACGATTATTCATTAAGTTTATGACAAAAATGTAAACATAACACATCTTCAGATCTATATAAATCGTTGTAAGACAAAATGAATCAGAGGAGCACTGCTTTTACTTTTGGATTATCCTAAATTTTGCAGACAAATAATAATATAAGGTTTTTCACTCGACTGAACCTACATGATGAATGTGACTAAAACTCGTAGCAAAGTTCATGCATCAGCTAGACTCCAAATTAGTGTCTTTCAGGCCTTCAGATGTGTTACTTGTGTTGCTTTGGGGTGCAGACGCACAGCACTCTTTGGATATGATTTCTTCTTGGTTACCTCACGTGCACTAAATCTGAAGTATTTCCAAACAACAGTAATGATCTTCTTCAAGGGGCAAGCTCTTTGCCTTCTGTTGTGCCACAAATTTGCATTTGTTATATACTTGTCCAGAAACTTTGCTGTGCAGTGTGGGAGTGACTGTGATTGGCCCATGCATGCATGTGGCTGGGCAGCGATTTAGAGTGCATTTGATTTGCTTTGTGTTTTAAAACCGCAAAAGCATACTCGATCATGCTCATTTAATTATTGGAAGCCAAAATAGTGATCAGACCTAAAATCCAATTAATTGTGCAGCTTAATCCTAGTATATATTTTGGCCCTCAGTTGCTGTTAGAATTAGTTTCAAGCTGGTTAGAGGCCACTCTTACGTCTGGAGCAGATACTTGTTGATGCTGCTGGATTTCTGACGAGCCCAACTGAAACTACTGAATTTGCTCATTTAGAGTTGAGGCATAACACAAAGCCAGTCCTATCACTCGGTTACTGAAGTGTCACCCTTGACTTCCTCTAATGTTGTTCGACTGTAAGGTTGATGAGTTTCCCTTTGGTTGCAGATCTGTTCCTGTTGTTGTTGTTGTTGTTGTTTTTAAATATTGTTTACCTTGTAAGTATGATAATTGTGTTTTAACAACAGTACAGTATGTTAACTGCACATGCATCAGTGTGTTGAGTTCATGACTTTCTTATCACTCTCACAGGGGGGAGAAGCTGTTTGTCTGCTTGCTGCAAAAGCTGAAAGTCCCTGTTGGCCTGGCTTTATTATCGCTGGCTGATCTGTAATTATAGACATGGTGTACACGTTTGCAAACCTGCCACAAGTCTCACCGTATGTGTTGAAAGTATTCTCTTAAAGGAATCGGTGAGCCATCAACATTCAGCATGGACTCAGTGTAAAAAAAAAAAAAAAAAAAAATCAAGCCAAGATTTGCTGTTCTGTTAAAAACTTTCATCCACAAGTTGCAGCGACAGCACAAAGAGCATTGTTGTCATATAGCGTCATGCATTTGGCCTGTTAACCGCCCTTAACAACACCCTTAGCCTTGGACCATGAGCCTCCAATTCACACAGCTGGGACTATAGGCCTGAACCTCTGCAGTAATTGGAGCAGGCTTAAGTCTTCAGTAACGTGCAGCACTTCTTGTTGCCTAGCTACAAACAAACCTGAGTTGTGCAATATGGAATCTCCCCAGAAGCTCTCAATATAGAGATGAATATTTAAAAAAACACAAAAACATCACACTGAAAGGAGAACATCCTGCTTTTTGGTTTTTGTTTTTTTAAGTGAAAGGATATAAATACTTCTATTTTCCATTAAAAAAAAAAAGACATGAAATTAAAAAAATCACTCATATTATAAGACACAAGTTCGGACCTGTAGCAGAATGTCAAACTGCTCAGCTTGTATCGATTGATTAATTTTGCTAAAAGCGCTTTTTTAAAATGTTCTACTTGTGCTGCAGACATCTATAAATCGCTTCTTTAACTGCACATGGGAGCAGTGTGTTCTCTGCAGCTTCCTCAGCAGACGTCGGTGTGAAATGTTGCTGAGAGACTGTTTTGGAACAAGAGAGCGACTGGGTGTGTTGGCACACTCCTCGCACCTTGAGACCTGCATCAGTAATGATACAATGTCTGTATGCATCTAAGTGTCCCTTGCGTAATTCATCTCCCGACCGGTGCTGTGTCATGAGACTGCAATTGAATTGGCAATAACAGGCCGTATGCCATACTGTACCATTAGTGCTTGTGGATGCCCCTCATGGTGTTGGCCTCGGACAATAATTTGCTGTCTTTGCTTTGTCTTTGTCCTATTTGTTGCTTGCTCAACCACGGTGCTGCTTGAAGAAGACCGTGTTTAACTGCACACTCTCTGCTTAGTGGCTCTTTTCTAACCTCTTGTTTCATGCAGTCATGAAACATTAGTACTGCACTTTTTTTTTTTTTTTTAATTGTACCTCTACATATGGTACTTTTCCTATACAAACTTGAATCCCAAGTTGAGAACAAGGCAGCAAAAGGCTGCGAAAGTTGTGTAATAATGCTACAAAACGGAAAAGTTATTTGCAACTAGTTGGCAACAGGATAAAGAAGAGCTGCTAGAGGGATTGAGTCTTAAAAAAAAGATGTAAAGAATGTTTTCTCTTGCAAAGAATTAGGATTTTGGACACAAAGCAATCATAAAACGATTATCTGAGTTATTACCAGGCCCATCCTGAGTCCCTGATGTTAAAAGTCCACCAGCAAAATGTTCACAGCAAATTCCAAACATGTCAAAGTTATAACAATATAAAAACATCAATCCTCACATTTTAAAAAGACAGAAATGGAAGTAATTGTTTGATAAGCAATCTTCTTTTCAATTGAAGTTTTCCACGAAGTCTTTCAGCTGCAGGTTTTCCTAAGTAATCAAATTCCAGGACAAGCATACAGCTGTTCTAGGCGCTCCGTGAGGCTGTACATGGGCACAGCCGCGCTTTCAGCTAAATGTCAGCTACTAAAAAGTTACATGTTCACCAGTAACCTTGGACCTCTCTCTCTTTTTCCTGTTCCTTTCAGATTGACGGGGCCCTCTGGTTATCTGACTGACGGTCCAGGAAACTACAAATACAAGACCAAGTGCACCTGGCTCATTGAGGGACAGTAAGTACAGACAACGCCATGGGAAAGCAAGTTCTTCTTCAGAGGCGCCGAATTAATTAGCTCAGAACACATTTGTTCCACGTCCTAAATAGCACTAGCAATAGGAGTACTTTTTCAATTGAAGTTTAACAGCTTTGAATATATTATATCATCCTGGATTTAAAAAAACAAACAAAAAACCATTGGGAAAACTGGCACAATCCTGTTGATCATTAGCTTTTGCCATTAGGGGAAACAGTGGGAACAGTGGGAAGGAACCCTAAAAACGTTGAGACTGATGGGATTAGGATTGTGCAAACTGAGGCCGCAACTCAATGTTGCAGGCGGGATTTATAATGATTAGTTTGTGCACAGTATACATTGCAGACTCCTGCTGTGCTTCAGCCCCTGGTAATGTGGATAAAAATGAATGGCAAAGCAAGTGTAAGAAATCCAATAGCCTCCTTTCTCTATCGTTTCAGTCAGCACATCCACGCCACCGAGTATCGATTTAAAGCGACGATTCTTGATTTTTTTTAATTTATTTTTTTAAATTGATTTTTTGGCTTCGAGCTTATCCAAACTTTAAACCCGCCGCTTGCATTTACATTCCAGGCAGATAGCCAGCATGCTCATTCGGGGGAAGGCGGGGCTAACTAAGAACGAACACGTAAGGCTCAGGAGATCGCGCTTCTGCTCGCCGTGCACATCTTACACAGTTTTGAACTTCTGACCTTCGTTTTCCCGGATGGCTTCTCTAATCACCATGTCACCCTGCCGTCCAGTGTTTCATTACATACTGATGGCTCATTTTATATGCCATCTTGAGACTTTAGCCCATCTTCAACAAGAGGTTAATGTAGTGACATATGCGCTATATGCGTCACACTGACAAGAATACTGTTGAAGAGGTTTTATGGGCTTCAGATATGCTCTCACTTTGAACCTTCAAAAGCTCCCTCTGCAGCTAAGTGTATCGAATCCATTTCTAGTGGCTTGAAGTGACTTTATCTCCTGAAAGCCAATGAAATAACTACTAAAATGTGGCTTTGCTCGATGCCTTGCTCAAAGGGGTCCCAGTGCTTCCTACAAAAATAAGGGCTTACATTAGATTAACAATTTACCAGTCACAAGTCCTCTGTACTCGAACCCCAGGGGCTGCTGCCATTCCCCAGTTTGTCTGCTAGGTCATTAAGGAGGAGCCATCGCTTCACTCTAATAAATATAATTATAAAGAGAAAAATGTGACTATTCATAACACATCCTGTATGTCTCAGTTTCTCATCGTAGATGCACTGAATGGGTCTTTGTCTTCTTCCCTCCTCTTTTGAATGATTTCATTTAGCCATGTTTCCCCAAATTTAGAGCAGAGTTTGTTTTTTGTTTTTTAAAGGATCTCATGAATGTCTTCAATCAAAATCAGATTAAGCCAGCTTTTTTCCTGTTTTGCTGAACACTGCCCGTGCATAAAAACATCCGGCCACAGATACTTGGTTTATTCACGGTCTCTGTAGCACACATTGTGCAACAGCGAAACTTGTCTGCCATATAATTCGCTTGATGTAATCGTGTTTTGCTGGTAGACTAAATAACTGGGATGCACGCCGCAGTACGGTTTTTACACTTGATACGGAAAACATAGCCGATTTGTGCAGAACACTGCAATGTGATTCGAATATAAAGGTGTAGTTGGTGGTTGGCCACACACAAACGCTAGTAAAAATGTTGCTGTAGGTGGTGACTGTTTCTACCATATCACCCAGTTAATCATCCACCTTTTATTGTCCTGAAAGTATCATTCCACAAGTTCAGCTGTTGGAAGAGTGCAAAGCTAAATGTGACCCAGTCAACAAGGAAATATTTTTTATTGCACATAATAAAACTATGTAAAAATCTAAACAAAGCAAAAACCTTAGAGTAGGTCCTATCTAATAAAAAATTACACGTTTCCTGGAGAAACTGTTTGTTTCCAAACACAATTAAGTGCAATGGAGTGGAAACGTTGGGGCACCTCTGGTCAAATGTTCTCTTAGTGTGAAAACCAAAGACAGGAGATGATTTCCAGAGGGCTTAAAATTGAAATCTGTGCATTTTGTTAATTGTAAGCAAGATTGATTCTTTATTTCTGTCTTTTACAGTTTTGAATAACAGTGTGCAAAGTTCCCAAAGCGCTACTTCTTCAGGACTTACAGCCATTTTTCTAAGTATCTTAGCTTGCAGAGATTTTCTGTAGCCAGAAGAGTCACATGATTCCTGTTTAGTTAATTTTTGTCTGGTGGCCTTGAATGCACTTCTCTTTTGTTGTCTGGCAACTTTTTTGTTTTTTTATGACATGTAATTCAGGACACTGTGAGAGGCATGCCAAAACCTTCAGCTTGTGCTTGTTAAGTAGTCCATTCCAGGGTTTTGATGCATTTAAGATTATAATGCTGCTGTTACCCTGTTTTGTTTTGTTTTTTATCTTTAGCGATTTTACATTTGGTATGTTGATGCTGTGATTTTTAGAGGCTAGCCTCAACACAAACCCATAGTTATCTTGCAATGGGATCACAGCACTGAGAATAGTAATGCTGCATGGTTCTTTAAACATAATGCAGGTACAAAGCTCTTTAACTGGACACGCCACAGGCCTCGTTACCACCAGCGTTTGTGTGCGTGCCATTCTGTCTGTCTGTAAACACGATAGCTTAGCGTTTTGGGTGAATTCTGTGAAAACTTTGTAAGCATGTAGAGCTCATGTTACCAGTCTATTCAAATATGGCTCACATCCACCAAGGGCAAATTATTGATTTATTGGTCAAAAATTAACATGAACTATGATTCTTACACGCGAGTCTGTGTGTGTGATTGAGCGTGTATTTATATCTTTGTGGGGACCAAAAGTTGGAAGTTCACTATACTTGTGGGGACCAACACCCCTTATGGGGACCAAAATCCAGGTCCCCACTAGTTTGAAGGCATTTTTGAGACTCAAAATGTGGTTTTAGTGTCAGGGTTACAATTGGGTTATTGTTAGGTTTAGGGTTAGGGTAATATAGAAAGCATTGTATAAAGATTTGACCTCTTCTCGACTTCTCCTTCAAGGTCAAAGTGAAAATAATGGAATGTAGAACTCTTTAAAACCACGTTTTGTATTGACACCATATAGGCATACAGGGCCGATATATGGGAATTAAATATCCTGTTACTTTGGACTTCTGACCTCTTCTACAAGTTCAAATAAAGGTCAAACGTCTTATCTTCAAAACTGCTTTAATGCTGCTGCCTTTGTTTAGATTGGCAACATTTAGGAAGTGATGCTGATATATGGGGATTATAAATATAATATTATAGTTTGGATCCAAATATCACCTCAGGATGGGATCGATCTTTAAAGAAAGTATTTTTAAGACAAAGAGAATGAGCTGCCTCGTTAGTTAGAACTATACTGTGGTATAATATTATATAATGGGCTGAAATAATTCATGCCCAGTTATTTGCAGATTAATACCTCTTATCCATTACCTCCTTCACCTACAGTAAACATCTGTCATGCTGTACTTATCTGATTTTTACTGCACTGCAAACTTAAAGTACATTTTAAAAGAACAAAGAAAACCAGATGAATATGTAAAAGGAAAAAAAATTCTGCCCAGAGAGTGAGCTTCCTTGGCGAAGGTTTGCGCTCAGACAAGTTTGGATCTGCTAACCTAAAAATCTTGCGAGCAGTTCCCGACCTCTGCTCAAAGAAATGGATATCTGAAAAAGACCGGCTATCTGTTCAGGCTTGTATGTCTGGTCTGTCTTCGACTGCTCTGCATAAGGTTTGACATGTATGTAGCTGTGAGGTCTGAGAACTTGTCTGTGTTTTACAGGCCCAACACCATTCTGCGATTACGGTTCAACCACTTTGCTACTGAATGCAGCTGGGACCACCTCTACGTGTACGACGGCGACTCCATCTATGCGCCCCTTCTGGCGGCTTTCAGGTAAAGCTTCAAATATGTGACAGGCTTGCAACACGCTTGAGTATAAATGGTAATAAAAACACCTTAAACTCTTCTTTTGGGTTATTATTGTAGCGGTCTGATTGTTCCTGAGCGATATGGGAACGAGACCGTCCCGGAGGTGGTGTCTCAATCTGGCTACGCCCTGTTGCACTTCTTCAGCGATGCTGCCTACAACCTGACCGGCTTCAACATTTCCTACCGGTGAGAGAATCTCTGAAAAAACAAAGTACCACATCCTGCATTTTCTTATTTATTTTTAAACAAACAAGGATTCGGCTTTCGCTTCAGGGAAGTCGAGGTTTCTCCGCTGACTGGCCAGACCACAAAACAAATACAGAAACTAGATGTGTTGTTGGCTTCGTCTGTCATTTTTTTTCTTCTTCTTCATATTTGATATTTTAGCTGGAGTGGAAGCTCCCGCATATCGACTTGTTCATAATCCTCTGAGCTGACTGTGCAGTCCTGTCATGCCTCAGGGTTTGCAACTCTCGGGGTCCGCAAATGCGTTCGTGTTGTCAGTCACTCGATAGAAAGTATCTACTAAATGACAAATGCCTGGATACTGAGCCCTGACAGGAGAGCCTCTGTGCAAATCATTTCTGTTTCACTGGCTGAGATTAATTTAGGTGAAGGGCCCACTTCACACCCTTCCTTGGGACACGATGACGCATACAAACCTCTCACTCGCTACATGATTCAGCCGGTGTGCTGGCACGATTGGTGGAGAGCATTTTAGCGGAGGATCATGTCAGGTTACTGCCGTCCATTTGCTGCAGTGTGTTGTTGCAGCATCAGTACTCCTGTTATTGTTCAGACACACTGTGGCACTTTTGCTGTCTTTTTGTTTGTGTAACGAATATGTGGTTCCTCCCTGCTTTTCAGGGACTGGATGGATAGAGTGGCCATACTAACACGCGTGTTATTAGCCGCTGAACATCTCATCATGTAATGCAACCATTGATTTTATTTAAGCTTAAGATTTATTATTGGCATTTTAACTTTTTATTAGACTGTTAGACTAGTACAAAGGGTTTACAGGAGGGTGGGAGGAGAGAAATAACACTGAGGAACTGCTTGTAGGCCTTCAGTGTATGGGTTTCCTGCTCAACCAGGTGAGCTATGGTGGTGCCCATTTGATTTATTTTATCTTAAACTGTCTCCATGTATGTGGCATTGCAGTCGTTTGTGGAATTTATAATGAATTTGTTACAAAAAAAAAAAAAAAGTAACGGAGATAAGTAATTAAAAAGCTTGAATGCCCATTTTTAATCCGCCTAGTTTCCTCTGCTTGTCTAAGCAGAGTCAGATGCAGGATCTTTTGCATGTTTATTTCTTCTTCAGCTGTCTCATAGCTGTCGGTGAGGGTTGGAGCTTGGATTGGCTTGTAAACTGAACTGTTTTCCTCTCAGCTCACCTCTGTGTTCAGCATATCTGCCGGGGACATCAATGCTGATGCAGCACCCTGGCTGACTTTTATATCTTTTATCTTATGCTCTGACTCAGTGCAACTCTAGGAAACCAAACACAAATTTAAGCTGAAAGTACTGCAAATATTATTATACATAAGTAAAAGGAGTGAACTTTTAAGGCCGCTCTTTGCCTCTGTCAGTACTTTGGGCCTATGCCAGCAGTTCATTTCTCTCCTCTTTAACATGCTTTTAATGGCTCCATTTGGTGTAGTGTAATGATGCTGCTCTTTGCTCTGCAGTCTGGTATCGACGCTGTGTGCAGGTCCAGAGTTGAGTTTCTGTATTACTTATGGTAACTATGCTACATTGCATGATTAAATATTATAACCTGAAATACCTGAGGCAGAGCAGAGGCCAAATGTAATGGGGACACACCTAAAAAGGTTTGATCAACACATCAGCAAACAGCTGATAATGCAGAAAACAAACAGCTGTGACAAAATTATAAAATTAGATTGTGGATCCACGTAGGGCTGAACGATTATGGAAAATAATCTAATTGCGATTTTTTTTGCCCCAATATTGTGATTGCGATGCGATATGCGATTATTTTTTAAGGTCTTTGTCTTCTGTATTATTAAACAAAGACAAGCAATACATCATATAGTATGGCCAATACTATATTACATTAATTTTAAACTGTTCTTTCCTGGAAGACAGACCTCTGTTATGATGACATGAGGTGATGCATGAATTGATGACTGACATTTTTATTTAACTTCTTCAATCACAACAGTATATTTGAACATACACAATAGTTTATTTTTAGCTTACAAACATCTGAGCATAAAGTGCTGACAAGGAACCCTGGTGTAAACATTAAAATGAAAGTCAGTACAATGTGCAGATTGCAGAAATATACATAAACAAAATCAGTGGCTTTACCACACTCAGTTTTTCGACATCTGTGAACTACTAGACAGTCATTCAATTAAAAAATAATATTAAATAAATAAAACTAATAAATAAAAAATACACACATCTTACTGATCTCTGCAGTCAGTAACATTACACATAAAGTGCAAACATAATAGCAATTGTATAAACACACACACAAACACGCCTTTAAAATTTAAAGGCGTGAAATTGGACGGTCTAGTTCTGATTAGCGTCACCGCTGTCTCGGTGGAGTTTAATAAACTCGGCCGTCTGCTTCTTGCTATCTAAAATATAACCAGACACTGGTGTAAATTCTCGACTGTCTCATACTTCTGTTTAATAAGTTTTCTGTTTGACGTTTAGTCAGCTGTGTGAAAACCAAGGAGGAACCCACCCGGGGGATTAATAAAGTTTTATTTTATCTAATCTAATAACTTTAATCTCAGCCAAACCGATTTACTCACGAACAAACAAAACACTGAAAAAAGCCCAACAATAACATTTTTAGGTTGTCTAAGTGACTTATATATCACGTTTAACCCGAGCAGCGAAACTCCGCGGTGATCTGAAAATGATGTGCCGGGAGTTGTGCCGTTCTCGGCCGCATCAGTAACCCTCGAGCTCCCGGCTAGCTGTCGAGCTGGTGGGTAGCAGACGCCTCTGAAAACGTCGAAGCACTTTTGCAAATATGGGATATCTTGATAAACCGAGCAGATATTTGATGTTTACACAACTACTTTCTCGCCTGAAAATATGTTAAAAGTTTTTTTTGTGACCCAGAAAGATTAGTATGAGTAATTTTAAAACTTAGTAGCGGCCGCCATTGCTGGAAACTGGAGTTTGGCTGGGCCGCGCTATGAATTCTGGGATATGGTAGTAATTTGGACAGCCTTCGACACGTCGCTGTGACGTAATCGGCCTACAAATGCGGCCTCAGGAGGATGCAGCCCATGAATTTGGACATGTCCAGAGTATAATCGCAGCCTTTGCGGTTAGAAAATTGCACTTGATCATGTCGCGATATTATCGCAAATGCGATATATCGTTCAGCCCTAGATAGTACGGGCTTGTAGTTCAGCACTTTGGGGATCAAAGCTGGTAACTGGTCAATCACAGGCATCAAGGCTTCTGCAATCTGTGTACCGTGAAAACAACATTCAGTGACGAGTAAAAGTGTGAATTCCTTTTAATGATTTAGTCAACTTCTCCAAAAATTAACAGCATACATGTATTTGTCAGTTGTTGAACTAACCCAAGAACGAGCCTGTCAAACCACCAGCAGATTGAGAAATGGGTTTCCAGTAATCAACAACCTTTATGTGCAAAATTGCTGAACCACATGAACTTCAGTGGGTTTTTTTCCTCCCCTGAAATGTTATTTTCCAGACCTGTAAAGCCACATGTTGAGATTTCAAAATGAGAAACTCTAACCATGGCACAGCGCAGCAGCAGCTGTTCATTATATCGATATATCGTTCAGCCCTAGATCCACGTTCATGACTAACCTTACTCTTTACCCCTTGTTTGACACGAGCCATTACAGATATTCATATTGTGGATGCCTCTGTCTACAAAGCAAAAATCTTCTTATATATGCCTCTTTTTATTCCAGACAGAAGGTTTAGCATAAGTAACACATCCATATGTGGGTTCATCATTACTAAACTTCAAATTTATAAGGGGGGGGGGAAATGCTTTAAACATTGTAAACAATTGTAAATGGCACAGTAGACCCCTGCTACAGTCGCCATAGCAATGGGACTGATGTTGTGCTGAGGACAGCTGGATGAAAGCAAAGTGCCCCCCTTTCCAACCCCCCCCACCTGCAGCCCTTGGTGTCTGGGAGAGGTGGAGGAGCCGAAACATCAAACTATCTGGCACCGCAGGAACATGAAAGAATCACGAGCGCCTTTTGTGTCATCGCTCTCAACAAGTGTGTTTGCAGGAGGAAAGAAACGAATGCCTCTGTGTCCACCTTTGATTGGTAATACTTGTTTGTTTACGCTTAGGACCGAGTCTTCCTGTTTTTATTTATATATATATATATATATATATTTTTTTTTTTTTTCCTCCAGTTAGTAGAGCAGTGTTTTAAGTAGTGTCTCATTTTGTGATATGGTGTTTGTGCAGGAGCTTGGTGCTTATTTCACTGATCTGCAGCTGTGTTGTACAGATGCATTTAATCTGTTTAAGCCTCTGCTGGCCACACAACACGATGTGGTATCCCTAGGCTTCGGTGTACACCTGTAATGCTTCAAATGAAGACAGATGTTTATCTTATTAAAACTATATTCTCATTCATTATTTGTTAATACACTGGCATGCAGCATGCATACTAATATCCAGTTATAACTGTATACCTCTGCACCACAGGACAGGCATTTGCGTCTATTCCTCAGCAGCCAGCTGCCACAGTATGAGATACTTGCTTACTTTTAGTGGATGGAGTGAGTGCTGATTCCTAACTAATTGATATTTTGATGTGACTGAAGAGTTGCCTCAAACTGTCATTGAGCTGTTATAATATAAGGAGCCTGTTTGACATTGAGAGCACCGGTGTTACAGTTCTACTGCAGACTGAGTGTGTTTGCCATCTGCTCTGCAGTGCCTGGGGAAACTTCCTTTGCCTCAGCTTCTAGCTCAGTGCTGTTTGAGTGTAGATATCCCTCTGAGATGACTGGCAAGTGTTGAGACAGGTGCTTGACCACCCGATGAGGGAAGGACGATGCCAATAACAATACATTCTGCTTTCTTGAGGGGGGGGTGTTGCATATTTTAGCTTTAAGCGTGGAGACAGAGGCCACAGAATCAGAAGTAATGCAGTTGCTGAAAGGGTTTCCTGATGTTTTATTCAGGGTTTTTAGATCGAAATTCCAGTTTTTCTCTCTGACTGTTTCCTTCTCTTTCTACCTTCCAAGAGTGAACACCTGTCCTAACAACTGCTCTGGCCACGGAGAGTGTCATGTGGGGAACTCCACTTCTTCTGTGTACTGCGAGTGCGAAAATTACTGGAAGGGGGAAGCCTGTGACATCCCGTACTGCCTGGCTGACTGCGGGGAACCTGAAAGAGGCAGTTGCAAGGACAAGACCTGCGTCTGTACGGCTGGGTGGCAAGGTAGGGCTGGCAGCTTGGCGGGAACACTTTAGCAGATGTGCGACTTCATCTTCACATATGCTTTGCTGGTGTTACTATCCACAGCAAGTTGGCCTCAGCTTTCTCATACAACCCAAATCCTCCCAAGGGACTAAAATAAGCCTTTGACTGGCTATCAACAATGAACAGTGACAATAAACTTAACAGTATGTCCGTCAGGTGTGATCAGGTACCCAGACGGTCACACTCATTTAATAAAAGCGGGAATAACTGTGTTTAGATCTTAATGAACAAATCACAGCAGGATTATTGTTGTTGAGTTCTCTCTTTGGTCACCCAACCCCCCCATTAACTGAAGAAGGCTGGTTTTTGTACAGTCTCGGTATAAATCAACATTTTAAGGAGATATCTAGCCTAAATCGGGGGGTGTCAAACATAAGGCCCAGGGGCCAGAATTGACCCAAAGACTCCGGTTCACTGGACAGCTTTGGATATTGAGAAGGACGGATAAAGACTTCCCCCATGGCTGTTCCTACTACACCAAAGTAATTAAACTTCTTGGTTAAATACTTAGTAGTATAGTTAGTTAAATACTGAGCTAAACTTCAGACTGTGAGAAAGGAGAGTTTCACTGGTCTGCATGACAGTTGTTTAGCCTGTTATAGGTAATGAAAAGACTGTCTTTGGCCTATATGCTGAGACTTTTAAGGTACCAGTTAATTCTGATTTATGTATTTTTCTAACCTTTTTTTTTTTAACAATATCAGGACTTTGTGTTGATTTCTAAAAGCAAACTCAGTGTAAATTAGAGGAAACCTCAGTGCAGTCGAGCACTGAGCAGCTCCAGCAGAGCAGTTGGAGGTTTAGCAAAGAGAGTGTTTTCTTTCATCCGTCCAGATTTTGCCTGTTTATCTGGTGATTCAAACCGGGTCCTCTTTAAGCTTTAAGCCTCCCGCGCTGTTATTGAGGTTTCTGCAGCCCCCACGGCATCCATCTGCCGTCACCCGATGGACTTGAAATGAACTTTTAGCACGATCAGCTTCCTCATAGTTCTGGTCGAGTCATGACTATTCACTTATTTTATTTGGTCATGACCCGACGCCGCTGTATGCTTTTTGTGCCGGACCATATGGCCCCTCTAACCGCTCTGTTAGTTCTTAAACAGCTCCACTGCGCTGCCTTGCACAAGCAGAGACAACGGCTTAATTTAACCGCAGTTATATCAGCAGCGCAGTGTGCTCACAATCTAATTACCAAAGCTGAGGGAGTTGAGAAACAGACTAGCGTTGTTCTTTAGCCTTTATTACCCTGTCATGGTGTTTTAGCAGAGGAATAGCACTCTTGGTGTACTTTATGCTGCCAGCTTCCAAATTAACTCATTTTCTACACCAGGCAGTGCAAAAAGCAGAGACAGATGCTTGTTTAGTCAAGCCACCCCGGTCTTTAATCTCTCTTTCACAGACTCATAGACTTAAAAAGTAACATGTTTTTAAAGGTGGTAACACCGTGTTTGTTTTTATTTATGGAAATGCCACTGTGGTGTGAAAGTAATGTTGTTATTTAAGCACTGCAGGAAGAGGTTTGAGAATATTAGCTACTGGGGATTCATTTAGCTGCTGAACAAAAAGCAGAACAAGTAAAGTGACCTTGATTGTCGGAGTGAAGCAGAGAACTTCCTTTCCTGGCACACGATCGCATGTGTAATGTTTTTAGTCCAGCGGTGAACATCCGGTTTGTGCTGTGGGGTAGAGCGATGTGCGCTAAATGGTTGGTAAATGTTTTATTCCGATGAGGATTCATCTCATCGGGTAGGATGGACGGACTGTAGATGAAAAGGGTCATCAAAGAGCCCTCTGACCCGGCCGCTGCCTGCAGGATTGACAGGAAAAGGCCAATCTTTGTATTCCTGTCCTGGTCTCTGTTTGCCAGAAAAGTTTTCCCTTCATTCAGGAGCGATTCCGGTTTATGGTGGCTATATTGTTCTCGTCCATAAACAGAGGAAGGCAGCTCTGGCCACAGCCATCTGTCTTTTTAAAGATTTATTTCAGTGAAAACAATGAAGCTTTAATAGTTATGGTTTCCTTAAAGAATAGTCTCCACCATTAGCTAAAGCGTCTGCATCACGTCAGTGTTTTTCTGAACTCCAAAAACTTTATGATCTAGTTTATGGCAGCACGCCTGCTTTAACCTCTTTCTTGAAAGCTCTGTGACAATCAGGTAGATTGAAGCAGAGGTTTTGGCAAAAAATTAGCACGTAAGGAGAACTCTTTTAAAGCACAGTCACACTGTTACCGTCAAATAAATAACTAGATGGGAGTAAATGTGGGAAAAATATATTCTTCTGCATGTCCCCAATGTCTTTTCCTTTGCTCTAAATGAATAAAATCCTTGGAAGTTTTATCCTCTTAATGTGAAGACTTTTTAACAAACAAGCAAACAAATTTGTTTTCTGCTTCCTGCTTCATGCTGATTTTATTTTAGTACAGTCATATTTTTTATGTCCCTGTAAAAGTAGAAATTAAAGGAATGACCTGAGTTAACCAAGCCTCCTACATCGGCTAGTTTCCTGTGGAGCCTTAACTCTGTGGTTTTTCCCTCCCCTCTCAGGTCCTGACTGCTCCGTCTCGGTTCCTGCCAATTCCTCTTTTTGGAGCCGAGAGGAGTACACCGAGGCCGGGCTGGCCAGGGCTTCCCACAAGGCTGTAGTTGAGCTGGGCGTCATGTGGGTCATCGGAGGCTACGTCTTTAATGCCTCCGACTATCACATGGTCAAAGCGTAAGTTGACTCCCCCCAGCGAACATCTTCGCTTTGATTTGTAGGCATTGGCTGCAGCTCTCGTCCAAAAGAGCTGCGAGACACTGGTTCTCCTTGTTGCTATGCGACTGCAGGGTTTGTTCTTTTCAAACACAGTGTCTTTTTTGGAGAATATTTGAGTATTTAAAACTTACGCCCAGTGTACTGAGGGCTAAAGCTGTACTTGGCTGTCAGGAAGAAGCCGCAGGACTTCCCGCCTCCTGAAAATCGACATGAAGAAGAACACAGCTCCGTACAGACAGTGTGTCTTGGACACAGACGGCATGTAATTAAAACCATAAAATTACAGCACTGGCTCAAAGTTATCACCCTGAACTCCACCCAGGACAATCACACACATGCCCTCGGCTCAAGTTTTGGTTTATTAGATTGCCTGTAAGCCAAGGTGTGGTTTTTTTCTTCGTCTTTTTTTTCCCTAAACTTAGGTCATGTGAAACTATAAATGATCATTTTGTCCGCCTTGCACAACCTATTTAATTGAATTAGAACACATATATAATCCCCCTAAGTGTAACTAGTTACCTTGTACCCAGTGTAACAATGCTTTCTTACTGTTATACCTGAACATAAGATCCACTTTGATTGCTGGCCTACTGTCAGGCCTTGGCGATCCAGATATTTGTTATACACTGGTATCTGTCAAAGGTGCTGCAATCTTATTTTAATTATTTATTTATTATGACCCTTGAGTTTCCAAAGCAGAGGTCCTAAAACACTGAACTACCAGGTTGCCTAAACAAGCACACATTCCTCAAATACTGTCGAATTTTGGAGATTTATTAAATCAAAGCACGTTAACATGTGAAGACTTGAAGCCTTATGTTTGCTTGCTCATCTAATATCCTTTGCTTTACAGTAAAAGTCCCTTAAAGTGATGTTGTAACTTGGCTCTATATGACAAAAAATGATTTGAATTCAACATTTGGTTTCTTCAAAACTCAAAATGTCACGAACCGTGACAAGATTCCAAACAAATATCGTGGGATTGAATGAAGCGATCAGTTTATATTCCGAAGGCCGTCTTGCTGCGATGCCCTTACGTGCTGCAAAAACATTGTTTGGCCAGTACTACAACAACATAAGTCAGGAACAGAAGGAGAGATTGATGTAAAACTGGAACTTAAAAGGCTGGCAGAGGCAAAAGCAGCGAGGCAGTAACTCTAAACTGTTTGCTGCAGGGCCGGCATTTACGATCACACTTTAAATCAGCTAAATGCATAATCTCATGCAGCGAGTCAAGTGATTAATAGAATCTTTGCTGTGCTTTGTTTGGTTACTTTGTGAAAGACTTTGAACACTTTCATATACAATTTTAAAGCGAGCTGGGAAATCCTTCTGTAAATCTGAGCAAAGCCGCTTCTTCGTTCCTGCAGGTATAACGTCAGCAGCAAGACATGGATGAGCCTCGACCCCTCCGTCAACACTGTCACACCACGATACGGCCACTCGCTAGCCCTGCACGAGGTATGTGAAGCTAAAGTCGTTGAAAGCACAAAGTGAGTGTATGCTCTTAACTACATCTTCGTACTGCGGTGCATTTTACAAATCTTACAACCTCCCTATTCTTTCTTTATGCCTTTTAGATAACCTTTTGTTATCTGCAGCTTGGATATAAATAAATCTCAGGGTGTTTTTATGCAGAAATGAGGCAGTTTACTCTCTGCAAAAAGACTTTTGGGGATTTCTGGTGGAATAATAACAAGAGGAGGAGGTCCATTGATGATTAACAAACAGAATTTAAATCATTTTAATTTACACGTCATGTACCATGACGTCATACTCTCAGGACATTACTCATAACGGATTTATAGAAAACTGCACATGATGCCTCAAAAGGTCTGTTTCGTTAAAATTATATGATGCATTTAAAAAAAAAAAAAAAATGTTTTGGCCTTTATGTGATAATAAAACAGTGAATACAGATTGGTAGGTGGGGAGAGAGAGAAGTGGAAGACACACAGCAAAGGGCCATAAGCCGGACTTGAACATGGCCACGTGTCATATGGTTGAGCTAAACTGGCTCCTGCATTAAAATAAAATTCCCAACTTGGCTGCACCTACGTAAATGTTCATCATGTCTACTTTTAGTCTGGAGCCAACACTGTCAAATGGCCTGCTCTTAATTTGAAGAGCCATTATTCTGTGTGACCTCCAGGCCATCTTCAGCTTATTCATAGGAGAAGGCGAAACAGCAGTAGGCGTATTGTTATTTTTGTTATATCAAACAAGACATGAAAATAGTCATCAATTTGCTGGATTATAATAATTCTTCTTATATGTAACATGCAAGCGATACAGACTCTGTAGTGTTGTTGCCGTGAGTTATTCCAGTGAATTATAAGAAAGTTTAACTTAATTTGTTAGCAAAATTCTGCAAAAAGTCTTTGGAGTGTGCATATAATCCTGCTTCACTCTTTGTTCCCTCCAGGGTAAGATCTACATGTATGGCGGAAAGATCGATGCTACAGGAAATGTCTCGAGCCAGCTGTGGGTTTTCCACATCCAGAATCAGACCTGGGTCCTTTTAAGCCCCAGGGCCAAGGAGCAGTACGCCGTGGTGGGACACTCTGCCCACATTGTGCCTCCTGTCCACGAGGGGGACGGTCCCGTCATGCTAGTTCTGTTCGGGCACTGTCCTCTGTACGGTTACATCAGCCAGGTGCAAGAGTACAACATTGGTAGGTTTTAGGCACTTGTGAGAATGTGGTCAAACTAAACTAAAAATATACATGTTTATGAAAAGAAAGTGAAGATGCTTAAGAGGTCTCGTCGTCATCTGAGACACAATCTGCCTGAGAAAACTGGGTGAATTCAATTGCGGCTGTGGCTGATGGACGAGCACATTTTAAACTTGGATGTTATCTTTACCTGAGCTATCAGCAATAAGAAGTGATGGCAGTCTGATACGTCTTTCACACACTGCAAAGCCCAGCAGTAATGATCTCTAGTAAAAACTCTTGTATTTGAGTATTTCATTACATTGTGAAAACTTGAATTTAGATTTTAATTGTCCAGTAAAATCCTATTATGTGACCCTCCAGCCAAGAACACATGGAGCATCGTGTCCACAGATGGTGCCCTGGTCCAGGGGGGCTATGGCCACAGCAGTGTGTTTGACCCCAGCACCAGAGCCATCTACATCCACGGAGGCTACAAAGCCTTCAGCGCCAACAAGTATGGCCTAGCAGGAGACCTTTACAAGTTTGATGTGGGCAAGAGGAAATGGTGAGAGATTTTCTGTTTTGTTATGAAATATGCTTGCTTAAATGCTACAGTAGCAGGGTTTTCACACATGTACTGCACCCCTGATCATACCCAGCACAGTTACGTGCGAGAGTGCAAGCAGTTGGATCGAAAATATGCAGTCAAACTACAACCTCCTGAGTACAAAGTCGGCATGATGTGAATGTGTGGGTGTGTGAAAATCCCAGGTAGCAGTCTGGAGCATTTACAGCTAGCAAATGTGCATGACGTGTCCTGCCTATGTGCACGCTGTACCGCAAAAGTTTTTTAAGTAGCGTGAACACGTGTGGAGCTGGCCAGCAACTGCGGAAAATATGTCGACCTGATAAGCCCCCAAATTATTTTTAATTATCACTTTCCAAACCTTTCACTGTAAGGATATACAGGTACTTAAATGCCATTTACATTACAGTAATAACTTAAATGCACTGCCTTCTTTTACTGACTTCCCTTTTTCTTCAGCTGATACCTTTGTAAAAACTATTTTGGTAATCAGCACTTTGACCTTGCAGAGATTTCGCCTTATTTTGATAGAATTAGTCACAGAAGTGCCGCGCAGCCTTCACATGTCTAAACCTCTGCTAATGGCAGGAGGTTGCACTCTGCGGATGAAGCATCTTTGAACAAGCCAAGGTTCAACATTCAGTACTTAAGGCAAAGTTTGCATGTGTAAGGAAAACAAACTTAACTCTCTTGAGTTACAAAAAGCGTTCACGTGACGACATTTTAAAATGAAACTCGCTGGTGCTCTGAAAATAAGGGCCGTGTGGCGTTCAAGTGCTTAACAACAATCCAAACTGTGGCTGTGCAGGACCATTCTGAGAGACAGCGGCTTCTTCCGGTACCTCCACACAGCAGTGATGGTTAGTGGGATGATGCTGGTGTTTGGTGGAAATACCCACAACGACACCTCCATGAGCCACGGCGCCAAGTGCTTCTCATCGGACTTCTTGGCCTACAATTTAGGTCAGTAACACACACAGACTTTTTCCTTTCACTAAGGCTCTTTGCTTACACCCATCTACATGCATTCACACCTGAGAGCTGCTTAGTACAGCGGCAGGCTTCTTGTTGTCACTAGGAAGCTCCACTGGAGCAACAGAAGGTCAGATTTTTGCAACTTGCAGACTCAATAAAAACGCATCTTCTATTCATAACTGGAATAAAATAATAAATAAATACTCATAACGAGATGTTGTTAAGCTTTCCAGCACTGTGGTGTTTTTGTCATATTCACACTAGTATTATTATGCTGGATCTTGGTATAAAAAGAGAGAAATTAAAGCTAACTGAGAGAGTGAAGGTGCTTTTTGACTTCTCACTTTATTTATGTGCATAACAATCCTGTTCTTCATAATTCTTAATGCTTTGGAAAAGCTGAATCCTGTGGGGTTTTGATTTCAAAATATTTATTGTTCCTCCAGATAGCTTTTGATTTTCACCGTTTCAGAAGAAACACTTTGCTTTAAATTACCAGTCGAATGAGTTGGCGCTTGGAATTACTCCTCCGCTAAGACGAGAGCTCTGGCAGAAGTACGCGATACGCACTCTTTGTTTGTCAGCGAGATCAAAAACTGCAAAACTGCAAACGATATTTCATTAAAACTACCTGCAAAGGGGGAGCATAGGAAGAAGGGGAAAAAAAGAAACGATCCATAAAGTTTTGATGTGGCTCTGGATCATCTTTAAAAGGTGAAAATTGGGAATTTGCCTTGGCTAGGGATGCAAACTTTGTCCGTTTGCCCAGACAGTTAGTTTGTTTCTTGAAGTTCGGGCTTTTGAAATAATATCGCCTAAGTATTTGGAAGCTTCTAGCTCTTTCCTTTTGCTCATTTCAACATGACGGTATTAGGAAGTCTGTGGTGTTAGCCCCGTCCCTGGAAGGGTGAGCACGAGCAGGTTTTGTTTTGTGTTTTCTTAAACACCTGACATATGTAGTTAATTGTCGTCTGGGATTTTTCTCAGACGCAGTCATACTGGTTTACCAGTGATTGTACTGGAAGGCACACAAAGGTGTTTACTGCAGTTCGTGTTGCAAAAAAAGAGCCACTCCTCTTGAGTGGCTTTAAGGGCTTTCCTGGACAAAACGGGAAGTCGCCCCCAGTAAGATCCAATCCTCTACCCCAGCGGTCCGCAGCCCCGGACCCGGGGGCTGGGGACGGAGTCGTTTGGTACTTCGCTGCGAGAGTTGAGGCTTGGGTGTGAAATTTATGGTTCTCAGGGTTTTCATCACTAACTCTGTTTCCCTGGGTCTTTTCCTGTGTTGTAGTTGTGTGTATTATTTTGAAAGAAATATTTACGTGATACCATAGCGACCAGAGAGAGGAGGACGTTACTCTCAATGTTGTTGGTGCATTTCAGGAGGACGCTGCTAATAAAGTTACACAATTATACAGTGAATTTGCATTTAATATTATATTTACAAAATACCACAGTTTTTGTCTTGGTCGTATCATTTTATTTTGTTGTATTTATCCGCGACACCTTAAAGGTCGGTCAGTGAAAACATTGTCTGACATTAAACCGGTCCGTGATGCAAAGGCTGGGGCCTGCTGCTCCAACCTACCTGCTGTGAGGGAGTTATGATATTAAATCAATTTTTAATTAGTGTGTCTGATGTGCACTTCTCATACAAATTAGTGACATAAAGGAAAACCTGGGCTTCAGGGTTGAAAACTAGCAAGTTCAATTTTATGGACCTTCCCCTCCAAGCTGCTCTGTGAGGATTTCAGGGTGTCTGTAAAGCAGGGTGGGCATTCCTACTCATAGCTTTGGGGACATAAACTATATTTATTCGTGTTTATTCATGCAGTCTCTTTTCTGAATGCTATGTTGCAATTCTTCGGGATACCTTAGGTTTGTAAATTATTACTTGACAGCAGAGCCCCTGTGCAGACTGCTGGCAGAGTAGAAAATCAGATTTCTTTCCTTTTACAAGTAAAATACTGAGATCAGAGTTGATTTTTGAGAACTAATTATAATCCTGTTTCAAGTTCTCCTCTTTGTCCTAATGTAAGCTAACACAGCTTTGTCACAAACCATCCCGGCTTCCTCATTCTGTTAACTGCCTATAAACGTTGTCATAAATTGAGTCTGCCTCCTTCCGCAGTGCCGTCGCAAGCTGCTCATTAATGAGAGACTTCACTCTCTCTGGATGGGAGAATTCCCCGGAGGCAGAAAATTGCCCCGGGACATGTGAGGGTTTGCTGTGTCATTTCCATCATGATTGACAAGCAGTGAAACTATCTCTCAGGGGCACACACACAGACACACACACACACGTCCTCCGATCTCTCACAGCTTTTGTTCTCGAGAATTGCAGGTTCGGACTAAGACATCCCTTTGTGGTATGAAGAACGGATGATGAGGCAACATGTGCCACATATGTTTAAGTTACCGCATGCTGTGTCTTGCCTGGCGAAATGAGACTAGCTCATCTGACCCTGGCGCCAAATTGTTTTTGGGATTTCCCCAGAGATTATTCGAGCCAAACTTTTAGATTTAATAAACTTTAAGCCCACCAACCCCTCCCCTCCTTGTTTCTGACCTCTGCCTGCCACTCCTCATCCTCTCTATGATTTTGTAATTGGACTGAAAGTACTAGCTCACTATATTACTCCAGCACCAGCCAGCTGTAGGGTCGGTGTCAGCAGCCGCAGTGGTAATTAGAGTCAAGATGACCCCGCGCCGAGAACTAATTGTCTCTCCTTAACAAGCTGAACTCAATTAGAGCATAGAATTCAAGAGCTGTCCACTGTCCTGACATTGGTAAATCGTGTTGTAACATAACCACCGTGAGGGGCAATGCACCACACCAGCTGCAGTGCCATCCTCTGACACCAGAGGGCACTGTCTGCTCGTGAACGTGGAGCTCTCACAGATGTCCGTCCATCTCCTCTGGGAGACTATGATGACTTGCACTGCATTGTACCGTGTGAATGTGATTTACCACAGTCACTGTGCTGGCTTCTTTAGGCTTTGACTTTCAAGCTCATTCTTTTTTTTCCATTAAGATTTTATAGCTGCACATACTGCTGCTGCTTTCCATTAAAACAAACATAAAGGAATCAAACCATTCAGTTATTCATTTACCTGCTAAACACCAATATAGAAATTTAGAGGTCATGACATCACGGCGGCTTTCCAGTGGCTGAATTTCAAACTGTAGGTAAGTTGCAGTAAGAATAGAAACATTTCTCCTTTGCTTCATTTTATTAGTTACTAGACAAACAAGTTGGGTAGCACTAGTTCGGATAACAACATCCATATGTGTAACTTCAGACTGACAGATCTGCATATGAATATGCAAAATCTGTGGGTCTGAAGCTTTCTGAGAGCCTAATCGTTTAACAGATTGTGAATTCTTCCACCTGCAAATTGCAGAAAGGACCCAGAATAACTTGTTAGTGTGTCGCAGGTTCAAAACACCCTATTGCAGTTTCCACCACCAAAAATGGAAAGGCCAGGCTTAGAGACATGCAAGTCAAATCCAGGGATACCAGTTCAGACTTCGTTTGAACCATCAGACTGTTGGAAATTGGTCACTTACGTCTGCTTATGTGGGTCAAACAAAACCATCACTGACTCTCTGTCCCCTTCTGCACCTTTTACCTGCCTTTACATTCAGCTATGGCATTCCACTACCTGTGATCAGTGTCTCAGTCACTTCGGCCATTAGCTTGTCTGACACGAGAAGATGAGCCTCGCTAACCACCCAGAGCGTGTCAGCGGAGTTTGCCACAGCTGAAGACATGTATGTTATAACGAGTGGGAGCAGGTGAAGGGTTTAACTTCTGTCTTCTTTTCATTGCAGCGTGTGATGAGTGGACAGTCTTACCTCGACCGGACCTGTACCACGATGTCAACCGCTTCGGACACTCTGCAATCTTCAGTGATGGGTAATCTTTAATTAATTACGTAATTGAAAACTCACCGGATTAAAAGTGGAAAATCCTCTGCAGTACATATATGAATCTCATTAAACATGAGCTCCTGTATGATTTTTCTTCTTCACTCCATTCCTTTCCTGTTTGTTTTATTTATGATCGCTGTGGACTTGTTAGATGGATGATGGAACAACCACAAAACATCAGCAGAGAGGAAATGAGGAACGCAAAAACGTAGAAAGCTGCCGTTTGTTGTCGAAAAACGATTAAAAAGGATTGTTAAGAAAGAGAAGCTGAATTCATGAATGGATGCTTTGGCATTCAGAGTGACAGTTGAGAACAGAACAAGAGATTTTCAAGTATTGGCAGCAGACTTTTTGATAAAAGGGAGTCCTCAGAGTTCCTTTGTTGGCTTAAACCCTTCAAATACACGTCCTTTGCTTGATAGGGGACAATTGCAACACACGTGGGGTTATTGTTGCTTCTTAAATTGTGTTGAATTTATGGTGTAGCATAAGGAAATGGTCTTGCACTATGGCAGCACAGAGCGGGGACAAAGGGGAAACACTTGAAGCAAAGGAAAACAAGCAAACAATGCATCACAGGGAAAAATCAAACCCTTGTTGCCTTGGGAAAAGCTGTGTGGATCCATACATGACATTTCATTATCAGTCTGCAATATGAATAGATTGTGATGGGGATGGTGCTGCGAGCAGAAGCGATGAGTCATCACTAAATATGATCTGCTCTGCCAGCAGAGCAAGACGCTGCGATCCATATTACATTATACATCCTGTTGTATAGAAGACATTAAATATTAACATTAATCACTACCCCTGTTTGGGGCAGTCCTTATATTACTCATGACTCCACTTCCTTGGGAGCAGTTCAAAGTTTGTTCATGCATTCATTAACTGTTCGAGTTCAGCGCAATCAAAAGTTCACAGCAGTTGAACTGAGCGGTATTTTTTTTAAATGTATTAAATGACGATAAGCAAGTTTACGAGAAGCCGTAATAAGGTTTAAAAAAACAGGCTCTACTGCTGTAGTCCTTAATGTCAGGTTTGAGTTGTTATATTGAAGACAGAGACTGATGTACAGTGGGGCAAAAAAGTATTTAGTCAGCCACTGATTGTGCAAGTTCCCCCACTTAAAATGATGACAGAGGTCAGTAATTTGCACCAGAGGTACACTTCAACTGTGAGAGACAGAATGTGAAAAAAAAATCCATGAATCCACATGGTAGGATTTGTAAAGAATTTATTCGTAAATTAGGGTGGAAAATAAGTATTTGGTCACCTCAAACAAGGAAAATCTCTGGCTCTCACAGACCTGTAACGTCTTCTGTAAGAAGCTTTTCTGTCCCCCACTCGTTACCTGTATGAATGGCACCTGTTTGAACTCATCATCTGTATAAAAGACACCTGTCCACAGCCTCAAACAGTCAGACTCCAAACTCCGCCATGGCCAAGACCAAAGAGCTTTTGAAGGACACCAGGAAAAGTATTGTAGACCTGCACCAGACTGGGAAGAGTGAATCTACAATAGGCAAGCAGCTTGGTGTGAAAAAATCAACTGTGGGAGCAATCATCAGAAAATGGAAGACATACAAGACCACTGATAATCTGCCTCGATCTGGGGCTCCACGCAAGATCTCATCCCGTGGGGTCAAAATGATCATGAGAACGGTGAGCAAAGATCCCAGAACCACACGGGGGGACCTGGTGAATGACCTGCAGAGAGCTGGGACCAAAGTAACAAAGGTCACCATCAGTAACACACTACAACGGCAGGGAATCAAATCCCGCAGTGCCAGATGTGTTCCGCTGCTGAAGCCAGTGCATGTCCAGGCCCGTCTGAAGTTTGCCAGAGAGCACATGGATGATACAGCAGAGGATTGGGAGAATGTCATGTGGTCAGATGAAACCAAAGTAGAACTTTTTGGTATAAACTCAACTCGTTGTGTTTGGAGGAAGAAGAATACTGAGTTGCATCCCAAGAACACCATACCTACTGTGAAGCATGGGGGTGGAAACATCATGCTATGGGGCTGTTTTTCTGCCAAGGGGACAGGACGACTGATCCGTGTTAAGGACAGAATGAATGGGGCCATGTATCGTGAGATTTTGAGCCAAAACCTCCTTCCATCAGTGAGAACTTTGAAGATGAAACGAGGCTGGGTCTTCCAACATGACAATGATCCAAAACACACCGCCCGGGCAACAAAGGAGTGGCTCCGTAAGAAGCATTTGAAAGTCCTGGAGTGGCCTAGCCAGTCTCCAGACCTCAACCCCATAGAAAATCTGTGGCGGGAGTTGAAAGTCCGTGTTGCTCGGCGACAGCCCCAAAACATCACTGCTCTCGAGAAGATCTGCATGGAGGAATGGGCCAAAATACCAGCTACTGTGTGTGCAAACCTGGTAAAGACCTATAGTAAACGTTTGACCTCTGTTATTGCCAACAAAGGTTATGTTACAAAGTATTGAGTTGTATTTTTGTTATTGACCAAATACTTATTTTCCACCCTGATTTACGAATAAATTCTTTACAAATCCTACCATGTGAATTCATGGATTTTTTTTTCACATTCTGTCTCTCACAGTTGAAGTGTACCTCTGGTGCAAATTACTGACCTCTGTCATCATTTTAAGTGGGGGAACTTGCACAATCGGTGGCTGACTTAATACTTTTTTGCCCCACTGTACCTGCTCCACATTAACTTAAGTACTACAGCAAAACTCTCCAAGCATCCTTTGGTCTGAACTTTAAAGTAAAGGATCTGCATTTGCTTTCAGGCTCCCCCAAAAAAACCTGGCACAGTCTTTCCTTTGAACTGTGTCTTGCTATCTCAGTTTCTTTAAATTCTCTGTTAAAAAACAGTTTTCATAATATTTTTGAAAGAAAATGATTGGGAGGGAAAACACACGCTTTCACTATCCGTAAGACTTTTTCTCTACAATGACTCACATCTTTTAAATGAGAAGAAAAGAAAGTGGTTAACTGATGTAGTCCCCTGCAAGACTACCATGTTCTCCTCCTCCCGATCTAGGCACTCAGCAGGATGTCCTCAGCGTGCAGTTTGAAGTGTGCCCTCCACGATCCAGTGGAGTGGGGGTGGCTTTTGATCAGACTTGTGCAAATTACCCATCTACCCGACCGGGCAGCCTGTGAATGGGTAATTGGTGGATGAGTCTGAGAGCATGCATACGCTTAGGCCCACGCTCGCAGAGTAATCCCAGTAGCTGAACATAGGCCAGTGGAGAAACATCTTCAGAAACGACCTGGACCCATCATCAAAATGCACTCTAACACGCGCACAGTAGGGGGTCCTGTCAGGTCCATCTGCACAGGAAGAGAGCGCTTGTTGGGGATTTAGCAGACTTAAGAGGCAGGTTGAAGCCCAGAGAAGAGGAGGATCACTTAGAGTGTGCAAAAAGGGTTGAAATTGGGCAAAATAGTAGGGAGGAAATTCACTTGTCTTACTTCCTGAATCCCTTCCCTCCTAACATCTATTTCACCTGTAGTCCTCTAATTCTTTTCTTGTGTTCTCCTGCAGCGTTATGTACGTGTTCGGTGGCTTTAACAGTTTACTGCTCCGCGATGTCCTCACGTACACCTCGCCCAGCTGCTCGGCCTTTTCCAGCCCGACGTCCTGCAGCCAGGCCTGGCCAGGAATTCACTGCGTGTGGAACGCCACCCAGGAGGCCTGTCTGCCTTGGGAAAGCGACGTTATCGGCACTGAACAGCAGCAGCAGCCCTCCTGCAACACGAGATCATGTAGGTGACGCTGCAGTTGCATTGAAATGCCGCACGGACGTGACACGTGAAGCTAATCCAAGATAATTTGGGGTTCTCGATGCTTTCCTTCAGTGTGTGCAGAACTCATCTGCATTCGCTTCACTGATGTCCGATGAGATGCATACGCTGCCAGAAACGGCTTGTTTGTCATGGGCTGCCAACACAGTTCCTCACATCAAAGAGGGAAAATGAGCGAAAAAATATGTCACCTGGGTGTTTTCCTCTGTGTGTGCTTGTGCGTGTTTGTGTATGTGTGGTAAGTTTTGGAATGTGGAAAATATGGCCCTCATGCATCATCCAGAAACAAACAGTTATACCTATAACTTCTGTTCCCTGAAGGAGAGGAATGAGGTGCAACACATAAGTATGGAACATATATATGCACCCCATAGAGCAGCCATCAAACTGGAGTCGGACCACCAGCATCACCAGTGTGCAGTAGACCCAGCACAAAGAAGCGGGACAAAGCGGGATCCTTGGTGCTGTATGCCAGTGAGATAGCTTCTATAATCCAGTGGGGCAGCCTCTGTTTAAACAGGGGGGTCTACCTGTAGTCGGATTAGCGAAGCAGACAACTGGTCTCATAAAAGCACATTCTGAGTGCTCTTAATGTTTGTACATAGCACACGTGCATCCTCTTCTGCTTCTTAGATGCAAAAGAAGAGGAGCAAAAGCTCAGATGCTCAAATTCCATTGAGCTATAAGATGCAGGAATGACCTTGGGTAAACATGCCGCATTCGGGTACAATACGACCCTGAGGCCATCAGGAGAGAACTGTGTGCAGGAGGGATGCACAGACAGAGCGTGAAGGTCACCTACTCGCTTTTCAGAAGCCAATGGGAGAACCAGTGCAGTCTTATATGAAAGAAATTTTGTATACATGGACTCGGTGGGTTCAAAGGGGTCTACAAGGGGGCTCCAGCACCAAAGACCCATGCAGGGACACTGAACCTAACCACGGGTCTCGGGCGGCAAACCCTTTTACAAAAACTTATGACAAGGAGATGTGCAACCCAATCAAAACCAATAAGATGAGCAGATATTGCTGAATCTCCTGCAGCAATGTCAAAATATCCAGAATAGACCACTGGAATGGAGGATTGCGCCGGTCCTAGCACCATTGCTTGAAGGTCTGGTTGAGGCCCTAGATTGTTGCTACTATGCTTGCTTATCTATCACATTAGACCTCTCAGCAGGTAAGCATGAAGGCGCCAGATCCGGGCGCGGATGAACCACTTCTCCTCCCACCTGAGAGAGGAGGTCCCTTCAGAGATGAAACTGCCAAGGCCTTGGTGCTAAAAGACTCATTATATCCACATCCATCAAGGGGCCACTAGAATCAGAGAGAGCTGCTGTCGACACACTCTCTCTAGAACTGGAGATATTATTTCCGCTGGGGGAAATGCATACAGGAGCACGACTGGCCACTGGTGCACTAGTGCAAGCATACTATGTAGATGATGAGATATTCAAGGACTTCACCATCTTATGTTGAGAACATTCTGATTGTTGTTGACAGTTTTTTGCTAATTGGAGAACCTCTGCCCACCTTCTGAGAAACTCTGGCAGTAAAAACAGGAATTGACCTGGTGCTAATTCAATTAATTAGTTGCAAAATGTCCCACCGGCTGTTTCATTTTAGGACCACTTACTTTTTTACTTTTACTTTTTACCAGTCTTTTTTTTTTTTTTTGCCTCCGTTCCAACTTTTTAAAGATGTATTGCTGCTCAAAATTAGCTAATATAGTAGTACATTTTCCCAATTTCAACACTCATTATGGTTTCTGTTTTCTCTACCAAATAAAATCCTGGATTCTGTTTTTGTTTACATTTTGTGTGATGTGCAAATGTGTTTGTTTGGTTTTTAATTGCATTGAGGTTTTATTACATTTTGATTTCTAATTATAAACATCCCCCAACGCTAACACTCGTGACACTGATGCACCCACACACAATTTCTTACATGTGAGCGTGCGTGTCAGTGAGGTAATCACGAAGGACAGTCCAGCCTTCTCTCTCTGGTTCCTGTTGAGAGTTGTCTTCCGTTTGTTTGTCAGTTGTCACACAAAGAGGAAAACCCAGAAACATCAGTCTTTCTCTTCGGCACGGCTGTCTTATTTTCCGGTCTTGCTTCTACAGCAGTGCTGGCAGATGGAAACCGCTCCATGGCATCTCTTTCCGGCACATTAAATACAAGGGATGCGATCTGGCAGTCAACACTGGATACCCCGAAAGAGACGGCAAATGTTTTGACTGAGCTGTGGTTAATGGCAGAAACAGAGTTACTGGTTGCTTTGACTTTTGAACTGACTGGAAGATTTCTGTCTCTGTTCTTATAAATTTAAAAAAAAAAAGTGCACCCTGTTCTACATTTTGCAGACGGTGATGCTGAGAGATGTGACCAGTATACCGACTGTTACAGCTGCACTGCCAACACCAACGGCTGCCAGTGGTGTTCGAGCCAATGCGTGTCTCTTGGAAGTAACTGCACCTCTGCATCGGTAAGAAAACTTGCTCTCCACCCTGCCCAGAGCATTTGGGGACATCGCCTCTAACTGTGTTACATATAGGAGCTGAAGAGGTGCTTCTTATAAGCCTGGGAGGATCCAGAAAGCAGGATATATCAGGTTGTAGAGAAGGGGCCTGCTGGGCTTACTGCCTGCAGTCACCTCATTGCTTGGGGGAGAAAAAACCCTTTGTTGGACATTAAACACACAAAGTAATGGTTTTGTTGGACACCAGTGGTTTTTCTGCAAGCTGCAGAACTTCACAATCTGATGTTTACATGCGTGGATGTGTATTCACTTCAGCAAACATTGCCAACTAACATTTTGTTGCCACGCAAGCCGAGTGCAATTTTGCAACTTATTGTAATACATGAATAGGTAGTGTTGTTATGATCTCGAGCAGTCAGAGGCTCTTTGAAGCACAGAATAATGAATGCTCAGACACAATAGTTTCCTGGAGCCAATTCCAGTGCAGCTTCACTAATTTTGGCAACTTTTTGTTGCTTTCAATGGACTACACAAACTTTTTCCATTTTTCTCCAAAGGTTATTTCATCTTAAAACACACATCAGAGGGAAAAATACAGCCTGTCTCAGTCCAGCCCATGTGTCCTTAAAAGAAATCAAAATAACCCTGATCCCTAGAATCTGAGTGCTTACATTATGTTAATGGAAAATTACTTTTTTGAGTCTACACTCACTGCCATGCAACAATGCTCCAGAATAGGACGCTCCATGTATGCGTGCAAACGAACCTTTTTGGGGATTTTCTGTGATGATCAGTAGCACCCTACACACACCTTTCCATCTTGCAGCTCTGTTATAATGTACACTCACTGCACCTGTTCAGCTGCTAGGTAATGCAAATATCTTAGTCTGCCAATATAACTGCAAGCTACTCAATGCATTTAGGCATTTTAGACATGATCAAAATGACCTGCAGAAATTCAAAGTGAGCATAAGCGTGTGAGTGTGTTTGAGTGATTTGAGGAACTTTGAATGGCATGTTTGTATGTAAAAGATCCAGTGAGCAGCAGTTTGGGCAAAAATACCTTGTTGATGCCTGAGGTCAGAGAACAGAGGCCACACTGCTTCGATCTGATAGGACCGCAACAGTAACTCAAATAACCAGTCGTTAAAACCACGGTGGTGTGGCGTAATGGTGTTGTTGATATTTTCTTGGCACGCTTTAGGTTCATTCATAGCAAGTGAATATTGTGTGGATGCCAAAGCCTTACCAGAGTATGGTTTCTGATTATAATCATGTGCACACGATGTGGTCCTTTTATGACTACAGTGTTCTCATCATCTGATGGCTGCTTCCAGCAGGGTATCACACCATGTCACAAACCTGAAATGATCTCAATCCAGTGTACTCAAGCGGCCTCCGCAGTCATCAGATCTCAGTCCAATGGAACATCTTTGGAGTGAGGTGGAACAAGAGGTTCACAGCAGCTGTGTGATGCTGTCACTGTCAATATGGAATTAAGGCACTTAGTTCAACCCAGCACTCGCGGAGCCCAAAAATGTGTTTTCATCAAATGGTGATGCTGATCTGTGCTGCGGTGGTATCTCAGCTTCTACAAGTAAAAACGTTTCATCCGTTCTTTCATTGTATGATTACCACAATGTATTTATTCATAATAAGAAGGTCAACATTAATATTTTCTTCCTTTTTATTGAAGCAGGTATGTCGAGTAATGGTTTTTACAGTTTGTCGTGAGTCCATATTTATAACATAATATAATGTGTTTCATTAGCGACCCGAGCAGTAAGATGTAGGCTAATTTAAAGGTTTATATAACATGTAAGTGGATTGTTTTATGTAAGTAATGTGGGGGGAAGAAAGAAGAAACGTTTCGAAGATAAAATTCTTGTTTAATAAGAAAAAAGGACTCGGGCTTTCTGTGCAAGCAAATATACTATTACTAAAATAATCAGCCATGTCTACTAAATGGATAGACTTGAGCAGAATTCAGTGCTTTGTGTGACAACTAATGAAACATTTTCATGTTTGCTGGATCTGGTTTGTCAATCTATGATCAGATTACTCCTCTGTTAGCCGCCGGCAGACTCGCACAGTTCAAATGTCTCTTTCAGCACTCTTATCTGCACAATATGTGAGAAATGAGTCTCAATATCTCTGACTTCAGTTATTAAATAATCGAATATTTAAATTCAAATAGCTGTGTTGTAGGAAAAAGAAGACTTTGATTTTTTTTTTTTTTTTTTTTTTCCAGCGCATCCGAAGTTTAAATCTTTTTGAACGAATTTGAAAAGATCTGTCTGGTCCTCATATATCTGTTCCCCTTTATTCTGCGTGACTAATAAAAAATGTTTCCTTTCTTTTTGTTTTGTTGTTTTTTGTTTCATCTGAATGAATATCATTTACGCATCATGAAATGTAATTGTTTTGCAGTTTAGAGTCCAAAGTGTTGATGTCTGTTGTTTTCGGGTTTCTTTTCTCAGGGGGCCATAGCAGAGTATGAAGTTTGCCCCAAGGACAACCCGTCGTACGTGTGCAACAAGAAAACAAGCTGCAAGAGCTGTGCTGTGGACCAAAACTGTCAGTGGGATTCTCGCAACCAAGAGTGCATCTCGCTGCCAGGTAACAGGGATGCTTGGAAGAAATAAAGCAGTTTTAATTTGAAAAGATTACGGCAACACACACACACACACACACACACACACACACAGGCAAAAGGCAACACGAATCATACTTAGTTTCTGAAATCTAGAGGTGCAAAACTGATAACAGAATTTAAATAGTCAAATATTGATACACAGCACAGATAAGCAGGAAGTGCTGAACAGATATTCACCAATTTTATCTCTCTAGTTATCAAACCCAAGTTAACTGTTCATCTATCAGATAAAGTCTGTCAGAAGGAAAGTCACTCCTACGCGAGAGCCAGGGTACACCCTGGACAGGTCGCCAGTCTATCACAGGGCTGACACACAGAGACAGACAACCATTCACACCTATGGGCAATTTAGAGTTACCTATGAATCCCCACTAACAGAAAGACCCTGGCCTGATGTTGGAATTGAACTTCTTTCTGAGAGGCAACAGTGCTAACCACCGAGCCACCGTGCTGCCCCCTCTGAAATCTATTAAAAATAATTAGCCACATGCTACACAGTGATGAAAGCTCTGTTTTGGTGAATGACAGAAATATAGACTAAAAATATTACAGCCAACTGAAACTAAACTGGAAATTAAAACATTTTTAACTAAAATAAAAAAATAGATTTGTGAAGAAAAATTACAAATTTTACAAAATCAGTTGTGAACTTGGAAAACGAACAAAGAATAGAATTAAAAACACAGCAGAAATATTCTTGGTTTTAGTTTACAAGTTACCTGATGAGGCATTGATGGACGTGTTTGAAACTTTGCATGTCTACAAGACGGAGACAACTGCTTTTTAAAAAGTTCTGTATTTTATTATAATACCTGTACTGCTTCTGACATACATAAACTGAAGGTGGCCAGTTTTTCCAGTAGATATACAGTCAGCTTGCATATTGCATATCAGAAGTATTGACGTCTACTCTCTCCCCTGCAGAGAACGTGTGTGGTGAAAGCTGGCACCTGGTGGGCAACTCTTGTCTGAAATTCATCACGACCAAGGACTCGTACGATAACGCCAAGCTGACCTGCAGGAACCACAACGCCGTCCTGGCCTCTCTGACCACACAAAAGAAGGTGGACTTTGTCCTGAAGGAGCTGCAGATAATGAGCGTGGTGGTAAGGAGAAGGGGGCGATTGGAGGGGGAAGTAGCCAGGATATTAATTATCGGATTAGAGAAAATGTGATATTCTCCTTGGGGAAATTGGGTCATCAGACTAGCAGAGAGAAAGATACCGATAAGACTTGAGATGCGCTGAGAGTGCCGGAGATAAAAATGGATAATTACAGCAAAAAGATCAAATCAGGCAATGACTGAAGAATGATACACTACTTAGACAACTAATGATGTCGTCTACAAAGAGCCTTCCTTGATATACAGTCTTGTTGAAGTAAGCGGATGTGGACACATTAGAAGACTAAATCAATAAGTTACACACGGGTTCAAAAGACCAGCACATCTGAAGTCCACTGTAAGAAAGATTTTTATTTCTCATGTTTTTCTCTGATTGATGAGCATAAATGGACTCTTGTGCCCTTTCTCTAGTTTTTGCCCTTGGCTGTCTTTTCAGTAGCTTTTGAAATCTTCTCTTTTCCTTCTTAATCTGAATGAGCTCTGGTTGGATTCTGTGTGTGTGTGTGTGTGTGTGTGCGTGCGTGCGTGCGTGCGTGTGAGAGAGATTTTTGAACCATTAAGTGTGAAACAAATCTCCCATTAACAAATCTCTTCCTCAGAGCTCAGACATCTCTTACTCGCTCCATTAGAGCACATGCACAAAAATCTATCCCTGCGATCAATCAACCATCGCAAGCTGCCGTCTTTATTGTGTTCACGTATCCGCAGATATGGACGGAGGATGGACCGGACGCACTGTTGGGTATCGGGTTGTAAAGTCTGAATTCAGTTTTTAAGTTAGTTGGGGTTAAACTTCCTTAGGTTTGTAAAAATTTGTGCATCTTACCAAGTTAAGCAGAAGATTTAACAGAAGTTTTATCTTCTCCAATAGTAGAATTATCTGATTTTTTTTCCCCTTATTTTGAAATGTTTGACATGAAATGATTTTATTACATTTTGCACATTAAACCATTAAGAAATCAATCAGTTCATTCATAAATAGACGAGAAGAAGATGTGTAGATAATACAAAAAGTATTTTGTAATATCAGGAAAGTCCCTACAAAAAAAGAAAAGAAAAAAGTAATATAGCTCTTTGTAGTTTCTAATTACATACCAAATGCAAATATTGCCTCCTTTAACTTAGGCCACCCATGCAAAAAAAGCGATCCTGCAAAGTGCCTTGCAGCCACCACACGGCAAATCTAATGCTGAAGCTAAATAAGACAATAAGACAAAATCACAAAGTCAGGCTGGAATTAAAGAAGTGTCTTTCATCCATTCTAATGAAATCGTGTAGATTTCCCCTGCTGGTCTAAATTTGTTCTGGTGGTTGCTTTTCGGTAATCTTTGTGCTTAAGGGTAGAGAATAATGGAAACTTAACCGCTCTGGAATAACATTGGTTTTCAATGATACGGGCGCAGAGATTTGAGAACAGGCTCCCTTGTTGTATTGATGGTGTACATCCAGTTCAGTAGTTCCAACGGTTTCCAGGCAGGTTTAATCAATCCGAGAAATGGCGATTGTATTCGATCTCAAAGGTACAGTTATCCCTCTCATGCCTGCGAGAGAGAGAAAAGTCTTTTTGTTTGCTACTATTGCAATATTAAAACCATTGATTAGAGATGAGTTGGATAACGGAGCTTCTCAAGTCAACTGAGGTAAAGTTGCCTTTATTGCCACTGCGCCTGGTGCAGTGTGTTGCACGTCAGAATGAATGAAAAGCTGCACTGACATTTTCTCTTTGTGTTGTAGTAAAAACATGTGTTTTGGAATTGATTTAGGTAAACTGATTTAATCTTCAGCATAAGTGTAACTGCCGCTTACGTTTGAGATGTTTTCCAGAAAAATCTGGCAGCAATCTGTTACCAAATTCGATCAGAGCAAAGAGCCATCGTGTGAAATCCTCCTTTGGTTTGGTGTTTACAGTACAAGGCCACTGTGACGCCGTGGGTAGGGCTCAGGAAAATCAACGTGTCCTACTGGTGCTGGGAGGACATGTCGCCGTTCACCAACACCACCCTGCAATGGCTGCCGGGTGAGCCAAGCGACGCCGGGTTTTGCGGCTACCTGGCCGAGCCGGCAGCCACCGGACTGAAAGCTCAAACCTGCATAAGCCCGGTGAATGGCAGCCTGTGCGAACGACCAGGTGAGCTCACTATGTTTATACACTCAACAAAAATATAAACGCAACACCTTTGTTACTGCTCCCATTCCCCATGGGATGGACGTAGAGACCTAAAATTCATTCCAGATACACAATATAACCATCCCTCCCAAACAGTGGTCACAAATCAGTCCAAATGTGTGGTAGTGGGCACATCTGCTATATTGAGATAATCCATCCCACCTCACAGGTGTGCCACATCAGGATGCTGATCTGACATCATGAGTAGTGCACAGGTGTACCTCAGACTGCCCACAACAAAAGGCCACCCTGGAATGTGCAGTTTTTTGCGCTATTGGGGGTCTGGGGACCCAGAACCGGTCAGTATCTGGTGTGACCACCATTTGCCTCATGCAGTGCAACACATCATCGCATGGAGTCTATCAGATTGTCAATTGTGGCCTGTGGAATGTTGGTCCACTCCACTTCAATGGCTGTGCGAGGTTGTTGGATATTCGTGGGAACTGGTACACGCTGTCGTATACGCCGGTCAAGCACATCCCGAACATGCTCAATGGGTGACATGTCCGGTGAGTATGCTGGCCATGCAAGAACTGGGACATTCTCAGCTGCCATCTGCCCTGAACAATGTGAACCATGATTCATCCGTGAAGCGCACACCTCTCCAACGTGCCAGACGCCATCGAATGTGAGCATTTGCCCACACAAGTCTGTTACGGCGACGAGCTGGAGTCAGGTCAAGACCCCGATGAGGACGACGGGCATGCAGTTGAGCGTCCCTGAGACGGTTTCTGACAGTTTGTGCAGAAATTGTTTGGTTGTGCAAACCAATTGTTCCAGCAGCTGTCTGGGTGGCTGGTCTCAGACGATCTTGGAGGTGAACCTGCTGGATGTGGAGGTCCTGGGCTGGTGTGGTTACACGAGGTCTGCGGTTGTGAGGCCGGTTGGATGTGCTGCCATATTCTCTGAAACGCCTGTGGAGACGGCTTATGGTTGAGAAATGAACATTCAATGCACGGGCGACAGATCTGGTTGACATTCCTGCTGTCAGCATGCCAATTGCACGCTCCCTCATTGCTTGTGGCATCTGTGGCATTTTGCTGTGAGACAAAACTGCACATTCCAGGGTGGCCTTTTGTTGTGGGCAGTCTGAGGTACACCTGTGCACTACTCCTAAGGATGTTTTACCAGTCGGTGGTTGCTGGAGTACTTTTCTATGCTGTGGTGTGCTGGGGGAGCAGCACAGCAAAGAGGGACTCATCCAGGCTGGAGAAACTGATCAGGAAGGCTAGCTCTGTGGTCGGCATGAAGCTGGACACTCTGGTGACAGTGGCAGAGAAAAGGACATTAAAGAAACTGATGGACATTATGGACAATGCCAGACATCCTCTGCACACGGCCATAAACAACCAGAAGAGTCTGTTCAGTGACAGGTTGCTTCTCCCAAAGACAAGAACTAACAGACTTAAAAACTCCTTTGTCCCACACGCCATCAGACTGTTTAACTCCTCCCTGGAGGGGAGAGGGAGGGGAAACAGGAGGACAAAGGAGGGGGGAACAACTAAGCTGTAGTGCCTCTTCACCTCACTGTGCAATACCTTTTGTGCAATACTTTTGTAAATAGTCAACGGTGCAATAGACTCAATACTTGAAATGTGCAATTCACTTGTATTTTTATTTTTATTCCTATTTATTCTATTTATCCCCTTCGTATATTTTATTTATATTGTCTCTGTATTTATATATGTGTGTGTGTGTGTGTGTGTGTGTGTGTATTATATATATATATATGTATATTATATTATATTATTATATATATATATATATATATATATACACACATATATAATATTCTGTAACTCTGTAACTTCTGTCGGTGCTGTGCTTTTTTGGAAATCGAATTTCCCAGAAGAACCCACCCGAGGGATTAATAAAGTTCTATCTAATCTAATCTCTAATCTACTCATGATGTCAGATCAGCATCCTGATGTGGCACACCTGTGAGGTGGGATGGATTATCTCAATATAGCAGATGTGCCCACTACCACACATTTGGACTGATTTGTGACCACTGTTTGGGAGGGATGGTTATATTGTGTATCTGGAATGAATTTTAGGTCTCTACGTCCATCCCATGGGGAATGGGAGCAAAAACAAAAGTGTTGCGTTTATATTTTTGTTCAGTGTATTTTAAAGTCTTTTAATGCACATGTATTTTTACATAACAGAAAAAAGAAGTTGCATGCATGAGTAATGCCATGTCTAAGAACTAGCTGAAGAGAAAGGGTTTTTTTCCTCTGTAACCTTTCTGTCCGTTCTTGTTGAGGCTGCACAAGTAGATTGTCATGCCTGATGCTCATTTTTGTTGCAGATGCCTCATGTCTGCCTGATGAGGCTGTCATTAGGCTGATACTGGGTACACAAAAGGCAGATGGAGGCCTAAATGGATTTGTGAATAGCTATGAGGCTCATTATACCTCTTGCTGTAACAATGACACCTTTTAAAATTCACTTGTGTTCATTTCTCACCCTTTAAAATGAGCTTAAGAGACTTATAGCTGCTGCTTTATAATGCCCTGGAGTTCAGCAGAGGCTGATGTCCCACAGAGGCATCTGTGCTAAAAGAGTTTGTTGCATTTTACAGCCAACCACAGTGCCAAGCAGTGCCGGACACCCTGCGCCATGAGAACCACCTGCAGCGAATGCACCAGCAGCAGCAGCTCAGAGTGCATGTGGTGCAGCAACATGAAGCAGTGCGTCGACTCCAACGCCTATGTAGCCTCCTTCCCCTTTGGCCAGTGTATGGAGTGGTACACCATGAACACTTGTCCACGTAAGAGATCATTTTCCCGTTATTGCAATTCGATTTCATTTCATCTGCCTACATGTTATAAAAGTATAGCTCCTCAATAGTTTCACTGTTCCTCCCTTTTTTGCCCAAGGACTTCTGGCAAGCAGTTTTGGCCTGAGGGTCATTTCATGACCAAACAATCAAGATGAGAAACCAACTAACCACATTAAAGTGGGATTGAGGCTAAAACCAAGTTTTAAAACCTTTAGCCGTTTAATGTAGCCCTTCACAGTTTAAATTCTTAATCTCCTTTTAGTAATACTTTATTTAACAGAGTTATTTCTTAGAATGAAATATGTAATGAATTGAATTTCAAGGGGAGTAAAGGAGTTTCATTTAATTGCTCCACTTAATGACTAATTTATGTTTTAGTCAGAGCACAGCAGTAAAATTGGGCACCCTTACCGTCGTCTTTGCTGCTGCAATTCGTAAATGTTTTGGATTCCGATCAGCGGTGCATCACTGATCTCCTTGATCTCTGCGTCTCTCATTTAAAATCCCATTGATTGCACGTAAAATATTTACTTTTAAGAGTTGCCAGCTCATGCCGGCTGCCCAGTCATTCTCCTACTTTGAACAAATTGCAGCTGCTGCCATAGCAAAAACACTCTAGAAGAAGAGCCCGACACTTGAAACCGTTGCAGCATTTCATTTAAAGCTCTGAAGCTGCAAGCAGCTACATGTATAACTACCAGCCCTTCAGTCACGATTCATTAGTTGCAATTTAAGAAACGAGGAAAACCCGGCGAAAAATAAAGCATAAATCTGAAATCTGTGTATGTAGTACTGTAGCTGCAGTTAATATACTCAATCATTCAAGCATATGCTGCTCTGGAGATCTTCACCAAATTTACAAAAAAGGCTTGTTGATTATTGGTCTGTAGAGTAGAGCAACTTTGGACTGCTAAATGGGGGGGTTAACCTCCATTTAGCTGAACAAATAAAATTGTAGCCCTCCACTGCCCTCCAGATTATCGATCCCCATCGGATCGATAATCTGGTTTGATAGTTTGAAACCTGGTACTTTTTGGATTTCGTCTTTGCAGCAGAGAACAATTTTCTTTTATGAAACCTAGCAGGTGAATCAAGTTATTATAGCCATCGATGGATGAACTGCTCATGGGGCGAGAGATGGAAATTAAAGGCACACATTCATGTGCCATGTTGACTGATGATGATTACATGTTAAATGGTTATCCAGCTTATAGATAGCTTTTGAAACTCTCTTCCTTTCCAAATTAAGTGGAAATTAAGCCAGATTTTTTTTTTTTTTAATAGAACACACATTCAGTTTTTCTGAAGAAACTGTTTGACATTTTTTGACAACCACATTCTTGCCGGGCTATAGATGTGAAGATCAATCCAGCTGTCCACTTTGAAGCTAAAAGCAAAGAGGCTAGCTTTGATTTAAAGAGTGAAATCTGGTGAAACCAGCTGGCACGACCCTGCTAAAGGTCGAGAGCTAACATGATGTAACCTGTAATGTGTGAGGAGATTATATTATAGCCATTTCCCTCCAGTTCCAGTGTCTTAGCTTTATTTTAAGCTAACTCAAAAATGATCACGCTATCGCTTGCTGCTACTGACTAGTGTTTTATTCTCATATAAGCACAATTTTCTGAGTACCGGTATGTCGAGAATTCAGAGCTCTGATTGTTGAAATACTGATGGTTTTGTTTGTACCTTCCAACACAGAATCATTTTTAAAAGCCGTTTTTATTTTTACAGTCAAAGAATTCAGAAATATAAATACCTTTTTAATCACCTGGTGCTGCGTTGTGTTTCACTTCAGCGGAGAACTGTTCTGGATACAGAACGTGCGGGCAGTGTCTGGATCAGCCGGGCTGCGGTTGGTGCACTGACCCCAGTAACACGGGCAAAGGTCAGTGCATCGAGGGTTCCTACCGCGGGCCCTTCCAGACCTCTGTCCCGGCCCCTTCCACCCTTCCTGGTCTGCCCGCCAATCCTCAGCCAGCCCTCAACGCCAGCATGTGCCCGAGCGAATCAAAGTACAACTGGTCCTTCATTCACTGCCCAGGTAGGAACGTAATCTAAGATATTAGTTATGTGACATTAAATGACATTCATGCAAATTAATTTCACACACACATGTTGTGGGGATTACAAAAATGGTTGTCTGTTAAATCTGCGTTGTAACAAAAACCTAAATGTGAATTTATCAGACAATAGGCATCCAAAGAAAGTATGTGTTTATGTTGCATTTTGGGAAAATGTGTTTCTGTATTGTCACTTTGGTTTATAATTGTTCCTCATTATGTGGTACAGACAGGCGGACTTGCATTTGAAGGAATTACTCACTTAGCTTAATAACTATAGTGATCTTCTCATCTAAAATGATTGAAATGCTGCTTTAAAGAGACTTCTGGCTGCTCTGATGCCTCTTATGACACACTCGAGCACTGGACAACAAACAGCGTTTTGTTTTTTTACATAAATTTACATAAATTTCTCTGCTCAGAATAATCTACTCATTCCTTCATGTTCTGTCTTTATCGTACCCCCCTCTCGTCTCGGGGTGTGATGTTTATGCAGTATGTTTGTTTACTCTTTTGCAGCTTGTCAGTGTAATGGTCACAGCCAGTGTGTCAACGAAAGCATCTGTGAGAAGTGCGAGGACCTGACAACCGGCCGACACTGCGAGAGCTGCATCTCCGGCTTCTACGGAGATCCGACCAACGGGGGCAGCTGCCAGCGTGAGTATCCGTGGGCCGTTCGGCACGACGCTAAATCAGCCAGTCGGTATTTCGGCACGAGGCTTCATTTAACTTGTCAGTATTTTACAGTCCATTTTTATGTCAGCCGTTTTCCTGATTCCTCGCTGCACCGTAAAGCCTTCCCAGGGATATTAAAGATTTACTCCTTTACAGCTAATGCTGACAGTCAGTCAGTCGGACAACAAATCAATTGTCTATTCCTTCGACAGGTTAATTTAGATTACAGGTATATTACAGCCACAGTGTATGTTGTGTGATTTTTACTTTTTATGCCTCCCTCTGGTATGTACATATATTTATTAAGTTCTGCGTCTGTGACAGTCAATCAATAACCTGTCCTGTCTCCATTCAGCATCGCTATCTTGGCAGCGTGCCCCCTCGGGGACATTAAAGGCATGCTTTACTTCACAGCTAATTGGTTTGACTCAAGAGGCATTATGTGGACAAGTAAAAAGTACACAGTCAGTGCCTCAAAATGGAGATTATTATCAAATAATCAAGATGACACATGTGACTAAATGATGATAAATCATAAGGTGGCTCTTTTCTTCCAAGTCCCCCACTGTTAGCAGACTTGTATGTATTTCACAGCTGTTTCTACCAAAGGGGTGAGTCATTTTAAGAATGATAAATGAGGATGAATTAATATAAAGGATGATGCGCATTAATGTTTGTGCAGGCACCTTAAAATGGGTCTTTTAAAAATCACCAAGCCTAATAGACATTTCACACGTGTTCACATACAAGACGGTTCTCTCTTGGGAGATGGAAAGTTGTTCTTCTCCTGGAGAGTGCTGCCTCGTTGCGATGTGATGGGCCAGATTGCCATGACTGCTGGTGTGCCCGTGTAGTTAACATAGTTTCAGAGGATGAGGCCTTTTTTTTGAGTCTCTAGGTGCAGCGGCCTCATGGGAATCTTTGAGCTTTTCAGTTAGATTTCAAATCCTGGACTCACGTGCTTCGTACACCTTCCGAACACAATCCGATGATAGTGGTGGGAAAAACCGTTGCGTAGCCACCGTTGCAAATTATTGGCCACAAGCTAGCTTAAAAAGATGTAAGAATTAGATGTTAAGCTTTAAACAGCATGGGGAAGCTGAGAGGTGGTGCTGTGCAATGCTTTATTTTTTAAAGCACAGATGTTAGAGTTGCACATACATGTATGTTCATGTATGGCTTCACCACCTTACTTTGGTGTATGGCAGACCAAGGGTCACATAAAATAAATTCAAAAAACTGACAGTAATTCTGGCCTCTGGCTCTAATGCAAGTACTGTTTGGACAACAACACATAAAGCAAAATCTATACTTCCTGGTGCAAAACAGTCTAAAGGTAAAAACTATATCCTGAATCTTTGCTGATTCCCATCCATTTGTCCAGGTTTGACCTGTAAAGGGCCTGTTCTGGCTCGTGGGACACATGTTTGACAACCCGGGTTTAAATGAACTAAATAATGTGCTGGATGCTGTTTGTGCAGAATATTTTTATATGCACTGACAGTAATGATTCATCTGGAATGATTGTTATCAGAGATACGTTAAACATTCAGTCATATTGTAAAAAAAATCAACTGTAGAACTCATAACTGTGTTTAATAGATGAAATAAGAGCTTTTTCACTTGCGCAATATTATGAGAACTCAAAGGTGTGTAGCCTTAAGAAAAGCACTTCTCTGTGATATTAATCTGGTTCAGTTTGCCAGTAAGCTTGAAGACTGGACACTAGAGCAATGGAAAAGATCATGCAGTCATTTGTATTATTGTAGTGTCTTTGCCTTGCAATATAAAGCTCCTTGAGGTGACTGTTGTGATTTAGCAATATATAAATTGAATTGAATTAAATTGACCTTTTCCATAGTGGTTTGTACATCAGGGTAAGAAGTGAAGCCGATGAGGTGAAGCACCCCTCATGCCTCATGCTCACAGCCTGTGGGGACGGTGTTATTATGCAGGGTCAGCTGGACCACCTGGATATACTGCACGATGGATTCTTTTTTTTCATCCAAGATATCACGGACATATTCCAAGATGACAATGTCAGAATTCATCATCCTCACATTGTTTGGTTCAGAGAGCATGAGACATTGTCACACATGGATTAGCCAGCACAGAGCGCAGACTTTAACCCCACTGAGAATCTTTGGGATGTACATGAGAAGACTTAATGCAGCAGAGGCGGTCCAATGAAATATTAGCGGCGGACTTTGAATCCTCATCCTGACCACCAAGCTGGAAGTGACAAGATAAAAAACAGAGCTTCACTATTATCACGCAGGGCAAAATGATTTAATACAGGAAGAGGCCATTAATGGAGTCTGTAGGTCTTATAGGTTATGAATGTGCTGAATCAAGTTAATCAGTCATTAGATTATTTATATATGTGTAATATATTCACTCTACTGTGCAAGTCTTGTGTGTGGTTGCTGCAATGATAAGTAAAATAATTTATTTATCTATTTATTTATTTTTTCAGCCTGCAAGTGCAATGGCCACGCAAGCATGTGCAACCCTAACAATGGCAAGTGCTTCTGTACCACCAAGGGCATCAAAGGAGACAGATGCCACCTGTGAGTTTCACATTTCATGATGCTCGCCTGTCTCTCTGTCCTCTTTTTCACTCATGCGATGTCTGAAGTCTTTACTGTAATATTTTGCACCCCTAGAATTCAGATTGCTTGTGGGGTACCGTAGACTTTATTTTCTAGTTTGTCTCTGTGCAGCAGATCCATTATGTGTTACACCCAGAGAATCTGACAGCACAGTAGTGGTACCGGTCTATAGAAAACCCTCAAATAGCCTTTTTTAACTTTTTCTAGGATTTTTTTCTTGAAGATGGTCCTTTGTGATACTACTAGGGCTGAACGATTATGGAAAATAATCTAATTGCGATTTTTTTGCCCCAATATTGCGATTGCGATGCGATATGCGATTATTTTTTAAGGTCTTTGTCTTCTGTATTATTAAACAAAGACAAGCAATACATCATATAGTATGGCCAATACTATATTACATTAATTTTAAACTGTTCTTTCCTGGAAGACAGACCTCTGTTATGATGACATGAGGTGATGCATGAATTGATGACTGACATTTTTATTTAACTTCTTCAATCACAACAGTATATTTGAACATACACAATAGTTTATTTTTAGCTTACAAACATCTGAGCATAAAGTGCTGACAAGGAACCCTGGTGTAAACATTAAAATGAAAGTCAGTACAATGTGCAGATTGCAGAAATATACATAAAAAAAATCAGTGGCTTTACCACACTCAGTTTTTCGACATCTGTGAACTACTAGACAGTCATTCAATTAAAAAATAATATTAAATAAATAAAACTAATAAATAAAAAATACACACATCTTACTGATCTCTGCAGTCAGTAACATTACACATAAAGTGCAAACATAATAGCAATTGTATAAACACACACACAAACACGCCTTTAAAATTTAAAGGCGTGAAATTGGACGGTCTAGCCTTCTGATTAGCGTCACCGCTGTCTCGGTGGAGTTTAATAAACTCGGCCGTCTGCTTCTTGCTATCTAAAATATAACCAGACACTGGTGTAAATTCTCGACTGTCTCATACTTCTGTTTAATAAGTTTTCTGTTTGACGTTTAGTCAGCTGTGTGAAAACCAAGGAGGAACCCACCCGGGGGATTAATAAAGTTTTATTTTATCTAATCTAATAACTTTAATCTCAGCCAAACCGATTTACTCACGAACAAACAAAACACTGAAAAAAGCCCAACAATAACATTTTTAGGTTGTCTAAGTGACTTATATATTACGTTTAACCCGAGCAGCGAAACTCCGCGGTGATCTGAAAATGATGTGCCGGGAGTTGTGCCGTTCTCGGCCGCATCAGTAACCCTCGAGCTCCCGGCTAGCTGTCGAGCTGGTGGGTAGCAGACGCCTCTGAAAACGTCGAAGCACTTTTGCAAATATGGGATATCTTGATAAACCGAGCAGATATTTGATGTTTACACAACTACTTTCTCGCCTGAAAATATGTTAAAAGTTTATTTTGTGACCCAGAAAGATTAGTATGAGTAATTTTAAAACTTAGTAGCGGCCGCCATTGCTGGAAACTGGAGTTTGGCTGGGCCGCGCTATGAATTCTGGGATATGGTAGTAATTTGGACAGCCTTCGGCACGTCGCTGTGACGTAATCGGTCTACAAATGCGGCCTCAGGAGGATGCAGCCCATGAATTTGGACATGTCCAGAGTATAATCGCAGCCTTTGCGGTTAGAAAATTGCACTTGATCATGTCGCGATATTATCGCAAATGCGATATATCGTTCAGCCCTAGATAGTACGGGCTTGTAGTTCAGCACTTTGGGGATCAAAGCTGGTAACTGGTCAATCACAGGCATCAAGGCTTCTGCAATCTGTGTACTGTGAAAACAACATTCAGTGACGAGTAAAAGTGTGAATTCCTTTTAATGATTTAGTCAACTTCTCCAAAAATTAACAGCATACATGTATTTGTCAGTTGTTGAGCTAACCCAAGAACGAGCCTGTCAAACCACCAGCAGATTGAGAAATGGGTTTCCAGTAATCAACAACCTTTATGTGCAAAATTGCTGAACCACATGAACTTCAGTGGGTTTTTTTCCTCCCCTGAAATGTTATTTTCCAGACCTGTAAAGCCACATGTTGAGATTTCAAAATGAGAAACTCTAACCATGGCACAGCGCAGCAGCAGCTGTTCATTAGCGCTTGCAGCTATATTTTTAGTACTTGTCTTAACCCTGGACTTCATTATCAGAAGGTTTTCCAAAATCCATTTAAAAAGTTGAGATAAGGTTTCACAAATGATTGGTCATCAGTATGAAAATGAGGCCTTTTTTTCGCCTTATTAAATTTCTTTAAAGATTTCGTAGGCACACGTTTCCTGTGAATTCCCATCACGCTCACTCGGTCTCCTTTTAATCTTTTTTTTTTTTTAATTCTTTTTCACTGTGGTGTTACTTCCTGGCTGAAGGTTAACACTTCTCTTCCCTCTTTCCTTTCTTTCTGACTTTTCTACCATCCCTGTTCATCTTTCCCTCTCCTCTCTTCAGGTGTGAAGTCGAGAACCGCTACCAAGGCAACCCCCTCAAAGGAACATGCTATTGTAAGTGGAATTACAATTACTAACGTCAGTAAAGGGGTTTGTGTGTGCGTGCGTGTGCGGTGTCACATTAAGAGAGCACTATGAGGTCTGAATCTCTTCCTTGTTCATGTCAGTGGCAAGACAGCAACACGGCTCCTAAATCAAAGCAGTTTGATGTTTAAAAAATAACATCCAGAGCCAGAGCTGCTCTTTTAACCCTTTAAAACCGGTCAGAGCGGGCACGCTCCGTTTTGCGTAACTATTTTTAAATCCCGGTAGCACTGCGACCACGTGAGCTAGCGCAATAATTTTTTTTGCATATGAAACCGGAGGAGTTGTACTTACATCTTATGCCATCAGCTTGTCCTCGATCGGTTTCCTTCCACATATAGCTTTGCCAAAAACTGCATAAAAAGCGCTTGCAGGAACAAAAACATAATATTCCAGAAACTCGCTTTGCCGATCCGATCAGCTGTTCGTAACACTTCCTACGTCCATCAGCGTGAACTATCGCATGTCCGCCATGACCTGCCCGAAACCGGAAGTGACGTCATTTTCGCGGAAATGTAGTTTTTTACCATCAAGGCCTCATGAGCTTATACTGATGTTTTTAAAAGTTATGTTTGACTTTATGACTTTCTGTGTCGTTTCTGGGATGCTTAGGACTCAAATTGCACTGCTGGAAATAGTTTATTTTGATGCACATGCTGCTTCTTTGCAAATTTGCATTATAATATTTATTTTCGTTTTTCCTGCAGTGTATAAAAATTGGTGTATTTCAAAAATAAAACTATGAAGACACTCAAAATAAATTTCCTGTGGTGGGAAACTAGTTTGTGCAACTTTTTTGTATTTACAGTTTTGAGCCTCTTAAATTTCTCTAACTAGAAATATATGTTAAAAAACAAAAACGATTTTCAATTTTTTTGAAGTTTATTGCACTTTTTTGCAATTTATGTAATTACTATGCACTTAATGCATGCATATTATTAAAATTTAGGCTGTAATGGTTGTATTGATGTATAGCAACTTGAAATGCTCCAAAAAATGGCACTACAGCATGTAAAAATATAATATAAGCTCTGGCGGACTTGGTTCTATGGTAGGTCTTAAAGGGTTAAACAAGTCGCAGGTGGAAAGAATTGAAAGTGAGACGCAGATGAAATTGCCAAAAAAATGCATGTAAGCTTATAAAGGACCGTCTTGCTCTTTTTGCACCTGTGATAAGTCATTTTGCAGACAGATTGCAGTACAGCGGTCCTGCCATTTTTAATCTCATTATCTGATGATTATGGAGGCTAAAGTGATGTCACGTTTGTCTAATCATCAGTACTTTCTAACCCAAACAAGCTATAAATCATGTTGGACTGTATAGTGTTAAATGGTGTGAAAATGTTTCTAAGGCATAAATGAGCAGGAACATTAAGTGTTATCCATATTTACCCTGAATTAATTGGATAGTTTGTTAAAAATCAATCAACTGTAAATTCATTCCTCATCAGATTATTAATCTATAATGGAATTTAACAGCTAGTGTTCAGACACATCTTATTTTTGGTAGCAGCTGTTGCTATTTGTGGTTGTAGCAAACGCCCCCGTCATCCAAACACACTGCAACTTTAATAAAGAAGTCGGGCAGTAATTTGTAATTGGGAATTTTCAATCAGCCTGTGAGCCACGGTGATCTGATTTTCTGCTTCGCACAATATGAGTCTACGTCCCCACTGTGTTCGTTCGGTTACCTTGCTGGGAGCTTAGAGGCGTGCTGCCAGTCACTGCCAGCTCACCGTGGCTGCTCCTTCTTGTCCCATTACTCCCTGTAATATTTCAAAATGACCTGCTGTCAAAAAAATGCCAGCAGGGACTGTTGTTTTGTATGTGCGTTGGTGGGGAACAGTAGTGGCAAGCGCTCGGTTCCTGACACAAGCTGCATTTCCTGTTACTACCTAATAATAAAAATAAACTCATGTCTGCCGGTTACATTCCTTTTAATGTGAAGTTGAAGCAGTTGGGAATGTTTTCTGTACATTAGACGTTAATTACATTAGTGTTTTTTAATGACAGCACCATGTACTATTATTCAAATATCTATAAAGCTTTTGATCAGTGTTACCCTTGCTGTATGGAGAGGAAACAAACTAACAAATAAAACCCTCCAATTTTTCCAAGTACGTGATCCAGCTGTTTAAATTGATTTTTGACTGAAGTTGAACTTTTTTGTTGAACTTTTTGTTGAGGTGGGATTATTTTATGTTTACTTATTTTCGAGATTTGGCCCCATCTAAATCGCTCTTATCCAGATTATTTGAGTGGAACTGTAACTGCAGAATAACCCCTGGCGTCTGAATGCGTCCGTCTCCCGTGTTTTGTTGCGCTGTCCTGAAAGTGACCTTCAGCTGTAATTTACCGCTAGCTGACACGCTGTCATGTAACCCATCCTCTGTCCTGACCTTCATCACAGAGCACGCTCCAAAATCCTCAGGTCTCGAATCGAATGTTTGAAACGGGGAAAGAATGGGAGTAATTTTCTGAAACCATGTTCTTGTGTGACTTTCAAACTAGACTGATTGAGTTGTTCTTCTGCTTCTTTTTGTAATCCCCACCACATTCCTCCCACGCTGGCTCACTGGCTTCAAACAGACACGCTCCTCATCGACTACCAGTTCACCTTCAGCCTGTCGCAGGAAGACGACCGCTACTACACGGCCATCAACTTTGTGGCCACACCTGAGGAGGTATGTGTCTAACAGTGAGCACCCCACCGCCACAGCAGCTGTCACTTCTGTGAGGATTAGAAAGTTTACAGTTGTTGTCGAACAAATAGGCTCACTTCTTTGTCATTTTAGGGATAACTTAGATGGTAGTTCAGTAGTTTACATGCACACCGATTGTACTGGACAGGCAGGAAGCACGGTGACGCCAAAACTAACTTCAAAATAAAATAAGAATCAGTATTTAATAATCACTCAACAAACTGAGTCGACTGGTTTACTATGTTCCCTGCAGGAAAGTTTCCTCGCTGATAAGCTGGTGATCAGAGCGAAGAGTAATGTGGCCACTCATCAGAGAGTCAGTCACACAGATGTTTTTACAGCAAACAAAAGCTTGTCTGGTCGTGTTTACCTGGCTGCAGCATCTGGGGCCAAAATTGAAACATAAGCATCTGATTAAATGCTCCAGATGGTATTTTTCCCCTGACAAAGCTTCTACTAAAGATTTACAAATACACAATCGGCTACAGGGGAAGCTCAACTCTTACAGCAAATCACAACATATTTCGATATATATTTAGCAAATCCAGGAAACTTGTGGTGAAGTTGAATTTTTAGCTGTTTGAGTTGTTCCGCAGTTATTTAGTAAATCAGAAACCAAAAGATCGTTTACAAAATATAGAATTGAGCAGACGATTTCAAAGTCCAGACAAAGCGATGATAACATCTGTGACGCACATGTGTAACAATAAATAGTGAAGACATCTGGATTTCTCGCCGTCTAGCTTCAGCCGGCTTCGCTGAAGCTGTTGAAATGTTAATTGTTGCCTTTTTTTTTCTTTAATAAATGATTGATTCATGAACGCCGGCTTTCAGTTAGTGAGTAAACATCAATTACATCTCAGCTTACATCCGTTTGACATTATTTGAGCTTCACTTACAGTGAATGTGATACATACAGTGTTCAGCTGCGGTGCTTATTCAAACATTTGATTTGTTAATTCGGCCTCCCATTAGCTCTGCAAATTTGCTCTGGTCTGCAATACAGTAAGTGCTTGTGCAGCTACAAAGTGATACCGGAGGAGTGAACAAAGTCGCTGCTCTGCAGTTACAGTAAAACGTAAGGGCTTTCCTGGTCTGTGTGCTACGAGCAGTTTGTTTTTCGTTTACTCTGGTGGCTGCAGTAAAAAACGGACTCGCCCATCTTCACTGAATTGCGGTTCGACCACTATGGGGCACGTGGGGGAAATGACACCAGTAAACTGATGATGATGACTTGTCCGTGTTTCTGTCCTCAGCCAAACCGAGATCTAGACATGTTCATAAATGCCTCCAAGAACTTCAATCTGAATGTAACCTGGGCCACCAGCTTCACCGGTAAGTCTCAACAAAGCCCCTTATTAGTGCTGCTCAACGAATTAGTCAATGAGCTAATGATTGGCCAGTGATTGAAATATGCACTCAAGTGTTTAAATTAAGGCTTAAAATGATAAATATTACTGATTTTCTCAGACAAAGAAAGTGAAGATGACTGGTTTTATATTCATGTAATAACAAGTTAATGACAAGGTTTTGTTTTGTTTTTTGTCACCATGTTCACAGCTGTTTAAAAATGATATGAAAAGTCACCTGTCTTTCCATTGTAGTAGTTTCTGCACCAGGAGATTTACAAATGTGAAGTAATGCAGATATTTCACATTTGTTGTGTCAATAAAATTCCACCAGACACTGGAGCAGAAATGAGAAATTCTCCTTTTCTTTTTGTCTTGTCTTGTTTTTTCTTTTTTTTAAAAATAATTTCCTCCATCATCTATAACTTTTGTATGATTTGACATTTTTGTCCTGTCTTCCCTTTCCCCTTTCTTCTCCTCTTTTCTTTATCATCCTGTTATTTCTATTTTCTGTATTCCTATTTTCTCCCTCCATCTCTGTCCCTTTTTTGTGTCACCCAGCGGGCACCCAGGCCGGAGAGGAGATCCCCATCGTCTCTCGGAGCAACATTAAAGAGTTCAAAGAAAGCTTTTCCAATGAGAACTTTGATTTCCGAAACAGCCCCAACATTACTTTCTTCGTCTACGTCAGTAACTTCACGTGGCCCATCAAGATCCAAGTAAGCAACTCGTACGCTTAACGATAACTGATCCGTTTTTGTTACCATACATATTTGTAAAGCAGGGAGGTAAAGACAGGCTCACTACAGATTAATGCAATACTAAAATTCTGTTCAATTTGTAACTCTATATTTATGATACAGCTCCACTGTGAGCAATACATTTACATAAAAACTGACATGTATTGATGACTCAAATGCCAAAGAAGCGTGATCGATTGTCAGTTTATGGAGTGCTCTTATCTGGGCACATTTACTTCTGCCAGACAGAGTAAGTCATTCATGTGACATCTAAGAATCAGCATTCATTCACTGGTTTGATGAAAGTGAAAAGAATGTTAGATATGAATTTAAAAGTGTTAAAATGAGAAGCTTGGTGTATGACAAAGTGTGGGAAGTAGAATTAATGATGGCCGGAAACCTTAAACGTGACAGGTAGAGAAGGTTGCTTTGTTTCTGTGTCACATATATGAAAAAGGGGACGAGTTTACCAAATGTAGCTTTAAGTCAAATTCACTGGTATTTTGCAAATATAATAATAAACGTGAATTTGCTGTGCAATTGTGTAACTTTATTAGCAGCGTCCTCCTGAAATGCGCCAACAACATCGAAAGTAACATCCTCCTCTCTACCCCTTAACGCTCTTTTGGTCGCTATGGTAACGTGTGAATATTTCTTTCAAAATAAGACACAACTGCAATATGAGTTAACCAAGTTAACGATAAAACCCCAGAAACCATAAATTTCACACCTGAGCCTAAACTCTCATGGCCCAGTGCTAAATGACTCGGCCCGGGGGTTGGGGACCGCTGACGTAGCGGATCAATACAGGGCGTCCATGACCCTGTTGGGGACACTCCCATAGGGCTTAAATCCAGGGCTCTCCACCTGTTGCTCTTAGAACTGAAGAAGCTTCTCGGATAAGAGGTGAAACGTCTTTAAGACACTTAAATAAGTCCAGAGGCTTTTCTTTCCAAGCTCCTTAGACAACTCTGAGATAAGCAGTATCCGCAATGCTAAAACAACATACAAACATGACACTTTAAAAGCCAAAGACACCTTTATAGAGTTGTAATTTATGTGTTAGCTGTGTGTTGTAGTGGTTACTGCAGTTTTGTTTTTTTTAACTTTTAGAACAATTATCTATGTCAATTTGAAATTTCCTCTGTCACCAGGACAGAGGACAGTTTGCTGACTTTGTTCCAGGCCTCTGAATTATTAAAATTAAACCAGCTTGGTTTGACTGTACAGACAAAACAGCAGTGGTGTTTAATTTTTGCTCGTTTTTGTTATTGTGCAGCATGTAATGGAGCTGTGTTGTTTTTTCAGAAAGTAAGCCTTTTCTTTTCACCTGAAATGAGTTCTTATTGGCTTTATTGCTGACATAGTTAGCAAAATGGTAATCAATACAACACTTTACGTCTCAGTACTCAGCGGCTTTGATTCAAGTAACACTGTAACACAGACTCGGCCCTGATTAAAATGCAGCTGTACTCAGTTGCCTTATGCTTAACGACTGTGTTGTGTTTGAAACGCCTCATACAGCTTTGTATCGACATCCTTACACGTGTAGTTGTCACTGATGTAGGATGTGGCTTGTTTTCTGTGTAGATTCGTAGAGTTCTAATAAAGCATTTCAGGAAATTGCATCTGAAAATGTGCCGTGTGTACATGGGTGTTTGTGCAGGGTGGTATAAACTCCTGCATCAATACAACCTGTTGGTGTAATAAATGAATGTTCTGCCAGGACTGCGCGCTGCTGGAGGGGGAGAGTCACTCTGGGCCTGGCTTCCTGTGCCCGACTGTGTGCCTCTCCAAACAGTTCTGGGAATGATTTTCGGTGGTTGCCCCCCTTGCAAGCTTCTTCCCCCACCTCTCGCCCTCCTCCTGTAGGGGAGGAAAAAAATAAAATCCTGCCTCCATCTACCATATCCTGCCTTGTGAGGGCTTTTAGTTTAGAACACCCAAACTGCTGCCAACCAGCCTCAGGAGGTGCAGCTCCACAGCAGAGCAGAGAGCTTAGCTGACTTAGCTCCCCCCACACCCCACTCGGCCTCTTTTAGGTCCACCTCACCTTCTGCCTTCCTGGGTGGGATCATGTAGAAGATCACCCCTATTTTGAAACTAAAACACAGGTCTGTTGCTATGTTTTTTGGGTTTCTTGCCCCCTACTTTGCACTCGTGGAGTTTTATCTTCGTCAGCTAGGTAACAATTTCTGTTTGGTTTTTTTTTGTTGTTGTTTTTTTAAACCACTTCTTCTGACTAATAGTTCTTGATTTTTCCTTTGCCTTTTCTCGCTCTCCTCGCATTCAGCGGTCTGCTGCAGTGTGACACTTGGATACGTGAGCGCGCTTGTGTGTGGAACCGTAGGCGGCAGGTCCTCTGGTGTTGGCAGGCAGAGATCGGCATGCTGGAAAATGGTTCATAAACAGCAACTTAGAAAGAGCAAGGGCAAAGTGGAATGTTAAGTTGAAACACATGCTGCATTCAGAGTGCGCGACGCTAAGCTCTCTCTCTGAGCTATACAGGGCTCTCTGTCTTTCTCTTGCTCCCTCTCTTCACACGCCACCTCAAGGTTGCTTCTGTTTGCTTTCACAGGGTTGGAAGTGGCGCTCGAACAGCAGGCGCATCATTTTGAAGGGAATTTGTTTTTTGCTCGTTTTACCTTCGCTCCACTTTGTCCGAACACACGGTTGAGTTCAAGCTTTTTGGAATTATTACACATTTCTTCACATCAGATCAAAAACTTCTAAAAGCCCTGAATTGGATTACAGGACACACCCCGTTGTAATTAGTCTCATTTACCAAATGAGATCTTTCCCAGTGGTCGGAGTGAATTCCGTGATGAGTTCATCAACCGTCGAGCTGCTCGGATCATCAAAGCAGAATCAATTGCAGGGAGATTAGTAAGCCCGGAGTTCTCACACACCTCTTTTCTCCCTTTTTTCCTGATGAAGAATAGATCAGATTTTAATGATGTTTGTAATGAAACACAAATCCCAGACTAATTACATTAAAGACCTGTGATCTCCTGTTCCGTGCCTTAGTGAACATGTCATGATATGGTAGAGATTACAACGGCCTGCAATTTAATACCCCGCCGTGGAGTAGCAGCATCTGTAGCTATCAGCTGACTGCTGCTCTGCATATCTGTACGGACCCGTGTAGCGTTTATCTGGGCCATGCCTCGCTTCCTGGTGGGTGTGTCTTGATAGTGATCGCAGAGAGGTTGGAAAACAGAAGCAGTGGTTTTTTGCAGTGACTGATACAACATAAAATTACTGTATAAAAACTAAAGGAAAATGAAAACTTAAAAAGGTACCATGCACATTAATATAGTGGTTATATATGAAAGTATTCTACCTTTAAAAAAATCTACATGTTTAACACCTTAATCTGAGATGCACTAAGATAACAGGAGTAAGTACTTTCCTTAGGAATACCACTTACAGAAATTGATAATTGCGTCACCTTGCAGTAATTGCATAACTCATTTCTAGTTTGTAAAGCGGGTAATTTAGTCTTAATTTAGATTTAAAGACTAATCGTTAGATTCTTTCTTCCTTTTTAAGTTCCTCCTGGCGTGATCGGAGGTGTGGCTCTGTGTTTCTCTTTAAAATATGCCCAATGTTTTTGAACATATTCCTGTTCAGCTCAGAAGCTTTACTTCTTTTTAAAATCTGTCATTTTGGCAGCATGCTGGAGATTATCGTGCCAAATGTTCATGTGACTTGGAGTCATCTTTTAGGCTTTTTACTTTTTTAGCTTTCCCTTTTTTTAAATCACATTGTTGTTGCCTCGACTTTCCATTTTGGTGTGTGTTTGTCAGTTTAGTCATTCTAAAGGATCGTGCTTGTTCATAAAATGGCAGTACTCCTTTGTTTTGGCTCAGAAACATTTTAAAACATTTGACACTGAAGTAAGTTTGCACAGATTTTACTTACGGATTTTGTTGTTTACTGTACATTTGAAAATCAGCCAGCTACTCATCATTTTCCAGCTAATCTAACTTGCTCAGTACAGTAAAGTAAAACTGTTTACTGACCTTTGAGGCTTCACTTTGACTGTGCTGTTTTGAGAAAAATGTAAATTTTTCTGCAGTGTATGGCTGCAGTGACAGAGCTGCCATGCTGAGGTTTAGCAGGTATAGTGTTGTTTTGTTGATGACGGTTCTTTTTGTGGTGTTGTTTTTGCCCCTGTATCAGGATTAAATCAGTCTGAGTTTGATGGGAGTATTATTACTTCTCCAAGTATTTGGTCACAAACACAAAGCGCTGGACTCTTGATTGTTCCTCAGAAGATGTCAGATTCATTAGATGGTTAAGTCATTTCACACCAAAAAACAGAAAGAGAGAAAACCCTCCAGTACTGTTACAGCAAAAGTCCAGAGTTCACCAACATCATCATACATCATTTGTATACACCAGGGTTGTCAAACATAAGGCCCTGGGGCCAGAATCGGCCCAGCAAAGACTCCAATGTGGCCCACTTTGACCCCCATAAACTTTTCTGCAATTTTCTACATTTATTATTTGTGTTGATAGATTTTTCATTTACTACACAACATTCGTGTAAGTTTGACGATCTGATCGACCGCTTGTCACAATCAGCTGGTTTGTTTTCAGATGTCGTTCACAGCAGCACGATAGAATCCAAAGTTCTACACAGTCCAGCACATTTAAAATGACTTTCCTCTCAGACCCCTTCCTTTATAGCAGAACCTGTTGAGCAGGCATCCCTCGCAATGATAACGACACTTTCCTTCAAAACTCCAATATACTTCAAGCAGCTGTCAGAATCCATTAAGGCAGAATATTTCCAATCCTAATGCCCGGCGGCAGGCTGACAGACCCTGCTGTGAGATCCTTTACAATCCCTAAAGAATTCACCCTCTGCTGGGCACATAACTAGAGCGTCGCCCAGGCCGCCTGCTGCCACCTTCAGCCTGCCTGTCACTGACAGAGAACCGCACATTGCTGACACTTGAGATTAGCCGCTACAATAACTGTTATCGCACATCTTCCCAGTGCCACAGCCTCCTCACACTGTTCAAAATTGAGTCGAAGCACTAATGGCACGGAGTTATGTCGCTGCTTTTTCTTGTGCTGGACAAATTGGCGTTGTTTTTGATGGGGTGGGGGCAGAGAATTATGAATCTCTAATCAACGAAAAAGAAAAAAAATGCGACGGCTTTGTTAGGACGTTGTCATAAGGCATGCTGGGTTTCAGTGCCCCGACCGACAGGGCTTCTTTGATAATTCTATGCTTCGCTCTTTAAAGAATTCCTGCAATTCGCAGGTTCATAAGCTCTCCGGTGCGTTTTCTCTCAGCCTTTCACTTTTACCCCCACTTTACATTCATGAGGACGAGGAAGTAAAATATTTCCTCCAAACATTTTTCTCTTAATTGCAAATAACTTAATTGGCTTCTTTAAAAATGGAATAATTTCCTGAAATGCCTCCGCAGGGTTTTTATTGAAGATGCATGGATGAATTTTAAGCCTAAGAGTTTGACAATGCAGCATTGTGTAATGTCAAAATCACATATATTACACTGCAGTAAGTTAAACATAGTCTTGTACTTTTAGTTAAAATGAGGCGTTCATGTGTCCTGCCAAAGATTGGCAAACATTTTAATGAACAGACAAACAGCATATTCAAACATTTGGTCTCTTAGTTTGGAATCAGAACGATGCCACCTTGAAACGAAACCGAAAAAAATATTGAAACCGAAAATAAACGAACTGAAAAATCTTGTATTGAAACCGGAAAAAAAAAAAAATGATAGTGAAAAACAATTCTTCGCTTACAATTTTTTTTTTTTTCCAGTTTCAATCTGCTGGCACGGTTTTGGCGTCCAGGGGCGCGCTGGGGGGGGGGGGCGGGGATTCCGGCCCGCATGTATTTGCACACATTATAGAGGCCACTAGTGCTGACCATTGACTGTAGAACAGTCAATGGTGCTGACCAAGCTGCCATCTTTCTCTCTTCCCGTCTTTCAATGGCTGCTTCAATTTCAGCTTTACCCTCCAAACCAGTGGCGGAGCGGGGGGGTGGCTTACTGGGCTTAAGCCCGGGTTGTTTTTTCAGAAGCCCGGGGTCTTTTGGAGTGTAATTTTTTCATAGTTAGATGCCTGGCTGACAACTGTATAAAACAAAAAACTACACACAATATTCGAAGCACATAGTGCACACTGTGGGAATTTACGACTGTGCGTAAATCCCCCCTAATATTGGTATGATCCGAGCTCAGACACTAAGCGGGGCGGGGCAGCTGCTGCCTGCGCGCTGTTAGAGAAACTGAGCCAGGCAGACAGAGGAGAACTGAAGTTCGACCAGGTACCAAAGCAAATCATTCGTACTGTACAAATAATGTAAATATGACGGTGTATCACAAAAGATTGATGTTAAACTGATCACTTGACCCATATTACGTTACTTTATTCTTCAAGTGAATCAACAAATGGCGAAATGAAAAGCCGAACAACAACAATGCTGTTTCTTTAGAGAGTCTTAGCTTACATGTGTGTTTATTTCATATTTTCAGTTGTTACCCTCCACGGCTAAATAAATCTGTTTCAGTAATGCACTGATATACAAGAATGGACATAAGGAGCTTTCAAAGAAAAAACTCTGGAAGTATTTTATATATTATGCTTTGTACCTTGTTCAGTATATTTCTATGCAAAACAAGAGGAATTTCAATACACAGCAGTATATTCACAGTTTAAACCAGATATTTACACTTTATGGAAAACACAAGAACATTTTTTTTACTGTACAACATCAATTTAGAGTAAACTTGTTTTGTTTTAGATAAATAAATATTGAAATATCTTTTGAATAAGTTAAATGTCAGATAAAGAGAGACAGAGCTTCTAATTTTATCACTTTGATCAAATGTAGGAGTACATATACACTCAGTTTATTGTTAATTAATAAGAAAACTCCAGACGATTCCATTCTGAGCTGAAGAAGCTTCTGATAGGTTAGTAGAGTCCATGTGAGTAAATTGGTGGCACAGCTGTGGATGCATATAAGGCAAAACACAGAGCCTGTTTCTTTGACATGGGAAAATCAAGAGATGTCAACCAAAACACCAGGAAAAGAACTGTGGAGCTCCATAAGTGTGGCTCAGTTTGAATACAATTTGGTGCCATTTACAATTAAGAAATACAGACAGTTTCTCTCTTTACTCTTAAAGTTAACAAATGTTTTTTATATTTATCAATCTAAAAAAAATAAACATTTAGTCTGATTTGATGTTACAATTAAAAAAGTGTTTGTGTTTTGATCTGAAGAGTACATAAATATCTGGTTTCAACTGTATATTTGATGATTGTCAGCACAAAGAGGGAGAGAGGAACAGAGAGGGAGAGAGAGAATGAGGACAGAACAGAGATGAACAAGAGCAGGTGAGACACACATGTTAGTCAAATGGTTGTTTACCAAAAGTATCACCGTATCATAGGTACTCGTTTCTTTTTAGGTTTGTTATTTTTCAAGTTATATATTTATTAAGTTTTGCAGGCTTGTTTGAACAACAAGGCTAAATAATTATATAAACTTTTCTCAATCTAAATAGTGTACTTTAGTAGAATTAAAAAATAAGTGTAGTGCAGCTCTATGATGATTTTTAGTGCTACTATCATCTAGTTTTGATTCTGGTTCTGTCTTGGTTAAATCCTAAGTAGTCCTGACTTTGAACTGTTGTAGTCCTGTTTTAATTCTGGATCAGTTCTGGGTCTGGTTGAATTGGAGTTTAGTCCTCGTGTCTTGATACAGCCCTGATTTAGTTCTGCCTTGCTGCTTAATTAAAAAACTAGTTTAAAGTGTCCTGCATATGATATATATTTTTCCCTATATGAAGTCATTCTTTTTTGAACAAAACTCAAAACAGAGCAAATTAATCTTTCAGTCATTTCTACAAACCGCAAGTAAGTAATCATTTTTTGTCGTTTTTCCTTGCTGTCCCACTGGACTGGACATTAGTTTAGGTTTTTTTTTTTTTTTTGCTACATCTGGTGAACTTGTGGTAAAATGCTGGTGTTAGCCTATTCGTCGTAGCAAGCTAGCCTGAAGCTAATATCTGCTAAATTTAGGGACACCCGTGTCTCTTTAGGAGTTGGAGGCCGGTGTTTTAGGAGCGGCACAAGATCTCATCAACAGGCAGTGTTGGGCAGTAACGTAATACATGCAGCAGCGTTACTCATATTTTGTATTTTAAATACGTAAATGTATCCGTTACAGTTACCGTTCAATAGGTGATATTGAGAATACAGTTAGTTTGTTGAAATAAATGGATTACATGGCGGTATTTTCCTGTTTCATATGTTAGGCTATGGTCTCTCTATTTTTGGTAATTCCACGCCAGTGGAAACCCAAACAAAACAATAAGAGCCTCTAAAAATTATTATACAAAAATGATTTAATATGAAGGCAACAGGCAGAGTGTTAAAGGCATTGCCCTAAACAATGTAGCCTCAGGCCTCAGTGTAGTCCGTGCTGCAGGGAGAATGGACTGCCATACCCGTGATGTGTCTGTGAGTGAGGAGGAAGGAAAAGTACGAGCTGTCACGGAGCAGAAACGGGAGCTGGAAGCATGTAAATATAATAATAACTACTGCAGCCAAAAAGAGTGCCTGACGAGCCCAGCTGTAAGTAAGTTGTTAAGACTCGACTGTGTTCGTGTTTTCCTCTGAAACAATAAGTCCCGCTGGAGCAGCCTTTCAACGCCTCTCTCTGTCTCTAGCTAGCAAAGTCGACCCAGACAACAAAGTAAAGCTAGTTTTCAGCTACGAGCCCGACACGAACCCGACGTATTAGCCAGAGGTCCCTTTACTACGGTTCGGAGCCGCTGACCTGTTTTATATACACGCGGAATAGTTTTCTACACGAGATCGTTGCAAAAAGTGCAGCCTTACCTAATGTCCACCTACTGTTACTCATTTATATTAAGATTTTAACATCTAGTTGGTATTGGTATGGCGAGTAGCCTTCAGTAATAGTAATAAATCACACAGCAATAGTACATTCATGTAGTTATAAAGTATTCAGAATACATTACTTCTATAATCTTTGGTGGAATACATTTTAAAATTAACCTTCCCAACACTGGGATGATTAATCCTTTTGACTTTTTGTCTTTAACTTTATCAATAAAACAGCTGCAGCTTTCACTGACAGCACGTGTGGTACTTTAACCTTTGTACTGTTTTCTTCAGTTAATTTTGGAGTTACTACAAAGATTGAAGATATAGGATGATCTGTCTGCTGTCACTGGGTGGTGCTGAGGTCTGAATCTGAGGACGGCTCCTGTAATCACAAACAGAACAGAATCATTACAAACTGAAATATAAAGTTTATCTCTCAAATCTGAAATAGAGCTGATCCTTCTGTCCTCACACACTCGGGATCTGAAGTTGTTCAGTCTACAGTTCTGCCGACAGCTGTTTATTTTTATTTGTTTTAAAGGCCTTATATACTAACACATTTTCTAATATTATGTTTACCTTTGAGTTGTTGATGCTTTATAAATGGACATCTGCAAAGATGAGATGATGGAGCAGGTTTCAGTTCTGGTTCAGTCTGCTGCTGCATCCTGGTCACAACATACGGAGGTGTTATCAGCAGTGAACAAGAAATATTAATGCTTCAAATTATTTGTCCTAAAGGATGCAAGCTGTACAGAGTACTGCACATGTGACTTTGTGAACATAACTCATTAAAAATAATTCAGACAGTTTTTTAACCTGAATATTTGTAACAAACTCAGTAAAAAAAAAAAAAAAAGCAAAAATAATCAGAGGAAAAAATGTAACATTTTAACTTAAACTGACAAGCGGAAGTAGTTTGGTTTCAGTACATAAGTATCGGGCTTTGCTCTTTAATCCGTAGCTATTGACTAATGTGGGGTTACTGAAGTGCCAGGTTTTTAAAAGTTGGCGTTAATGTCCTTCCACATGTGGAAAGCGACAGAAAACATGCTGCTGTTTCCACATATTTAATAATCAGCTCTGCACAGCAGCAGAAGCAGAGTCCAGCCTGTTGCTCTTACAGTATAATAAAAGTACAGTAACCGTGGTTAGTCACTGAGCAGCCCGGTGCGTTTCTCTTGATTTCTTTAGTCAGGGTAAATTCATTCACCTGCACGGGTTAGCTAAACGAACTTTACAAAACAAGTTTCCCCGACAGCCGAGTGCTCATCTTAGCTAGCTAAGGTGAGCACTAGCTAGGTAGCTAGCTAAGGACCTAAATTACGGATTAGTTTACAAACACATTTAACTTACCAAAAATAATGCGGTGGGGCCTCAGGTCCTCCTGTCCGGTAGTCCAATTTACTGAAGAACACCTCAGGCTGTCACTTTGAAATACTCGGTAATGTAAACGCTGGACCTCTCTGCATCTGCCATTCCCGAACAGACACGTGCATGTTTGTCCGTGACCGCAGCCGCGTCGTCAGTGTTTTCTCCAGTCATTGGTCAGCATTATAATATATGCAAATACATGCGGGTCGGAATCCCCGCCCCCCTCCCAGCGCGCCCCCGGACGCCAAAACAGTGCCAGCAGAGTGAAACTGAAAAATGGATTGAAACTGAAAAAAAAAAATTGTAAGCGTATAAAACAAAAAAATTAGTTTCAATTAATTGTTTTTCACTATCAATTTCTTTTCGGTTTCAATACAAGATTTTTCAGTACATTTATTTCAGTTACAATTTTTTTTTTTCCGGTTTCGTTTCAAGGTGGCATCGTTCTGATTCCACATCTTAAAGCATCCATAGTTATTTAATCCCTAAAAGTAACTAGACAGAATTACACTAAGTATGAATAGCTGGAAGTAATCAGCCTGTATAGAACTTTTTGTAGGTTGAATAGTTGTACCCCAAATCAAACATTACCACCCACGTGCCAATCGCATGTACGGTTCTAGAGATATGAAGGAAATGGGTGATAACGAGGGAAACTTTAGCTCATAACCTCGTCAGGAAGGTTGCAGGATGCTAAGTGCAGGAGTACAGGGTGTTTCCGCAGGGTCCCAAGTTAATAGATATGTGACAAGACCCACTTTGAGAGAGGTTTTTTTTTTTTTTTTTTGTCAGTCCCGAGTCAACCTACCGTACTTTGGGGGAGTGCATTTCAGGTCATTCTGAGTCAGCTTGTATAACTTTCCTGGGTAGGTTTTGTGAAATCCAGACGGGGCTTGGAGTGGTTATGGTTTGGGAAAAGATGCTGGTAGGGGTCCGGTCTATTGACTGATAATGGTTTGAAATGAAGGGGGACTGGTGATGCACAGGAAAAAGAAGACATTTGTTGTAGAAAGCGTACATTACTTGTTGATGGCTCACAGTCAGTGGCCTATTTGTACCTGGATAAACATCAAATCACTGATTTTTAAAGCATTAGTGGCACATATTGTCCATTATAGTACTCTGTGGTTAATTCCTAAACTGCTCCAGTGTTGGTCGCCTATCCCGATCTGTGCTGATGTCATCGTTTTAAAACTTTTCCCTGACTATACTGGTACCCTGAACTTATCTTCAGTGTTCAACAGTCTGGAGCAAAATGATTACACTGAGGAATCTGTGCTCAACAGTAATCAACGGCAACACATTAGCAATCCAGATGGCGCTGACTCCACAAGTAAATTAGACCCCAGGCCGATCCCACAGCACCCCACACCCCCTGTCACCTCACTGTAAAGCCCGGTGCCTTTGGCCTGGTTGAGGTCTGGTGTAAAGACACTGTAGATATTTTTGCAATCTGACCTGTCTGTTTTTTTTTTTTTTCCCCCACCTATTGCATATTCATGGACTAATCTGAGTATGACAGGTGGTTTGTGTTGGGGTTTTTTTTTTTTTTGTTTTTTTGTTTTTGTTTATATATATATATATATTTACCCTCCGAGGAATGCTATGCTGCACCAGCTTTTCATACAAATTATAAGCAGTGAGGAGTTTTGGTTCAAGTTCCCACATAACAGAAACATGGCAGCAGCTACATTACCTCTGGTTTGCCAGATAGAGGCAGTGTTGTGTTGTTGTAGGAACAGGTGGATGTAAGGCATTTTGCTTGGGGGTGGGGGGTGGAGTTGTAGGCGTAAGAAGAGGAGGGGGCATTGGGGAGTTGGTACCTCACTGCCAATGTTACCCCTGGCAACCTTGATTAAGACAGGATTATGTTAGCACAATTGCTCTTGTGATGATTACATAGTGAATATTTCTGCCCACATGTGCAGGAATGCTTTTTTTTGTGCAGGCTGTGGGCAGCTGAGAGGTCCGGCGGCTGGGTCGTTGTCTCTGACAGGCGTGTAGTCGGGAGCACAGATAAGCCAACCGACTGGCAACCTCCCAGCAGTTGGGGATAGCCGTGTATGGGTAGCCTCAGCGAAGGAGAAATGTCACTGATAAGAATAATAATAATAAATGTTTTAGACACACTGTAAAGTGTTGATCATATAGATGGTTCACAGTATGCAATGCAAACATGCATAGTGAGAGCAGGAGCATCCCTCCTGCTCTCCTCAGATCTGCAAGGTCAGCGCTGGTCAAAAGCTTGATTTATTTATTTTTTTGAATGTATAACGCTGACCTGCTTCAAAATCTCCTCTATTAAAGCAGATTTCTGACTCACTCCTGTGCCCTCTGTTTCCTGTTTTAACAGATTGCCTTCTCCCAGCATAGTAACTTCATGGATCTGGTGCAGTTCTTCGTCACGTTCTTCAGGTAAGCGGCCGTCCCCTGTCAACTCGCCCGCTCCTCCACCAGAGATGCCGGGCGTTAATGTTGCTGCACTCACCCTTAATGTGTACATACATGTGCCTGTGTTCAACGTGAACGATGGTGATGGATTACCAAAGCTGCTTTCCCCTTTTTATACCAGCCATTTTTGATTCTGCTGTGCCTTACACAGCCTGACGTACAGTGTAAAAACATTATTTTGTGGCAAACGTGATAGTAAAATGTGCTATTTGTGTGTGTGTGTGTGTGTGTGTGTGTGTGTGTGTGTGTGTGTGTGTGTGTGTGTGTGTGTGTGTGTGTTCGTTTGACCCTCCTGTTAATCACTGTGTTAAGCAATTAACAAATGTTAAAGAAACAGCGTAGCACCACTTCCCCAAATAACCCACAAAATATGTAACGTGATGAACCTCATTATGCAATGCAAGGTTATTTTAAAAGTATGTGTCTGTGAGAAAGAAGCTGTGAGCTCGAGAGTGGAGTAGAGACGTTGAGACAAACTGTGGTGCTCTGGCCTGGACTGGTAAGGGCATCGTAGGGAGTGGGGAGCAGTTATATGAAAGCACGGTGCAAGGCAGCCGTGGCTGGTGTGAGATCACCCTTAGTATATGCCTTAAGACACTCTTACAAGAAGTGGAGATGACTTCAGTCATTTGAAGAATTGAAGATATTCTGTTGATGGTATCTTAAACTGCAGCTACATGCTCATGTTTGTATGGCAGCTACTCACTTAAAAGATACATGAGCCTAAAATTCAAAAGAAGCATCGTTAGAATCAGAGTTAATTCCACATTCATAATGTTTGCTTTGCTTTGAAGTCAGGCACATACAGTAGCCCCTGTATCGGCTTACTTCTGCAGTTTATGATGCCGTGTTGACTCAGATGTTAAAATGTGCGATGGCACGGAGACGGAACTGTTTTTTGCCGTCTTGCACATGAGTTTGCACACATCTTCCTGTGATGTATCTGTTATGTTTGAGTGACTCACCTCTGTGTCTTGACTGGAATTTAAAATGAATTTCTGGAGTATTGTTGGCACAGTGATGCGCTACTTTGTAATGATGGAGATGCAGTTTGTTTTGGTTTTTTTCCCTGGCAGGTCTAAAAATGTGCATATGTTCGGCTTGGACGAATCCCCGAGTCTGTGCTCGACGTCTTCAGAAACTGCTGTAATGTGTTATCGATTCAAAAATGAGATGGAACAAAAATTGGATACACAACTGTGTCCTTGCATGCTCGACTGCATGTATGGTATTTCTCTCGAGTATCCAGCGTGCGGGTTTGTGTTTGCGCGCCTCCAACCCAGAGGAGAATTGTAGGACTCTTTTCATGTTTGTGTGCTCGCCACATTGCATTGAAGAAATTGCCAGCTGTTCCGAGTCGTGCTGTTTTTATCGATCCGGCAGCCGTGTAAAGGACGATAGATTTGATCAAGCTGCTTTGATGGATCCTTTTTTTATTTTTCTGACCGGCCGTTCGGCTGTTCGACAACGTGTTTCAGCATCAGCTGAATAAACCGCCTTTCTCTCCTGAGGTTTATTTTGGATGCGTTCGCCATTAAAGGCAGTAGGACGGCATTGTGCACCTCACTTCCTCTGCTTTCACTTAGAAACCCCGCGGTTACTGGATTGTGATGCTGGTACGTTTATTGACATGCGTCAGCATTTGGGTGTTTGCATGTCAGCAGAGCAGCTGTGTGTAGGAAGCAGAGTCACAGCGATTCATAAACAGAACCATCTTCCCGTTGTGCTCCCCATTTCTCTACTCTTCCCCTTTCTGTCTCTCCTTCATTCATCATTTTTTAGATTCCCCCGCCTTCTTTCTAGCTGCTCTCTTTTCTTTTTTTCCCTATCCCCGCTTTTCTTGTCCCCTGCCTCTTTCTTATCCTCCCCATTTCCCACCTTCCCACCATGTTCTCCTCTGTCTTTCTCCTTTCATGTCTGGCTCTCCCATCTTCCCCTTCTGTTTGCCTCCTCCATTTTTCCCCTCTGTCCCTTGCCTAGTTTTCCCTCGCCTGTCTCCACAGCCCTCCCCACCTTCCCCTGGCTTGTGTTTTGTTTTTTGTTTTACTCCTAGCCTCCCACCACTCCCTCTGACTTGCTCTTAATCCCACAGCGCTGTCCTTTTTGATGTGTTTTGCCGCCTGCCACTGATTCAGCACAAGATGAGGAGACTTAAAGTTAGCAAGCTTGCAGCAGCCGTGTCCCTGTTTGCTTCCCGTTCTGTGGGTTCTGCATTGTTTGCGTTGCGGGGGAGGAGAGGGATGCTAATTAACGTGAAAATTGTTTGCTCTCCTTCACTCAGTCTTTCTCGGTGTCTTAATCTCTCTTTCTTGCTCCTCTCGCTGCCATGTTCCCTGTGGGGACAGATGAAGGTAGTGCCATTCTGTTATCTGCAGTGCCAGCACAGATACCCCCACGAGCGTTCTCCAGCCACAGAGCAGAACAGAAGAGATGCATTAAACATCAGCGTTAACAGCAAACAGATGCATCCACATACTCGTGTCCAGTCTTCCAGCTCTTTCTCACCTTTAGGCTTCCTAGGCTCTTTAAAGCAGACAACCCCCCCCAAACGTTTCAGATCGAGCAGAGTCAGGGTCTTCTCCAACATTTCTGAATAATTTTAAGCTTTTTTTCCTTTCATGAATGTTTAACAAGTATGAATGTTGTCTCTAGCTGTGCAAATTGAGTGTTTTCTTCCAGGCCTGGAAAAGCCCTGGAGAATGTGAAATTTCATAAAAACTTTTTTTTTTTTTTTTGGAAATGCAATGAAAATGTATTCTCACTTTCTCCCTAGCTGTCATGTTTTTAATTTTAAACTTGGCTGCTGCTAAAGCAAGCGGTCTTTGAAGTAATAGTGACCTGAATGACAAATTTCTTGGCTACCAAACTGGTTGAGTAGAAGAGGCTAAAGAACTGCCACAAAAAAAATTTGCAACATTTTAACATTTGCACACGGGAGCACATTCGTCATGGAAATATTAGTGCAGTTTTGGCTTCTTCTTATTTGGAAGTCTGACACTACACATCATATAACCTACATTTCTCACTCCTGCAAAAGGAAAGCAAAAAGTTTTTTTCTTTATACTTTATCTTATATACAAAGGAAACGTTTAGCAAAGGTGTGTACAGAAGTAAGACCCACAGAGGTTACATCTGTGTCTTGGGGAACTGATGGTACTTGAATAGATAATAAGCAAAATGACATAAAACCACTTTAATATCCTGTTCAGCCAGATGCAGATATTTCAGCGTTAGCACTGAGTTCTACAGCTCGCAGCAGTGTGGGCTAAACAAGAGAGAGATGGTGTTTTGAAGTAACTACAATCTGGCATAAAGAACAAGGTCAAGGCACGGCAATGAAACTGTCAAGTGTTTGAGACAACATTCAACTTGTTTAACCTGCAGTGAGATCGCACTTGTTCTGCTCTGGGAGCTGCTTTTTATTTTCGTTCCTGTGGAGACGAGAAAGTAACAGAAGAAAATGTTCTAGAACACTGACTGCACGTCCACCCGGCGCGGTGTTTACTTCTTAAAAAAAAACTCGACTTAACCTCATAATGGTCAGTGCGGCACTCAGGCCTGATGTCCTAGAAAATTTGGCTTCCCATGGGGGAGACTACAGACACATCTCTGTTGCTTGATAGCTAATATTAAAATAACTTGGGCTATCTGGTGGGCACCTCTATTCGGCACGGTTTCTTGCATATATTTTAGCACATGGCTGTTCCCAGTGGAGGCTAAAACCCTGGTGCTAAGAGTGCTTTGCTCCCTTCGCTGCATATGAATAAGTTCACGAAGTCACTGAGTGTAGGTATAGCTAATAATCGCTGCTTTGAGCTCATCTTTTGTGTTACAAATAATATTTGAGCGAGCAGACAATCATCGTCGTGTTTAACCTGTTCACATTTTTCTTACAATTGATATCCTAAGTACCTGTCAAATCTAGTAAAGTCAACAGCACCTGGCTCCAAATCTAATTTGTTATTGCTTGTTAAGACACACTTATCTTTGGAAAGTGACACTCTGTTCTTTCCATTGGAAGTCCTGCTCGAGGTAAACACATTACAAATTTTGTAAATGACAGGAAACCTGGTGTGTTAAGTGGGGCTAATCATGTGTTTCACATATTAAAATATGGTGTTTGCTCTGCCACCTATGAGATCCCCAATGAAAGGAGGTTTGTGGTGGGTTTCATTGCTGCTTTAATAGCTTAACAAATGCAAGAATTTTCAAACTTGAGCTCTAGAAGGTGTAAAACACTGATACAACCGCCCACTTAGCAACATTAATAGACAAGACTGGCAATATTTGGTATTTTTAGTAACAAATTCTTTTATCAGCTTTTGTCTGTGCAGGGTGACGCAAGCTGTTTCTGTCCTACAGACTCGCATTGTTGTCTAAAAATGATTCGGCACATCAGCGAATGACATGTTCATATTTAAACTGTTACTGTTACTGTAAAGTCACCTGGACATGTCCTTGTTTTTGTTTTTTTAAGTTTAAATTCACCATAAAAGGGGAGAAAGCTGAATGCATGCACAAGGAGAACAAGTAGGGTGGATTCAAACTCAGGACCTTCCTGCTGTGAGGCAACAGCGTTAACCACTGTGCTGCCAAGCTGCCCAATTCATGAAATCATTCATTATAAGTCATTAGTGGTATTTAATCAAATATCTTTATCAATCCACTTTGGTTATGGCACAAAGGCTATTTAGTTACTACAGGAATAAAAGCAAAAGCATTTCCAATTATGTTGGCACTGCTGGAAACCGCAGTAGTACATCGGCTAGTTAAGGGTTGTTTGAGAACGGTAAAGTCTTAGAATTATAAAAGGACAGCTATCATTTCAGTTTGCATGGCCATGCCCCTGTGTATGACTGATTGGTGCCAATTTCTCTCTTCAGGAGGACAACAAACTGCAACAAAGTGTCCGTCAAACAAGTGCCGCTTCGTAAAGCAGCAGGGCAAATGTCTCCAGATAACCTTAACAAATTGCTAGCTAGAATGACAAATGCCCTGTTACTGAAAATACTCATTAGAGCACCTAATGCACATCAGCCCACAGCCTGCAGTAGTGTCGTTCAGAGTAAGATTTGCCTTAGAACGTATTGAGAATGACTAATCTGTATCTGCGTGTTAACAAGAAAAGCCGTCTTTGAAAGCACCACAGAAATTCCCAACTTTAAAAATGTTTGCCAACATAACGGTGCAGCAGCAAGGATGACAGATCCACATGGAGCTTATGTGAATCAGCAACACGGAGTCACCCATGCGACATGTCATGCTCGGAGAGATTAATTATTAATATCGCAAAACACATTTTAAAAATCGCATTTCACCTCACTTTGCAGTGTGTTAGCATGGTTGTGCATTTAAAATGATTAGCGATTTGTTTCTTAACAGAGGGGAAATGTAATTTGCTTGGGACTGAGGCATTAAAAGACTGGGTACCAGCAGGCTGCCCACCCTGGGCCAAGTCTGGGTGGATGTGTGGGTGCTGAATGAATCATGCCACTGCCACCAAGGAGACTTAAATTCTCTCCTGCGAGACAGACGAGTTTGACTGAAAATGCACATCAGAGTGAAGACTAGCTTTCACTCGGGGCTGTTTTTTTTTTCTTCTCCTCTCTGTCTTTTTTCTTCCTCTACATCAGAAACGTATGTCTTTACAGATGTACCTCTGTCAAGTCACCAGCTGACAGCTTCCTTAGGTTTTGTTTGCTTTCCTGGACGAATATCTTAACACTAGAAATCAAAATCAACCAGAAGTAATTCAGAACAACTGCGAGATCTCGACTTTCAGCACTACCACAATCAGCATGCAGCAGCAGAAAGTGGGCAGCAGTGTTATTTGCACCTGCTGACCTTGTTCTAAACCATTTACCTGATTAAAGCAGAGAGGTGATTTGTGTCGTCAATCCCAGGTCTCTTCGGTCAGTATCTCAACCTTGCATGTCGCACCAGCTCCCACAGTCAACTAACTCTCTCCTGCTCCCTCTGCCCTCCCCGTCGCGCCTTTCCTCTCTTCTGCTGAAGCCGCAGCAGTCTAATATTTGCATTTCACCACTGGCTCTGTGCTGAGCCTGTCCCAGTCGCACACCAGTTTGTCTGTTCTTTCCTCCCTTCTGCTTTTTTCTTATTTTTTTCTCCCCCTCCATTGTCAGTGCTAAAATAACACTCTTGCCTTTCTTGTACCTAAAGTTCTGTGTTTTCAGTGTTCAGTAATCAGGTTTATTAATATTTTATTAATGTTTTGTTTGACGCCATGTGCAAACAAAACAAAAAACACCTTTCTTCTTTCATCTCAAGAACTCCTCTAAGATGAAGTGGACCTCAAATGTATGATCCATGTGTGTTGTAGTCAGCAGCACCTACTTGCACATAATGGGAGTTAAGTGTGTTGATGTATTATTTGATAACTCGTCATATTTCTGTTATTTCTCTGTGTTTTGGTGCCCAGCGTTTAGCGAGCCACAGAAAGAAATAAAAGCAAGACTATCCTCTTAACTATGGACGCAACCACACACACATGCACACGCACACACACTCTCAGGGTTCTCTGCGTTGGCTCCAGACTTTGATAGGAACCTAATGGCCACTCTTGCATATGTTTGCAGCTGGAAGTGGATTGCAGCACATCACAAATGATTCTGTTTTTGTGATCATCATCTCACTATTGAGCCTCTCAAACACATCTGCAGGTTCGGACGCTGGCACAGAAAGTCTCTCAAAGCACGCGCTCGGTCTTTCACCCTTAAACACGCACTCAGAAGCACTCTTTGTTCATATATGAGGCAGCTGGCTGCTCACTAGCGCTACGTGCCCTCTGAGCTGAGTGATTGTCCTTCAAACCTCACAATGCAACGAGTGGCTGCGCTTTCTGTCCGCTGCATCTTTAAAGCTTCAGACGGGCGCGCGGATGACTGCACGCGCACGGAGTTGGGTCAATATCATCAAATCCAAATGTCAATTTAAGCTGCAGCCTGTTAACTTAAGACAAATCATTCTCCATTATTATCCTGTGACATTTGTCCTCATTGGCTTCACTGTGGAGCCCAGAGCATTTCTGTCTTCAGATTCGATCACTGTAATTGGTTGGAAAAGAATGTGACATTGACCCCAACAGGGATATGCACCGTGCAGAGCGTGCACTCGGCTCTCCCTCTGACACATGTTTGTGTTTGTACACAAATGTCCATCTGGATGAGCGTCTCGCGTCGCATTGACAGGACGGGTGATGGATGATTGACAGAAGCACAGATTGTGGAAGAGTCTGCAGTGCAAAAACAGAACTTGGGTCATGCAAACTTCTGAAATTATTGAGCTGGGTAATAAGGCCCTTTATGAATATTCAGCTATATTAATATAGCAGAAATATCCGGGGTCAGATATGTGTCTTTGGACCTCAGTGGGCAAAATCTTTACCCACATGATTTAATAATTTCTCCCTCATTTTCTAACAATGTAGGCGGCAGGCCAAAGGCTGCTTTCTGCTTTAAGTTTGAAAATGAGCGATGGAGCAATTCATTTTTTTCTTTTCTATCAAAACCCTCCAACCAATCACGTTTTTGAGGAAGAAAAATAATTGTATGAACAAAAATGTTAAACTGTCTAGAAAAATAATCAGGCAAACACTAACCATTTGTATACTGCATCCAATCAAGAGCATTTTCTAGCGTCACTTGAAATGCGCCTTCTAATGACATTAATTCAAATGGAAAGTCACCAAAGGGATCAGACGAAATTAAAGCCCTTCCACTACCAGGTGAGTTGCCTAATTTAATTGAATCTAATTTAATATTAATTCATATTCACATTAATGTTTTATGTTAATACTCAATTCGTTCACATATTTGCATGAATGTAAAAAACTTGTAATTTTAATGGCAGTTGTAATAGTACAAATTGTAATTTTACCTTAAATGAAATTTATGTTTGTTTTGTTGGAAGATGTCATGTTATAATTTTTAGTCATAAATGTAATTTATTTTAAATGTTTTCGTTTTTTTAAAAACAAATAAGTGCCGCTCTGTAGGAGTTTTCACAACACACCCCATGATTCAGTAGCTGCTTTCTGTATAACTTGATCAATCTCTCACATTACTGTGAAAGAATTAAGTCCCAGTGTTTCAGTCTGGTTGATGTTTTCACTTTGTGTGATTGAGACAGCTGGTACAGAGGAGGTCCATTCAGTGTCGAGGTCCCGCGATTGCAAACCCAAATCTTCACCCCTCCACCACAATGCTCGATAAAGTGACAACACCATACATGGCTCTGTGCAATGCCCAACATTTCCACTTTGTTCTTGTCTGTTCAAACGGGGTCTGTCCAGATGTTTTGTAGAGGCCCGTAGAGACTCTTGACTCGTTGGAAGATAGTGGCATTGTGTTAAAGCATCTGAATGCTTCGGAGCCGCACACCACTGAAACGTCTGCAGTTATGATCTTGCTGAAAGTTTCTTATGAGCATTTTATTAGCAGCATGCCTGCGACTCCCCCTCTTAATTCCTATGCAAGTAGCAAGGTTGTGCTTAGTTTATCACAGGATTGCACAGAGTTCTGTAAAAACTGTACAGCAATTTAGGTGAAATTGGTATTGATTATTTGCATTACTAGATGGTTCCTGTCTGGTATATCTACCTTGTTTAAAGCTCTTCTCATCTGTTTCCCCAGGCAGTCCTGGAAGGAACAGACCTCCTCTGTCCAGACTCATCTGTTAAGCTGAAAAACGCTCCGGTCCGATGAACAGAATCAACTTCTGGAGATTTACTTGTCTTGATGCACGCTCATCCAGGTGTCAGCTGAGACTGAAAAAGCCACTTGGATGAGTGACGAAACGTTTCTCCCACTGAAAACGCTACGTCTAGATGAACAAAATCGACTTCTGGAGATTCTAATTCTAACTAATATCAAACAGTTAAACAGACTAAGGTTGCTTATATAGGGCGATCGTGGCTCAAGAGTTGGCAGTTCGTCTTGTAATCGGAAGGTTGCTGGTTCGAGCCCCAGCTTGGTCGTTGTGTCCTTGGTCAAGACACTTCACCCGTTGCCTTCTGTTCGTGGTCAGAGGGCCCGGTGGCACCAGTGTCGGGCAGCCTCGTCTCTGTCAGTGCAGCTGTGGCTACAATGTAGCTGCCATCACCAGTGTGTGAATGTGTGTGTGAATGGGTGAATGACTGAATGTAGTGTAAAGCACTTTGGGGTCCTTAGGGACTGAGTAAAGCACTATACAAATACAGGCCATTTATATACTGTCAAGATGCTGTATGGTCTGCATTCTTTTATCAATAAAAGAAAAAAGTAAACGTGCCTGTTTGTATGGTTTTAAACAGTTTGGAAACCAGCTGCTTCCGTGTTTCTCTAAACACACACTAACACTGGTTCAGACCCAGTGTAGTGTTTGCCCACAGATTACTTCTTGTGGTGTGCACTGACAGGCAGATTCACTTTCACCCTTTAGGAACACCTGAAAAAGAGAAGCAGAGAGAGATACTGAACACTCATCCAAACCTGGCCTGTCTGTCCTAAGGGGCCTCCCCCCGGCGCTCACCCCCCCCCCCCCCCCCCCCCCCCACTCTCTCTCCTCTCCGAGCTTTTTAGTCCTCACTTTCTTTCTGTCTCTGGATTTCTGCCTTCTCATATTCTGAACGTGGGCTGCTGCAAAACTGCCTGTTTACCTACTGTCTTCTCTTCTTCTGTCTGCGTTATCTCCACATTTCTAACCTTCTCTTCATCTTCACCTCTGCCTCCTTTCCTCACAGCATTGTTTTCTTAACTTCTCGCCCCTTCTTCCCACCCCTCTCTTGCTTTCTTAGCGATCTTTGCATCGATATTCATCTAGGCCAGGTCATCAGTGAGGAGCGAGAGCGATACAAGTGTAAGATGCAGCAGATAGAGTGCAAGAAGCACCTTGTGGCAAATCCCTCCTGGTGTGTCTGTGAGAAGCTGAAAGCCCCTCTGCGTCCCATTAATAATAAATCACTGAGATCAGTAGATTTGACTCGAAGCCTACACTCCTCCTCCTCCTCCTCCTCACCACTTTCCCTCACCTGTAATGAGTTGGGAGGAGGGTACGAGGAATGTGACCGAGGCCACGACACGAGGGGAAAAAGTCCCAAGAGGAGGGCAATGTTTTTGTTTGTTTGTTTCTCCTCCCCATCTGATCAGCCTCGTGTCTACCCCCTTCCTCTACGTCTAGCACGTTTGCGCTCAGGGCTGCTTTTTTTCCCATAACAATGAGTTTTGGCAGGGTTATACAAGCAAAAGCAAAAAAGCTCGCAGGACAAAAGATGATGTGGAATTGGAGTTTTCATGCTGCGGGCCTCAGCTCAGGATTGTCTGAAATATAATGCGACTTGTTGAATAGCTCTCATTTCTGCAGTTTATTACCTGGTGAGGTTCGATGGTGCAAAAACTCAAACTGCGTAGGCTTTTTTTTTTTTTTTTTTTTTTTCAAAGGAAATCTCTTCCCTTTCCATTAATCAATTTCTAAATCCTATTCCCTAAGAAGCTTTTTGTTTTCATCCTTGAGTTTGTCACTACCACCTTAATCCGAATGACATCTAAGGCAGATGGTAAGACACTCCCAAACTTGCATTTAGCAAGTTCTGTGCTTTGGTATTTTCAGTAAATATCAGCCCTCACATTGCAGCCCCAGTGGCCAAACGTACAACATTAAATGATTATTTCCACAGCACGATTAATCATCCTCTTATTGAACTTCCAGTTTCAAAGAAGCACAATTCTAATTAGCTTCACCCTGTCATCTTAACAAGCTCTAAGGGATGAAACAATAACTGAGGGTGGCCAGTTTAATTATCAATTAATTAATTAATTCATAATTCGCATTGGGGAAGTCAACAGGCCGGTGTGAAACTGTTATGAGGAGTGAACGGACTCTATGGCAGAACACACAGAAGTGCAGAAAATGCAGGGAGTGCTCTTTATTTACAGTGTCAAACTTATTTACACGGGATGAGATATGTATGCTGATAAATAAACAGAAGGAAACCAGGGGAGGGGGCTGACACGCATTCGGAGGGAAAAGGGTTACCCGCGCACGCAGGGTGGATCTATGAGAAAAAGAAAAACGAAACTTTAGGGGGAGATGCCAAACAACCGGTAAGAAACGGCAATAAACATGGGGAGAGTTGGAGAGCTCACTTGTCACACTGGCTGCTCGGGCGAGGATTCTCGGGATGTGGGAGAAACGCTGAGATTGATCTCTGTAGTGATCCCGGAAATGCGGCTTCACAAACAGCTGACAGGTAAGCGGGTGATGGATCCGGCTGAGGATACAGGACAACAGGTAAACAAACAAAATCCAAGACATAGGTTGGCCGTAATGCACACCGCGGAGAATTAACAGACACGTTACCACTCGGGTAGGTGGGGAGGTGTGCTGAAAACAGAAGCAGACCCCGTGACACCACACCAGAGAAACCCCACCAACTCCTAATAGTACCCCCCCCCCCCCTCTCTGGGCTTATCAGGGTGCCTCCTGTAAAAGTCAGCAATAAGCTCAGGGTCCTCAATAAACGAACTCTGAATCCAGGACCGCTCCTCAGGCCCGTACCCCTCCCTGTCCAGAAACAAGTGCAGCCCACGGCTTTGGTTGCATGCTTCTCATTCTGCTTTCTTAGACCGTATTTGGTTTTGCCCTCGTACCGAAAATAACTGCTGCTTCCATTGTTAGAGCAGAGAGTAAAGAAATGATCTGGAGCTGCACAGATTATACCCAAATTTGTATTCTGTGACATGTTCAGGTCCTCATTTTATTTCAGGTAGGTTAGCCTTTCTTTGAAGGGTCCCATCACCCGCAGCGCTGCAGGGTTTAGTGGCGACAAGTGCATGGCAGAATAGGACCTCTGAGCAACTGCTGATTAGTGTGTGTGGTTCAGCGGACAAAACTTATCAGTCATAGCGAAAATGAAATGCTGTTTGGCTAGTGAGCAGGTTTCATTTCCCACCCCGGAGTAAAAGCCAGCAGCAGGCAGACTGCAGGATTAGTATTCAGCTGGCTGTGGACAACAGAACCAGTGTGCTGGTGTTTGCCCTGTGGCTGTTGTCTTGCTGTCAGGTTAGCCAATGACACGTCAGAGCTCACCTCTCTGGCCTCAGCAGCCGATGGCTATAATACACTTCGCCTGGCTCTTTTTCCGCTTTCCACTCTGCCACTTAAAATAGACGGCATCCATCTTTTTTTTTTTTTTTTTTTACCCGAGACACTCAAGAGCTTTGCACACAGTATTCTTTTTTTTGCCAGCGTTTTAGCGTCTTCTGTTATGTCATCAAACTTTGGACTGCCTTATTATGGACTGAGCAGCTAAACTTTTTTAAATTCAAGCTAGAAGTGAGAAAATTCCACATTTCTAAATGGAACAACATTGAAATATGCTCACGATGTTCTCATTTTAGAATGCATTTGAAGGTAAAACTGCGATATAAGTAATCTTTTACTCTAGAATAAATGTCTGTCTGATATTTTTGCCTGAAATTAATCTTGTTTAAAGTAGGAAAAGCATTAATAGCATCCAGAAAATGTGAATAATGGCATGCTGACACTCTTTCTAAACATCGGGTGCTGTGAAAAAGTGTTTTCCCTCTTCTTGATTTCTTAGTTTGTTGCACATTTTTCATAAAAAAATTTCAGATCATCAAGCAAATTTTAAGTACTAGTACTGGACATTCACTAACATGGTATCAAATATCATAAGAATCCATACCAAATGATCTTTTTAAAACATTTTATTTTATGTTTTTGGAGCTGTAGTTTACAGTCTGTTCCATAAATCACTGTCAGTGTCAGAACAATACTTTCTGCTGTTTTTAAAATTCAACTTAATTGCAGCTGAATACGATGAGTTTGATGAAACTGGTTAATTTAACCTGAATATTTGGTAAAATGTTAATTAGTTTCGGGTCTTGTTTTAAAGTGACTTTTTGCTCATCGCACTAATTAAATTCAAACGGTTTTGTTTTCAGGAAACTGAAATAATCATTTAATGTGTTTAGAGAGTCAGTATTTTTTCCTTCGTAAACTTTCAAACTTTGATTCCGTCACTTTTCATTACACGTTAGATATCTGAGGAAACTGGATAAAAGAAATCGTACTGGTGAGTTCCTGCTACAAAGTTGATTTAGATCTTTTCCCCATTAGGTATTTTTCAGTAGAGGGAACCTCCCTTGAACATGCCATCAGAGTGATTCTCTTTAACCTGCTTTACCTGGCTCGCTCGGTGCTCTTAAAAAGCATGAAAATAACCGAGACAGATCTCACAGGAAGTAGCAATCTGCGCTGATTTGAATTAATCTCGACACAAGAAACAGTAATGTTAATGCAACTGTGTTGTTAGGGCAACATAAACTTCCTTGTACGTAATGTGTATGTGTGCACCGTTGAACCTGAAGGGTGCAGTAATGTAAATTTGTATCTGTAGCTTAGTAGGGTTAACTTTACCCCACTATCAGTTGTCTGATGTTTTGTTTTGTTTTTCATGTGTTCGGTACTTTGTGTCATTTTGTTAAGGGTATTGCTGGAGTCTGCTACACAAAGGCAAACAGATGCTCCGTTTAGATCACCATCTTCTAACTGTACAGGAATTCGCATAAATATAACCCCCGAAATCCGTAATCCGTTGGCTCAGAGTTGCTTTTATTGAGACTTTAGTGAAGGTGAAGTGCGATTGTCACAGGTGGCTTTGGTGAGGCAGCATCTGCTGGTGAATATTCTTTTCTATTTTCATTGAAAGTGAGAGATGCTGGTGTGACGTATGGGTTGAGGTGGGAGCTGAAGCTTGACTAACTTTCCCAGCATCCCTTGCAGAGGTTGAGATCAAATGAAGCACATTTCTCTGTGTCGGTCTCCGTCTGCTTCTCTTAGTGTTTGTCTCTCCGGTGTTACTTTCGATTCCTTCAGTCTTTGTCTCTTGCTCCATTTTCTCCTCCTTAACTCTAAACTTATACCATTGTTTAGACTTCAGCTTACACTTTCCAATCTGTCTGTGTTTCACGTTGTCTTTCACCATCGCTGTCCATTTTCTTCATCATTGTCTTTCCTTCTCTTCTTGTCCTTCGTTTCTCTCTCCTTTTCCCTGCCACCCTGCTGAGCAGGGAAGCCTTTGATGTGAAGCCGATATCTATTCATGCAAGTCATTCATCAGCACCATGTTGCTTTTAAAGCAATGAGCAGGAAGCCAGATCAATAAGATGGCTGAACGGATGGATCTCTTAAGGGGCTTCTTCAGCCCAGAGAGACAAGGGAATCTTTTTTTCTTCTTCTTTTTTTAAATAAATGGCACTTTAAAGAGTCACACAGGGTGGGCGGGGGCTCGGATGGGGTCGGGAGCGATGAATGAAGATCTGACGCTTCACAGCCACTATTAAAATAGGCAAAGGCATTTAGATGGAAAAAGTGGTAGAACGTTGGAGAAAACCCTGCGAGGGGTCTGACTGGAAGGCCCTGTGTCTGAAGAAGTTACGCTTCAATGTGGACTAATTAAATCCAAGCCCAGAAAGTTTATTCACAAATATTCTTTATGCGATAAACACTAGCAAAAAAAACTACACTTGAGACAATAAAGCATAAATGTATTTATGAAAGTCAAAGCCAGGAGTTTTCAGTCTTTCAGACAGTTAGCTCTGAGCCCATTAAACATTGAGGACTCAGTCTTGTGTTGAATACTGCAGTACATAGAGACCTGGAGGCCGATATGCCACGGTGTAAACTAGAAACACGGCTTCACTTACTTTGTACTGTTCTGTATTTTTAAATTAGATGTGACACATAGTGCCATGAAGCTTGCCAGCTTTGTGTCTCTGATAGAAATGCCTTTAGCTAGGACAAAACACCAGAGTATGCTCCTTTTTTTAAAGTTCTAACCTATGTGGACTTTTAAATTGACCCATATATGAAAATAAATTACATGAGACTTAATATTTAATCTCACGTATCTCTTTTCTTAAGGCTAGATGGGTTTTTTTGTCTTTTTCTCCCGTCCTGGAGGAAACTGTGTCACGAATCACTCATATTTAGGCATTTTGCCATCGTACTTCTGATAGCTTTGACTGAAGATCAGCAAGAGCCGTGACAGGCTGAGAGTGAAGCTGAGTGCTAAAGATGTTGTCCCTGATGTGTTTACACGTGCGCGCGCGCACACACACTCACTCCATCTTGTCTAAGTACACGTCTGGAAGCCAGGGAGAGCAGACGCGCACACACACGCTGATGCTAACAAACCATGTCACCCAGACATGTCACCACAATCATCATCACCTCAAGGTGTTTTTCTGTAGAGCGTAAATAGCGCTAAGCGTTTTGATTCTTTGTATATTTTATTTGTGTGTGTTTGTGTGCGCGTGTGTTGAGGGGGGAGGGCGGTTCTTGAAATGAACCAAGAAAAACACATTATGTGTTCAAGAAAAAACATGAAAAAACATTTCACAAAGTGCTGAAGAATGAAAGGAAGCGAGTGTAGAGTAAAACAGAACAGAAACATAACAGGATGACAAAGATGGTGCTTGATGCCAACACTTGGAGCTCGAGGGCATAAAATGGAATGGTGGTTGAAGACCGTCTGTGTGTGTGTGTGTGTTGTTTAAAAGTATTTAAGCAGAAAATCATCATGTGTGACCACCCTCCTAAACAATCTGAAGAAAAGCGCAAAGTGTACATCCATTTTTTTTTGCTAACCTTTTGTTTTTTAGCTTATTTCTTTTGACGTTTAGCACGATCACTTTGTATCCCGTTAAGAAGTGACATCATCAGCTCTTTTTCTATAGCTGAGAATGTATCGTTTTGATTCTTTTGATCTTGAAAAAAAGGACTAATTCCAGTAAAATGAAAATTTGTGTAACTTTGTCAGCTGCCCATATTTGTCAAGCAGTTTTCCTGGATTTCCAGTACAGATGGAAAAGGCTGCAGTGACGTGTCAAATTGACTTCAAAGGTTGTGCATATTGTGGCAGATTCATCGCTTATGATAATTAATGTTACCCTTTGAGTTTCAGACCTGTCGCTCTTTAATGCTGTTCAGTGTGGGCTGGCATCACCTCGTTTTATTTTGCTTTATTTTCCTCCCCTACTTGCTGTCAGTTTAAAATGCACACATGTATATGTTTGATGTCAAAAATCTGTTTGTTAATATATTTATCGGTGACAGAAAATAAAACTCGTAGTCAAATACTTCTTTCCTATAAAGTTAACATCAAACCATCCTTATAGCTTTTGATGAGAAGACAAAAGCTTATAGGTTTTGTCTTCTCATCGCTTCATTTATCTGTTTTTATTTCTTTTTTTAATATATTTTGGACTCATCTCTTCCTCTGTCTTTTCCACCCACAGCTGCTTCCTGTCCCTGCTCCTGGTGGCCGCCGTAGTTTGGAAGATCAAACAGAGCTGCTGGGCGTCACGGCGGCGAGAGGTAAGCGTTTGACTCCATGCTTACAATTGATTTTAAGTTGCCACAGTCACATCAACTCATTTCTGGTTAAAGTTATTGCTGCTGTAAAAGTTGCTTTGTTTTGTGGATTTTCCAGTGGAATAAATACAGTGGGGCAAAAAAGTATTTAGTCAGCCACCGATTGTGCAAGTTCCCCCACTTAAAATGATGACAGAGGTCAGTAATTTGCACCAGAGGTACACTTCAACTGTGAGAAACAGAATGTGAAAAAAAAAATCCATGAATTCACATGGTAGGATTTGTAAAGAATTTATTCGTAAATCAGGGTGGAAAATAAGTATTTGGTCAATAACAAAAATACAACTCAATACTTTGTAACATAACCTTTGTTGGCAATAACAGAGGTCAAACGTTTACTATAGGTCTTTACCAGGTTTGCACACACAGTAGCTGGTATTTTGGCCCATTCCTCCATGCAGATCTTCTCGAGAGCAGTGATGTTTTGGGGCTGTCGCCGAGCAACACGGACTTTCAACTCCCGCCACAGATTTTCTATGGGGTTGAGGTCTGGAGACTGGCTAGGCCACTCCAGGACTTTCAAATGCTTCTTACGGAGCCACTCCTTTGTTGCCCGGGCGGTGTGTTTTGGATCATTGTCATGTTGGAAGACCCAGCCTCGTTTCATCTTCAAAGTTCTCACTGATGGAAGGAGGTTTTGGCTCAAAATCTCACGATACATGGCCCCATTCATTCTGTCCTTAACACGGATCAGTCGTCCTGTCCCCTTGGCAGAAAAACAGCCCCATAGCATGATGTTTCCACCCCCATGCTTCACAGTAGGTATGGTGTTCTTGGGATGCAACTCGGTATTCTTCTTCCTCCAAACACGACGAGTTGAGTTTATACCAAAAAGTTCTACTTTGGTTTCATCTGACCACATGACATTCTCCCAATCCTCTGCTGTATCATCCATGTGCTCTCTGGCAAACTTCAGACGGGCCTGGACATGCACTGGCTTCAGCAGCGAACACGTCTGGCACTGCGGGATTTGATTCCCTGCCGTTGTAGTGTGTTACTGATGGTGACCTTTGTTACTTTGGTCCCAGCTCTCTGCAGGTCATTCACCAGGTCCCCCCGTGTGGTTCTGGGATCTTTGCTCACCGTTCTCATGATCATTTTGACCCCACGGGATGAGATCTTGCGTGGAGCCCCAGATCGAGGGAGATTATCAGTGGTCTTGTATGTCTTCCATTTTCTGATGATTGCTCCCACAGTTGATTTTTTCACACCAAGCTGCTTGTCTATTGTAGATTCACTCTTCCCAGTCTGGTGCAGGTCTACAATACTTTTCCTGGTGTCCTTCGAAAGCTCTTTGGTCTTGGCCATGGCGGAGTTTGGAGTCTGACTGTTTGAGGCTGTGGACAGGTGTCTTTTATACAGATGATGAGTTCAAACAGGTGCCATTCATACAGGTAACAAGTGGGGGACAGAAAAGCTTCTTACAGAAGACGTTACAGGTCTGTGAGAGCCAGAGATTTTCCTTGTTTGAGGTGACCAAATACTTATTTTCCACCCTGATTTACGAATAAATTCTTTACAAATCCTACCATGTGGATTCATGGATTTTTCTTTCACATTCTGTCTCTCACAGTTGAAGTGTACCTCTGGTGCAAATTACTGACCTCTGTCATCATTTTAAGTGGGGGAACTTGCACAATCGGTGGCTGACTAAATACTTTTTTGCCCCACTGTATATCAAGTTCGTTTTTGTCCACAATCACAAAGAAGTGTGATTGCGTTGATTCTGTCATGCACTATATTGCCAGAAGTATTCCCTCATCCGTCTTCACACACATATAAACTTGAGGGATGTCCTTTTCTTAATCCATAGGGTTTTTTTATGTCGGCCAAACTCTTCTGGGAAGGCTTTCCACGTGGTTTAGAAGAGTGTTTATGGGAATTTCTGGACATTGTTCCAGAAGTGGATTTGTGAGGTCAGAAACTGATGATGGACTGGTTCGTGGTCTCCACTCTTGTGTTGGACTGAGGTCAGGATCCTCTAGAAACTATTCTAGAGGTTGTCAAACCACATCTGTATCGATATACATACTGAGCTGTCAAAATTGATCATGAAGGATACAGGGGAGGTCGTCTTTATAGGGGAAAGAGTTAAAGCAATCAACACTACAGGCAACTTCCAGGCAACGCTAAACTCTTGGCTCCTTCTAGTATTATCAATGTGCACACTAAGTCATTTGAATCACAACAGCCCTGCAACCATTAAGTGTTTGGTTGTTGTTAATGTATTGAGGCAGACATTCATCAGTGGTCTTTCATAAAGCAGCAGGTATTAGCAGTATTATGACTCCAGTATTTAGAGTCATGCTTGCCCCTGTCTCCTCAGGACGCAGAAATAATCAGGAGAGAATATTAAAAGGATCTTGGGTGTAATGCATTTTTAAACTTGACTTGTGTAGTCACTCATATTTCAATTAACCTTGGGTTTTATATCATTATAACATATAACATATCACGTGTTGATTGCAATGGTCCTTTTGGTTTAAAGTAACTGCTAAGACTAATGAAAATGTGCAGTCATGCTGCAAGTTACAAGTCATTGCAAAGTCATCAGTGTCCTGTTAAGCAACAAGTAATCTCTACAGTTAGAAGGATTAAATGAATACGTTTTCAAAATCATTGTTCAACATCAGACATATAAATAAACCTTCACTAGCTGGCTGAGGAAGAGTTGGATGGCTTACTAGTTAATTATCAGCAAGAATTCAGATTGCTTTTAACTTGTCACATCTCTCTCTGTAAGCTCGGTGTTTTCATGATTAAGACTCAACAAATGCTTAACTAACAGTCTGGCCTGACTAGCTGTTCAGACAGATTGCCAAGCATTGCATTTGCTTTCTGCATGTGGAGCACTAACGAGATGTGAGAAGTATGAAAAGTCAGTGCAGTTTTTGCATGTTGAATACTGCCTCGCTGGGAAAATGATAAAATGCTTTTTCACGTGTGCTTCCAGAAGGGTTTGGACCACCTTTTGAATGAGTGGCTGAAAGGTTGTGTACTGGTGGCACTGTGTTTCTGCATTTTATGTGCGTGTGTGCGAGTGCATATGTGTCAGTGTCTAAGAGCATACACGCTAATGTTGTGCTTAATGTGAACTTTTGGTCTGTGCTTTTTACACTCGTCGTGTCGGTTGAAGTGCCTTTTGCCTGTAACATCGTCCGAAAGTGCTGTAATCAGCCTCACCTATTGTGCCTCTTAGCATCCCCCTTTTACCTGCACCCGCTCTGCCCTCTCTTCATCATAAAACCACAGTTGTCCATCTGGACGCTGTACACTCTAACCTTTACACAAAATTAAAAGTGGAACTTTGTTAAGAGGATTGGTGGCCACCTGAAAACTGTGGCCTGTGCTAAACTCCCCAACACCTGAAAAAGCTTGTAGGTTTTACTAAAATGTTTCACTTTTGTAGAACAAACCTGGGCTCATGTCAAAGTGATGGGGAAAATGGACTGCTGCATACCTGCCTACACAGTTTAAAGTAACCATCAAGGTACACAATGAGGTTTTTAACATTTGTCTTATAATGGGAAGATAAAGGATCCAGAGCACTGTCAATGTATTTACTCACAAAGTCAAATCTGCAAGTCATGTGCAAATCAGTGAAATAAAAGGTTATGCTGGGAAAAAATAGACCCCAGTGTCAACATGTGACGTGCAAACAAGACTGGACCCGAAATTGAGCCTTGTGGCACACCCTAACTAAGAGGGACTATTTTGCATCCAAAGCATAACAGATCAGCTGTCAAATACGGTAGAGGCGATACATGCCTCGACCATATTCCTTTTCGACGTTGGTTGTGTCAGATGATGCCCACAGGTCAGTTTTACCTCGTTTTTTGTGTGCTGTAGCAGAATAAGCAGAGATGGTCATCGTGGTAATGCTTTTAATTAATCTGTTAATGAAACTGCAGTAATGTGAAAATGCATAGTTGAAATATCAATTATAAATATAAAATATTTATTTATAGATATAATAAAAGATCGACTTTTTTTGTAACGAGTCGTGACTTGTGATTCAATACATGCAGGTTTTATGTAACGAAAGAAACTAATGTTGAAAATCTCTCCCCATTCACTCAGAGTACTTTAATACATGTCAGATGACTGTCTGGTAATGTCACAAACATGACCTGTGGAAGAACTTTGGTTTTTGTCTTTATGTAAGAATCTCAGTGTATCACGTCTCCTTTGTACTTCATCATCTGAATACATTTACAAACCTTGAGCAACAGTTATAAAAGCGCTCGATTAATTTTGAACAGTGACAAGCTTTTAACTTTTTTTTTAACTCGTCCATAACTCTGAAAGAGCCATATGATGATGATGTAATGCCAGTCATCTATTCATGATAGGTTAACTGGATAAATTATGCCCATTATACAGTACACATTTTTATTAAATGCCAGGTATTCTTGTTATTAATAATTGTTCTTTTCTATTCATCTATATTAGCGGTTAATCTCATTTTTTTTAAAAACCACAGTTAAATAAACCTATTACAGATATTTTACCAATCAGTAGTTAATGGAAGATGGTAAACACTATACAGTTAACTCATTATATAAGCAAAGCAAAAAAAAAGTTGCAATTTTAGTTGCAATCTGAGCAAATGAAGCTCGGTCCTAGTGCTAGTTGTGAAGTCACATTTTGGTAAAATGCTGTGAGATGATACCCCGAGTATCATCTCACCCGAGTCATACATTCTTCTGTGAAGAATCTGCAGGAAAGACGAGCCAATTTATAAAGATAGTAGTTGTTGCCAGGCAGAATCACAAATTTAGCAATGACATCACTGGCTCAGCAGCCTTTTTATAAACCACTGTGGGGGAAAATCCCCCCCCCAAAACATTAGTTATATAGTGAGCTCTTCCTAGCACAGATGTCAAGCACAGATGTCAACTGAATTAGGATTGGGAAATGCTCAACAGGTTTGGGATCTAATACCCTCCTCTCTACAAAACCACTCAGAATAGTAAGGATAGAAATGTCATTATTATTTATTTATTTAAATTAAAAATGTTTGGACATGTTCTGTTCACTCGTGGAGTTTATTTTATGCTGCTCATACACACACTCACCATCTCCTAAATTCTTGCCACTTATCTTCATCTAGTGTTCATAAGGAGTATCGTATAAACAAACCAAAGATGGCAAATTTCCATCAAATGTGACTTAATCTAGCAGCACAGGCAACCTGCTTTCACGCATGCTCATGTTCCATGTGAACACAGCGTGACACACAATTCACGCAAACAGAAAGCTAATCATGTTTTTCCACGAGGTCGACTGTCTCCGTTACAGCCGTTCGCTTCCTTGACATCGAGACCGTTCTGTTCTTTTCAGCACTGTCCCTCAAGGCTTGGCTTTCACATTTATCCTTGATTCCTCCATGTTACTTGGTGCTTGCATCAGCTGTACAGTGACACACATTTGCATCTAATTATGCCCACGTTCACCCCACTTAGGCCCGACGCAGTGGAAAGTGGTGGCCGTTGCATTTTATGTGGTCATTGCAGGGTCAGAGGAGTTTAAGCCGATGGCCTCGAGTCCTTTTATTCCCCACCGCTGGCTGCTTGTCATTTGACTTTAAGGAGTTTAAGCTCATTGTGCTGTCACAGGCATTGTAAGTCGCTCGGGATAACAGTGTTAGTGCGAGCCCTATAATGCAAATGTCACTGAGACTTTTTTCCCTTTCTTTTTAAAGATGTGGCTGTTGGCACAGGGATTGAAATCAGCTTTTTTAGAATGACATGTTTGTTGAGTGAAACTGACTTTGAAACGTTACATTTATTCTTAAAAATGGGTTTGTTGAGAAGATTTTTATTAACCCCATCCAAAAACTTTAATAAAAAATGTATATTAGGAGATATTAATAGAGGTTATATATATATATAAAGGGAACATTTTAGCAGAAACAGAGTATTTCTTTTTATTCTTTAGCATGACAAACTATAATCTCGCAGTTCTCCAAAATTCAACTTTTTCATTTGGAAGGCATCCAGGTGTTAATTTGGTGCCAGGAGTATTAATGACTCGAGGACTGTGTCTGAAGTTGTTGTTATTGTAGGCGTAGGCTAACACCTGCTAAGCATGTCGGTTCCACCTGTTGGTCACTGTGTGTGGCTTGTTTGTGCACGTTTCAAAGTATTGCGATGGATTTCGTTCCTCATGTGTGTCTGCACCCTGCATCTGTTTGCATACATGTGCGTGCTTGCGGTGTGTGGTCTGTAGTGTCTGAATCTAAATTAAAGCCTTCCTTTGAGACCTGACAGTTCCTTTGAAGGAAGCTGGAGCTGCCAGATGGCATTAGATGGACCCCACCACAGCCGGTACCATAGCAGGCTCTGGCATTTTAGTCAGAATAAGCAGTGCTTGAGCAAGTTAATGCAAGTTGATTATTCCTGTGGTAACGTTTTAGCAACAGCAGGACTTAAATGGCTGTAGTTCTAAATTGATTCTCACTTTTATCTTTTTGCGCTATGTCTATATTTACTGTCCTAAAGTTAATCGAAGCGACAGAGTGCTAAAATGAGAGTTACAGTTTTCTCTTTTGAGCGGCCAACAATTACAGCGTCACAGACAGGTTTCGAGCACAGCTTACGCAGGCCTGTGACAGACACAAATGATTAAAGTTGTTCCTTCTCTTTTTTTTCTATTCTTTTAGCAAGCTGGCTAATTAAAGCGAAAATCCAGCAAGCAGATCTATTGAAAGGGTAATATATCATGATGCAAAATACTGTAATAATGGTGCCACTTTCCCCTTCTTTGCCTAAGGACAGAATATCTAATTTCGCTAGATTGTAGCAGAGATTTTAGGCCAGAATGGGAGGGCTGAAAGACAGAATTTTCTGCACCTGGCTGCGTGAGAGTTGAGTCATATGTTCAGAGATGGAGCCCCTTTTGAATGACATTGTAATGCATAGAGTGAGCCTTTGATGTTCATTGTCAGTTTTCCCAGTATTCTCTTTTTCACCATCACTGGGATCTCATACAGTTACATTCCCCTGGAGATCCTCCTCCTCCACTGTAGCTTCCCAAAAATATCCTCCCGATGACAAAGTGTGAATTTATCCAACATCCACTGTCGTACTTACTCAGATATATATCACATATAACTTGACATATATTAGACGCGTATTGCACCCTGAGGTATTGACAGAAATGCAGAATGTGATAATGTCCCTGATCATTTGTGCTGTGTTCCACATTTACGTTACGCAAGACGCAGGCTGCCTGCAGGAAGAAGGCAGGGAGGGAGCAGAAATGGGATAAATGTCTCTTAGATACCTTCACATATTTATTATCAGCCATTAAGCTGCCCTCCCACTACTACCTCCTCTCAACTATGAAAAAGCAAAGAAGGATGTCAGTCAAGGCGTCGAGGCTCAGGCCCCATCATAAAATGAACCGCAGCTGCGAAATAGGCTACAACGTTTAAACCTAATATTTTAGCATCAAAGGTTGCCTAACTCAGGTTAAACATAAACATATTTTCTTGCTTGAAATGGCCACGGTTTCCCTCATCTCTTTGATGATTCGGTGAGTGGGAAAGTACGCCATCCACACATGAAAGTCTATTTTTTTAAAAAGCAGATCAGAGATGAGGTCTGAGACCTTAACCAGAGGTGACGATGTGAAAAAGCTATGATCTCTTATGTAAGACCTTTCACTCGTTTTATTGAAGGATATTACCTGTGAGTTGACATGTGAAAAAGCAACAAATGTGGCATTCAAAATGTATAAGAAAGGTTCAAAACTGTGTGCATAAAGTTTCAGGCGTTCAGATTTTTTGCTTCACATCAAAAGTTTTACCTGAGATACCCAAGAGTGTAGCAGGCTATAATTTTTGCACACCTGTATAGAATTTGACCTTGGGCTTCAGGTAATTACATCCTACAACATTTATGTAAATTTTCATGCAATGATGGCTGTGAGCTAAAGAGTATTTCTAAAGTTTAAATACCTAGCTTAGGTTTAAGCGCCTGTAGTCATCTTAAGCACTTTTATAGTAATGTTCAGAAAACTCTAACGGGATTTGTCAGATTTGTTCCTGATTCCTCTCACACAGTATGTCACGTTTTCACTGAAGCAGTACAAAATTAGGTTAATTTAAAATGAACTGCTGGCAGATAAGACAAGAAAAGTGTGAAGTATAAATAGTTTCAGATTCATTCCTAAACCCTTTCCTTACCTGTCTAACCTAACATGTGCATAGTTCCCCACCTGACATATTTGCACACTATTAAAGTCTGAAGCACGGCTCGCGCGGGACCTTTCCTTGCCATCTCATGCCAGGCGTGAGGATGAAGAGCCGGCAATAAGGTTGTTAAATGGTTCCCTGGCTGCCTCCTTATGGTTGTGCCCTTAGTCACAGCAAACTGCTGACCCACATTTTTGGGTGGGTGACTTTTTCCACTGGGCCCCCTCGTTTTGCCCTGTCCTCTCCTCTCCGGTCCAAACTCTGTTGATGGAGAGAACGGTGACCTTTTACAGACGCCTTCGCTGACTCTGTCTGAAGCTTTCAGCAATCCCTGCGCTTGTGCTGCTTCATGTACTTCAACGTGAGCACACTTGTGTACTCTCTTTCACTTTGTCTTCAGAATTGTGCATGAATACACAAACACACACACTCACCCACACACAGACTTGCAGTATAATCTAACAGAGAGGGACATTTAAGAGGTTAAGGCCACGTAGCACGTTGAATATCAGCAGTCACTCTGCTACTGTACAAACAAAGGACCTCAGAATGTATTAAAAATCCATAAAACCGCTCTATGCAGTGGTCGCTCAGGAAGAAAAATCGTTCGTTCATACTTGCTGCAAAGGTAATATATAGGGAGCTTAACAACAAAACACTACTATAGTGGCTACTTTTAATTACATCGTAGTTGTCACACGGTTTAAAGATTACACATCAGTGTTGGCTAAATAAATACGGGCATTCATCACTGTCATTAAAACCATATTAAACTCTATGTAACTTCCCAAAGTACCGAGTAGGAATGCTTTGGATGAAGGAATGAAATCCCAGATATTGCAGTTGTCATTTTTCTTTCAGTGCACTGCATGATTGTGTTTTGTTGTACATGTACCGCAGTGCAGGCTAACAATGAAATACCAACATTATTCCTTAAGAAATATGCATAAAATCTATTCTATTTCTTTGCAGTAAACTAAGGCGGCTTTCTGCATTTTCATGATATAGAACTAGGTTTCTGAACCCAGTCCTGCACATCAAGCAGAACACAAAGGTGTGTGTTGGCAGTTAAGTCTGTAATGAAACTCAGTCTAGTGTACAACATCATCAGGAAGTTTGTAAATTGCATCTCCATAATCAGTCATGCAGTCATTGTTAGAAGCTTTCAAAACAACTCGTTGTTATACATGCGCGGCCACACAAGCCCACAGTCTCAGACACTCACCACCTTCGCTCCACTCTCACCGACTCCTGCGTTGACTCGTACACGCCGGCCTCGCGTGCGAAAAAAGGTCTGCAGCAGATGGTTCGGTGTGAAAGCGCAGTAGATTGGGAGAGATTGGCACACGTATCATTTGAATAGGCAGAAACCTGGAATACAATGAAGATATCAAGGAGCCACGTAGGCTCCACACATCGGTTTTGTTTCCAGAATCATCTGTAATGATAAATCGGATCCTCTCCGCTAGCATGGCAGCTCCCACACATACACACCCAGGCCCAGAAGCAGATGGCTAGATGTGAATGCGGTTCACACATGAGCAAGGAAGAAAGGAAAAAACTATCTTTCCACCTTTACCTTGCAGCTGTTACCCCCTTACAAAGCACTTCCCGATGATGCTCTGTAATATATTATAATTTTAGAATCATGGGAATGCACTGTAGCTTGGAGCCTCTTCGCTTCTGCACGCCAGGAGCAGTCCGCAACGCGATCCAGAGAGTATCTGTGCGCGTCCCCTGACGGTGCTTTAATACACAGAGCTTCAACTTAATGTGCCACATGTTTGCATCCAATAATTAGTGTGTAATAAATGAAGACCAAGCTAATAAAACTTATGTACTCTTACACTGTCCACATTACATATGCAGTCTCTGCTGAGGAGAAACATACAAGTCAGCCATGTAGTTGTAATGTTGGAAAGCAATCAGAAATATCAAAAATATCTTTAAAAACATGAAGTCTGCATTAGAATTTTGCAACTGTGATAAATATTTATTGATTTAAAAATCCAATTTTCTGATATTCACATTTGTTATTTGAAGTTATGTACATGTTTAAGCTCTTTTCCCAGATAATCTAGTTGTTTGTGTTGTTCCAAACACGTGCGTTACCCCCACAGAAGTTAGAAGTGCAACTCTGCAACGCCAACGTCAACATGAGCGGGCATTCTTGTTTATCTTGCTAATTTTTCATTTGTCCGTCGCTATTATTCACTGCTAATGCTGACAGACTGGAAATTATCGCTGTGTTTGAGTGTTTAATATCTGCTCTTTTTGGGACCTTCACAGCACACTGGTTGTGCACAAAGTCATATTTTTTCTCTAAAAAAAATACAGTTTATTTTATAAATTCTGCATTCCTTTTATGAAGCATTGTTGTTCTATTAATCTTAATAGGTGCGTTTTGTATGTGCGAAACTAAATGCATGAATTTGTTAGTGATGTTTTGCACAGTTTGATAATGAATCATCAGGCATTTGGAAAACATGTTTTCTTTCATTTTTGGCAGGAAATTAGCTCCATAAATATTACTTTTCTGTGTGTTGCTCATATTTGTTCCAAGAAATTTGAATCAATCTGTCAAAGTTATGGGTTCACATTTTGTTTGGGGCGCATGAAGTCCTGTTTTGCTTATGCTGAGCAGGAGATTATTGAGACACCCTGGGCTACCTGCTCTCAGTAATTGTGCTCAGCTCATTATTGTTTTGTGGCACCTGTGCAAAAGGTTAGCGGTTTAAGGTGAACAGCCTCTTATCTTGTTCCGCTTCAGCAAGAATATTCATTTCTAATGCCGATGTTGGTGTTTATTATTAAAGTGAAGGCTTTCTCTCATTGAAAACTGAGCTGGTTTATCCTTTTGAGATATAGCCAGGCTACAGGCCACCAGCTACATCGCAGTTTATTATAATATAAAAACAGGTCTGTGGTGAGAATTTTGGAATGAAATGTAAACGCTCCCAAGTTGTAAAAAGATGTTTTTCTGTTGCTGGCAGTGTTTAGCTGGAGTTTGATCCAGCTAAACATTATTAGTGCAGGACTAACATAGCCTGGGGACAAGCAGAGATGATTAATAATCAGCTCAGCTTTTTTTATCATCAGCCCAGACATTCAGTAAAAATGGAGCAATTTCAGTTCAACTTGGATGAAAACTTTAAAATCCAGCAAACTTGCATCTGTTAACCCCCCCCCCCCCCCCCCCCCCCCCGCAAGGATCAGGCGGAGGAATTAGCAGCACATCCACAGCTCAACATCTGTATCACTCCTGTAATCCACTGACTTGGTCAATAATGTTTAAAGTGTTTAATTAGCCCGATCAGTAGTTTAACTGGTGGAACCTCCAGTACAGATCACCTGCAGTGCTTTGGAAAAGATCCACTGGTAAGGTTAAACCAACAAAGACTTTTCAGTTTGTAATTTGGATTCCTCTCTTCATGTGGCAGTAACTGAAATTAAAAGCAGAGGGTTTGGGAACCAAATTATGACAGAGATAAAGGAGAATGGACAAAAAGAAGTCAAGTGAAATGACTTTATTTATTATTTCGGCTTGAAAGTGTTTTTATTGTCATGCTGGTCCCCAGCTACTACCTGCTCACTATGGTGCTAACTGGTATTTTATAGGTAATGAAATTCATTTCAGATTAAAGCATTAGGCCACTCCAAAGGCTGATGGAGTGAATAGTGGCTGACCTGAGCAGCTCTTTGCAAATGCAGCTTTGCAGTGTAAACTTGACCACCTGAACTTTTTTGTCAGTGGCAGGTTGAAGATTAAAGATTTCTGCTCAGGTAGCTTAGTGTAGAATCATTTCTGTGTAATTTGTGGAGACTCCAAACAGCATAAGCTTTGTGACTTAAACAATAAAGGAGTGAAAGGCCTCCATGTCAATCACTGTGTTCTTGATGAAAGAAAGTCTGTTACGTTGTTTGAACACAGAGGTAGATTAGTATTACTTTTGTGTACCCTTGAAAATGGATTCAACCATGCCTGCTCTCAGTAAGAATAATTGTGCCCTTGAAGGCAGACTTTTGAGGCCATGGTCATTGTTATGGCTCTGTGGTAGAGTGAAATGCTCTGGAATTGTGCTCCAGAAGTGTATCTCAGCTTTAGGAAATACAGAGGGCATTCATACGACTACTGTAACAATCCTTTGGGTTAAAAATGTCCCTCTCCCCCTTTATTTCCTTGCTTTTTGGTGTGCACACGAGGAAAAAATTGTCTCTCCTCATGCTACTTCCTCCTGTCTCTGAAAAAACAGAAACACATGTAGTGTGAACAGCTGACATCATAGCAGATTGCCACGTGATTCTCCGGGGAGAGTGTCGTGCTCCTGAAACATTAAGGATTGCGTAGGTGATAAATCTACTTTAGTTTAATAGCTCTTTCTGTTGTAAGAGTATTTGTCTCCTCACCGTTGACTACCAACAGAATGAAACAAAAGAAATAAAAGGCTTGATTTCCCTTCTTTTCCTTTATGTAGCAAGCATAGCCTTGTGAAGACAAAGAAGCCAAAGTTTCACCTTTTCCCTTTTTTACAGAATGAAAGCTCATTTCAGCATTGACAGAATTGTGTTGTTTGTCTCGGCTAGTGTTGTCTCGCGTTGTTTGTCTCAGCTGTCAGGGGTGTCCGGTTATCTCACCTTCCAGCAGTTCAGCTGTGGCCAAATCCTTGCCGGACAAGTTCAGAGAGGGAGAAGGCATCGCCTTGTCTCACTCTCTGCAGAATGCTATTAAGGGGGGGAAACCTGTTCAGTCCTCCCCGCTCCTGCAGTCTGCATCCCTGCTGGAGGTGGGGAGATGGATTGCTCAAGGTGACCCCAACTGGCACACTGTCTGCTCAGCCCGACCGCTCTCATGCCACCATTCTTCACACTTACTCATTCTCTTCTTTCGTCTCGCACGTTGCCAGTACCCCAGGCGGCATTCTTCAGAGCTGCCTCTAGCAGCTTCTTAGCTGAGATCCCCCACCCCCGAACCACGTTTTCCCTCTCTGCTGCCGTGCAGCCTTGTTTCTTCATGAGCAGATGATGTAAAAGTCCCAGACTAGTCTCCTAATGGGTTAAAGCTGTAATACTGAGTTATGTTAATTACAGTCATTTACCAGCAAATACGAAAATGTCTCCAGACATAACTGGAAACTCTGGAAACTGCTTTTTGAAAAGCAGCGCTGTTCTAGGTTTGTGAGACAGCATAAACATTTAACATCAAAAGGAATTAGGTTATGATAAATAGCATCATACTATAACAAATGCTGCATATGCATGTATATATGTCCTGTACCCAATCTCCTCTTTAACGGGTGGGTTTTTGACTGAAACTCTGCACAAACATTATTACACATACAACTTTTAGCATCCATGTGTCCTTTTTTTACCCCAAACATTTGTTATAAATCCTAATACTTTCAATTTGCCTACATAGATATATATTATGTTCATTCATACCCCTGCAAATACCATCTAATGTTCTCCACTTGTTTGTTTCACATCTCACATTCAAGGCTCGCTGCCCATACGTAACTGAACAGTGTTGTTTGATTCACCTCTAAATATGGAATAACGGTTCAGAGAAAGCACTGCAGACCTGCCCCTGATAATCTAATCAGAAGACTAACTTGAAACTACTGATAATGAATTTTATACCATACAAGTTATAAACTCTTCACAGAAACAAGTTTGGATCCAACTGCCTGCAGCATGTTTAAAATAAAACGATAGGAAACCAATGTTATTTTTATGGACCTCAAGTAGTAAACTGTTAAAAACATATGCTGTATGTAATGGCTGGCCTGAGCCACTGAGACGTCATTGGATGGTTTCATTGCCTTCAATCTGTCTTTTTGCTTTTATCAGCTTTCCCCTCCCTTATTTAAACCAGGTATGACCATATTTGAATGTGACTGTAGAGGTGGAGACTTTTAAGCTAATGCTAGCTTGGTTGATTAAAAAGGCACTTATATAAATTACTTTGATTTTTAACCCTCTATATCCCAATAGAATTTGATTACAATGCTCCAGTTTCCCAAGAATTTCATAATAGAGGAGAAATCCATTAAATACTTTGAAACTATTGATATGTAAATCACAAGTTAGCTTTAAGCTAGCTTAATCTGTATATGATAGACTTTCATCACCTCTTTCTCTTTTTCATTCGTCTCCTCTCGTGCTTATTTATTCCACAGTTACTTATTGTTAACAGATCAGACACGCGACCCTTCTGTCTCTGAAAAGCTGACAATGAGCCAATAATAGCAACGCCCGCAGCTAGTTCTAAGCTAACGTCATGTCAGCTAGCATAATTACCAGAGTCGGATCCACTTACCGCTAACAGCAGCTAAATCAGCAGCTCTTACTGACACAGACATTTAGGTTTTCCTCAGTAACTGACCTCCGTATCGTGTCAGCAGTCCATTGCGGGTGAAATGGAGAGAGCCCGTCCATGGTTGTTATAGGGTACTTAAAATGCATTAAAATACTAATTTTAATCTTACAGTTTTACGGGGGGTTTCATCTCCAAAGATAGTTATCTAAAATTTTACTCCTTTTGGGATTTTCTATGCGGAACTGTTTCTTCACAAAGATGTAAAATAAAAATGATTTCTCTTCTATGTTTGACACAAGAGTCTATGCAGATTGACTCGCTTTCAGAGCCAACCGCTGACCATTTGATGAACTACAGGTCTCTGCACCTTTTTTCTCATTCTCTCAATTTTCCAGTCTCAGAGAGTGCTTCTTGGCACATACTTCATAACGTTTTCAACAAGTAATTGACATTATTTTGACTGCACATTATGATGCAGCGAACCGGGGGCAAGCGGACATGTAAGAAAAATCTGTTGTGTGAGTACTGAGGCAGCAACATCAACTGTGCTCTTCCTTAAAGCACTGCAAGGCCTCTGTAGATTAACTAGAGAGATGCTTTAAGATTCTTTGAGAGATGTCTTCCATCTCCTTTTCTCTCCTGAGGTCAATGTTCGCTGCACCACCGCACAGAACAAAAGGCCTACTTCAGAGGTGATCAATCCTGAAGTGAGAGGTGGAGAGAAAGATGAGGGTGAGAGAGGGTAAGGATGAGTCACAGTCACTCAAAGAGGATTATGAGAATATTTAGGAAAACGTACATCCCGCTTAAAGGAAAGGTCTCGTTAATGGGTATCCTCCACATAGTCAATCTAAGACTTTCTTTGCACTTGACAGGATGCGGATTCATCAAAATGTGATGAAAAAGAATCAAGAGCAGAGCTGCAGCGCTGGCAGCAAGCTATCTCTGCAACAGTGTTAGAAGACTCCTGCTTTAGCTGTCCGTGCCAACTCCAGAGCAAATATTAGCTTTGGTTTTTAAAAGGAAAATCACTAGCATGCAAATGATAGACTGTGTGTGCAGAAGTGAAAGAGTACTAATAATACATTTGTGTGTTTGTACAAGTCCTGCATGAGTCCGGGGGCATATTCTGCATTCGTGAACAGATACCGTTTGTTTCTACAGTGTTCGGGTGCAAGCGAATGAATACCAGATCAGTGTGTGTGGGTTGGCTGAATTGTATTTCAGCAGTGTATTCTGTGTCAGTGCAGATTTTGCCCTCGTGTCATTTTCATTTTCTGCGTATGTAGGAAATCTGACTGTTCGTGTGAACACGAGGCTTTTTTGTCTGTCAGTGTTCCCGAGACACTTCTAAATCCTCCTAATCTTAATTCTGCAGAGATGGTGCGTATAATTAGAGTTTGGATCAGTGCCAGTGTCTTATTGCTCACAATATACAGGCTGTCTTAGCATCTCAACCCTACTACACTGTGGTTGACCCCCATTTGATCTAATAACATCTAGCACCCCCTCCCACCCCTCAGCCATCCATCATGGCACTGGTACAAGCCCAGAACCTCTGTCAAAGCGCCACTCCTACACTTTTTAAATTCTGTTTCATCTTATTACAGACTGTCTTTGCTTTCTTTACTTTTATCTGGTTCTTCCTCCTGCATCTGTCTCAGCTCCTCCATCTTTGTGCAGTCTTTGTTTTAACCTCCAAGGCACCTCGGTTTACTCTAGTCATCCTAAAGTCAGCAACTTTAATACGTACTGTGGATTCTGAAGTAAGGATGTTCATTAAACAGAGAGCTGTGCGTCACCTCGGATGCTCTCCCCCTCTACAGCACATCTTTGCACAGAGCTTGCTGCATCTGTATTAAGGTATAATTTCCTAACATGACACGTCCTGTTTCTATATTGGGAAATCTCTGCTCACCTGTTTCCTGTCTATGCCACTATTCCCGTTCTCTCCCTGAAAGTCACTTCTGCGCACCGACTGCTTCCCCTGTCCCTTCAGTGCATTGTTGTGTGCGCCATAGCTGTCAGATGATGTGATGTAGTGAAGCTAATCAGATTGCTTTTTCCAGCCATATGGTGTTTTGGTTTGCTTTTAGTCATGTGTTAGGCTATTATTGTGTTGTTCATTTATATTGGTTGTTTTTATTTATGTCTGCTCAAAGTACTTTGTCCTCTGAGCTGAAAGTGCTACAAATAAAATGATTTCATTTCCCTGGCAATTTAGCCTTGTGCAGTACAGCATTTCGACATTATAATACTATATTTTCTTTTAAGATGCTTTAATTGCTTATGCTGACCACAGACGCTGGCCTCTCATAGGTTAAATATTAGCTGCGATTAAACATTTGCTTACATTTGAACGAGACCTGTTATAATCTGGCCAATTAGCTGCTATGTTTGTTCCCATTTAGTGCCAGCCAAGTTGTAAAGAGATTGGCCAGAGAAAACAAGTGGTGCTGATTTAAATGGTGTACTTGGCTTTATTGATTTGGTTGTTTACTGGTCAAATCTAATATGTAAAAAGAACAGAGGCATGCTGGAGCTGGGCCCGTTGTTACTCAGCCACCTTGATATACTATATTCCCAGAACTGCCAATCCTCTGCTTATACACAGATCAAAAAATATTTTGAACCACACCACTGACAACGATTTGATACAAAAATGTCACATTTGGATTCATCGCTGAGTAAGGCCTGTTGCCACTGATTTTCAGTCCAGTTCTTGTTTAATTCTCAGTGTTTCCCTTCATTAAGAATGGCTTCTTGACAGCTAACGTTCCACTGAGACCACTTCTGTGGAGGCTTTAGTAAACAGTAGATGGATTAGGACCACAGTTCATTTGCTGTGCATTGTTTTTGTTTTAGGTCTGCTACTTCTTTTGTCCCCTAGCAGTATGGTTTCCTCAAATTTTTAGAAGGAGACGCTGCACACCACGTTCAGATAATAATTGTCAACAAATAGCTCTTTGGAAAACACCTTGCTGATTTGTATGCGTTTTCGTCGTTAGGAAGAAAATACCTAAAAAAATTGGTTCATTGCTAAGCTGTCAGTTGCATCTAGATACGGTGCTGGTTCAAACCTCGAGCTAGGTGCATTTTATATTTGAACAATTCATAGGTCAGTATTCCTCTGAAAATGGTCAGGTACAAGGACGGAAGGGAAAATGAGTGAAAAAGTAGCCAGTGTCCAGGGGGGGGATTACAAGAAAGTTTAGCTCGTTGGACGGAAAATAAAAAAAATGTTGTGTGGCTCAGCACTTCTGCGCGTGACTGTATGCATTTTGATAGGTAAACTTGGCTTAGAGCTTTTTTTATTGCAGACTTGTATCAAATGCTGCCCCCCTTCATTGCAGTAGTCAGTGTTTTGCAGTTTAACAAATTTTTGTGATTTTGGTCCGGTTTCAGCACCTCACCATGAGAGTTCACATGAGCTGTTTCGAACAGATCTGGTGTGTGTGTGGTTCCTTTATCGATTGGTTAAATGCTCTTTCAGTGAATCTCAGCCCTTTGATTCTTTTGAAGGTTTCCAATGCTTCCGTCTGTTCAGTTTCCTTTTCTCTTTTATTTATTTATAATCTGAAAGGCTGTTCCTTTTTGATGGTGCACGCTGTATGAAGCAGTGCAGTTTTTAACAGTATACCAAGCAAACACTAACTTAGGATTATTTGAATGCGATGGACAAAGAGGAGAAGAACATAGAGTGGGAGGCCAGGAGTGAGGAACAAGGAAGAGTTGGGTAGCAGGAAAAAGGAAAGAGAGAAAGATGTAGAGAGGGATCAAAGCCTTCTCCCATGTCAGTATTCACAGCGTGCATCTTCTCCTCCCCCCCCCCACCTCACCACCGGAGAGATGGAACGATGAAGCGAGAGAGAGAAGCAGCAAGTAGCTAACATTCCTGCGTTGCTAAAGAAATCCCCCTGCCCGCTTCCTACTTTCCTTCCTCCCTCCTCTTCTTCCCTCTCCCTCCCCTCCCCCGCATGCCGCTCACTGCAGTTTTCCTTCAGTGATTCCGAAGGATGATTGAGAACGCTCTCTGTATCTGCGTTTTTTCTTCTTCTTCTTCTTTTTTTTAAACAGACGCATCAATAAATAAACGGTTTGGTGTAGTGCTCTAAGATGTGCGGCATGTGTACTGTATGTGCATCTGTGATTGTACACAGTGTGTGTGCCTGTGTGTACGTTCTCTGCACTCGAGCGATCTAACACTCCATCCCCTCCATCTCTTCCCAGGGGCAAACACTTTGTACACCTTTGTCTTTCACCTCACTTCACCTCCCTCCTCCTCTACGTTCACTTCACTTCTGCTTCACCAACAGGCTTAAAAACTTCTTTTTAGTCTAATTTCCCTCTTTCTATTCCTCTCCCGCATCCTCCTTTTATTTTTTTTCCTATTGCCCCCTCCCTCCCATATATGCATGCTCTGCTGATGCACTCAATCTCTTTGGCACAGTACTGCTCACTTTGAAAATGCTCAGACACAATTCCCTCAGATAGTTTCCGCACGCCCGTGTGTGTGTGTGTGATCGAGCAAATACAAGCGTTTCTGAATTGACAGTTTTGTTCCAGAGATGCAATTACCATCTTTTAACAATATTGGTCAGCCAACAGATTATTTTAAAAACTTCTCACTATTTGCATGCGAACAATTGTTCAAGTGTCTGTTCAGTGTGAAAAGGGTTTTGCTCACTGGAATCCAAATGCAATTATAGCCCATTTCATTGATTTCCCTTAGCTTTAAGAAGTGTTTGTCTTTTCAATTCATTAGCCTGCTAATTTAGTCTTTTAGTTCACTCTCATGCCTCTTATTAGTGGTGCTTCTTGCTGTAGCAGGTAGTTAGCTTTCAGAAAAAGAAAAAAACATCCACAATATATTACAAGAGGAGTACAGAGAAGGAAACAAACCTGGTAACTAGAGAGTGGGGTTAGTGGGAGCACCTAAAAAGCCACACATCTCATCAAAAGAAGGCTAAAAGAAAGCGAATATTGGACATAAATTCCCTCACTGGATAGAATCATGGATAGAAACGGAAGGTAAAGTAACTACAGTACTATGGAAAAATCTATACTTTGCTTTCAAGACACCAGACTCTTGTAGTCTTGAGCAATAGGTCTTTCTGAAAGTCTTTCAGAGCTTTGCTGCTAACAGCTTTTTGCAAAATCATATACATCATTCCCATTTCTTTTGCTGATTCTATGGAAAATTCCAAAGATAATGTAGTTTGAGAGGGATAATATAATATAGTACTTTTTAAATTTGGCATGATGTGCAAATAATGGGGAAACAGGACCTGTGGGGGGACAAAAGAAGTGGTAGGCCAAAAACTTTCTACAGCAGATGAAAAATACATGAAAGCCATATCCTTAAGAAATAGGAAAAGATCTGACGCAGGACCAATTTCTCATCAGAAATTGTTTTTGGAAGGGTGGCTGTCAAGAAGCCATTTGTAATGAAGGGAAACAGGGGGAAAAGGCTGAGGTATACCAAATAAGACAAAAAATATTATGAAAATCAATGAAAGCAAGTCTCATGGAGTGGGGAATCTAGGTTTGAATCTTTTGTTTCTAATCATAATTGTTAATTGTTGCAGTTGCCTGGACCTCAACTTTATTGAGGGAGTGTGGGATCGTCTTGACAGTGAATGGAACAAATGACAGCCAACATCCAAGGAGGAGCTTTGAATGTCGTTCAAGAAGCCTGGAGAACTACTCTATTACTGAAGACTACTTAAAGAAATTATAAACACAGCTCAACACGGCCTGAAAGAGTTCAGGCTGTGTTGAGAATAAAAGTGGTCATGAGAAATGTTGGTTTTCAAGCTTGTTAGAATTATACAGAATATATTTTTTGCTTTCTCGCTGCAAGCATTTACCATTTACTAGATTTTGGCTGGAAAATACTCACTTCTGAGTTAATGTTGTACCCTGCTTTGTCCTACTAACTTACAAGAAATCTAACCAATAACTGTTTAGTTATTGCACCTTTCTTAGTAAATGATTAGTAATAACTGACATGCATCTTGTAAACTGAATTGTTGGTGACCAGCTGATGAATAATTGTTTCAGTACTTGCAGGTTTGACACTCATCCTAGTGTCTGTTGCTTTACTCAGTTGTCCCTTTGGAATGAAATTCCCTCTGTGTGCTTGAGATAATTCATTTGCAGCTGAGAAAATACGCACACATACATGACTGGTCATGTGCACGTATCTCCAGCCTGTCTGCATCCATGCTTGTGCGTGCCCACCTCTGTGCACTCATCCTATAACTAGGTTTATATATGCATAGTTTTCTCTTCCATAGTCAGATATTACTCCCATCCACACACACACACACACACACACACACTAACTGCCCTGCAGAAAACCAAGAGCCAATTTAAGAAGTAAGCGACTTGCACTGTAACTCCTCTGGCGTCTGGTTATCTTTGGAGTGCTGAGTGTTTGCTGTACAGCGGCTTCCTACTCGCAGCACATAATAAGATTTCAGCAAATTATATCTTCTATAGGACTCCTTCCTGGATGGGTATTCTGCATATTCTGCTTTCTGCTTAACCTGATTATAGGTTAGAGAGGGGGGCATGGGACAAAAAAACAATAAAAAAAACCCCAACAAAAAAATGGGGAAACTCTTCAGAGGTCAGAGAAAATAGATTTAGGTGGAGGATCAAAATGAATAATTTTTTAAAAATGTATCAAATGTAATTAGATTTAGTTTTATTTATATAGCTCCAAATCCCAACAATAGTTGCTTAATAGTTACTTATATTGTAATAACTTAAATAGAGAGCCTAATCGAGAGAAATCTCCTAGCTATGAGCAAACACATAGCAACAGTGGGAAGGAAAAACATTTTACCAAGAAGAATCCTCCGGCAGAACCAGGCTAAGGGAGCAGTGGAAGATGACACAAAAGACACGATTTGGAAGAACAAAATTATGCCAATAGTCCATTAAGGGTCTGTATAAAATGACAGTACTACTTTTTGGTCATCATTTGAGCTCGGTGACAGTAATGAAGTTATAAAACCACAATTCTTGCAGCTCACAGATCAAGTCTTTGTTAGTCATTAGCAAAACAAGTGCAAATACAAAGCAAAGTAGTGAAGACTGAATATTACTTTCATCATGTCAAAACATAATTAAAGCTCGTTCATTTAAAAGATAAAAAAACAAACCCCTGAATATTTCAGATGATGAATTGGTGAATACTTTTGTTTTGACAAAAACTGGTCATACAAACTGCCCTCTTAAACACTAACTAAGCTTTAATAGTCTATAGGATAATTTTTTTAATTCTATTTTCCAACAAATGTGTTTTAAATCTGAACTGATTAAACTTGTAGAAGTCTGATTGTCCTTGAACACGAGCCTTTTGTCCCTGCTGTCATTCTCAAATTTAGATAAAAATCCTTTGACTTGCAGCAGCTCATTGCTCAGTAGTAAAGGCCATAAATTGTGCAAAGTTCCCAGGGGTAAAATTGAAAATTCTAATTGTGAATATAATAATAAAACCACATAATTTGAGGTAAATGTGAATTTTTAAACAAAGGTTACCTGCATCTTAAACGTGAGACCAGGGTGTTTGCAGGTAGGTTGAGGGAGGTGGACTGAATAAAGTTTGTTTACCGCAACATTCAGATGCTCCTCCATCTGCTTTTTATCCAGTAAATCAATTCTGCTGCTTTGTGCTGTTCAAGGTGTGCTGTGCTTATGAAAAAGGATGTTGTCTGCATGCAGATTCTCACTTTCTCTGCATGCTGTTTACTACGCAGATCCAGACTATGATGTTGCTGCCTGGTTCAGCCAGTTGCATTAGTATGAATGATGTTGATTCAGAATGCAGAACTACTTTAAGTGTGAGAGCAGGGGGGTATTACATTTAACTTGGCCATGTTTGATTAGCTTTAAGTAGTTGATGCACAATCATTAGCCACTCTCTTAGGCACACCTTGCTAGTACCATGCTAGAACCCTTTTGCCTTCAGAACTCGCTTCATGCTTCATGGCACAGATTCAACAAATTGCTGGGAACATTCCTCAGAGATTTTGGTCCATATTCACATGATGGCATCATATATTTACTGCAGATTTGTCAGCTGCACATCCATGATTCGACATACCCTGAAGGTGTTCTTCGCTGACACAATCTGCTTCAAGGTTTCTCTTGTTGTGCATTCAGGGATGCTGGTCTGCATAACTCTGTTATATTCAGTGGTTATTTGAGTTACTGCTGCCTTCTTATCAGCTTTAAGCAGTCTGACCATTCTCCCTTGACTTCTTGTATCAACAAGGCATTTTCACTGCCGCTCACTCTACAAACCCTAAAGATGGTGGTGTGGGGAAAATCCCAGTAGATCAGCACTTTCTGAAATATTTGGAGCGGCCTGTGTTGCACCAACAACCACGCCACGTTCAAAGTCACTTTTATCATCTTTCTTCCTTGTTCTGATGCCCGATTTGAACTTGAGCAGGTCGTCTTAACCATGTCTACAGTATATGCCTAAATGTTGTGAGTCAATGCCGTGTGACTGGTTTATTAGACATTTGCATTAACAAGAACAAATAAAGTGGCCAGTGAGTGTACAGTATGGCTGCAACTAACAATTATTGTGATAGTTGACTGATCAATGATACGAGGGTATTGCAGTTACATGAATATGACACTGTGTAGCCCACACAGTGTTCAGGGGACTGTTTTTCATTTTTATTTCACACACAGAAATGTTACTTTGTGGTTTGGCAACAAGGTCTTTTCCAGGCAGTCAGCTTTGCAGCTGCACACTCCAAGCGCTCTCATCTCAGGTCACTAAAAGGAAGGAGACCTCGTTAGCACAATCATCTCCACCTGCCCCATCAGCCTGCACTGGCCTTGAGCCTGCTGCAGAGCCAGAGACCACACCCTTGTCACAGACATTTCAACTCATTTTTATAGTAAACATCATCGATTATGGCAGCCCTAGTGTATAATATAATTGATTTTTTTTTTCTATTTGTGGAGTTTGCAGAGGTTTGTTAAAACAAGGAGCTCTGGTTTCTCCCACCATTGACAGAACACTGTTGGATAATGCTTTCTATGTTAGCCAGAAGACACTCTCACTAATCTCAAGAACAACAATCGCAAAGCAAACAAAAAATAAAACCACACGCGCGCACACTCTAATTTAAATGGCTAATTGGCACGCAGTTGGCTCTGTTAACAATAATACATGGTTATCATGAGGGAAATATAGTGTCATTCACTCCTTAATGGGCTGTCTCTCATTGGTTTAGGTAATTTTTTTTCATCGCTCACTGATTTGTCGCCAATAATGGGATCACATTCTCTTCAATTCATTCTAATTAAACCTAAAATGTTCCCATTTCAAAGACAAAGTTTCTAGCTGGACTTGTGCAGCTGTCAGGAAATACCTCTAAATATTACCTGCACTTCAGAAGGCATCGTGTAAAGAAGCTGTGTGACCCTCGCTCATCCCGAAACTCTGTCACAACGAGCAGATGAGAGGACAAAATTGGTGCAACTGTCAAAATGCGTCCCCATCGGTCCATTTTCAGAACCGCCTATCCAGTTCGGCGTTGCGGGGGGCCTACCTGTTACCTACCTTTAATTTTTTATTCCTGTTACAGTTTGACAGCAGGTTACAAGAGCCATGCCATTATTGTGATCAGCCACATTAAAAACACTTGCCTAATATTGTGTACATGAATTAATGATTGTTTTTTGCAAAAAAAAGGACGCGAGAAAACAGAAGTGAATCTGCCTGTCACTGCTCATAATGTGCACAGGCATGTGCACCTGTAACACGCCTAAACACGCGTGGTGAAATGTGATTCTGCACCTCTCCGCACGTTGCGTCGCCACGGACCCCGCCATTCATCACACCCACAAAGGCTACATATTTTGGCTCTCAGATGTTTCACACAGCGGGGTATCTAATCATGACAAATCGCGACTCAGCACAATGAGTTGCTGGTTTGTGTTCTCATTTGTTCTTGGGCTGCGGCTGCTGCTGCTGCAGTGGCAGTGAAGAGTGGGAAAACTAAGACTGGGCACATCAGATGCTTAAGCCTGTTCTTTTTATTTGTGTTCATGGTAACGAGGCAACTATCTGCTTTTGTGTTTGTATTCATGCATACTTTATGGGCGTCAGTCTGCGATCATACGGCACACCATTTCTATTTATAGGATCTTCTTGCAGTTTAGCTTGTCATGATTGATTTGGTTTCTGGTTTCTTTCTGTTAGAGCTGCCAGCTTTTTATAAACCCCCCTCCTCGATGCAGTACCTCCTCCATAAAATGTCCTTTTATTACCGCCTTTTGTTAAGCAGTTTAATGTTTTTACTAATTTGCTAATATGCAAACTTCCTGTTGCCAGAACTATTTTTAAGTTCTCTTAACAAAGCTGTTTGATAACTCGTATGATAAACGAGCTGCGCCAACACTGTCGATTCATAAAACGTGAATGACCGTGTGGGCAGTTGGGAAATGTGAGGGGAAAAAAAGGAAAACGATGAGTCATTCATGAAGGCAGGATCCAGGTAACTGTTAGGTTGTGTCTATCAGATGAGATTAAACCGTCTGCAGTCATTTCACAGAGTACTTCTGAAAAAGCACATGTTCTCACCATATGGTGTGTGTGTTTGCACTCATGTGTGTTACATATTAAACTGATTTTTTTTTTAATACATACCAGCTAATTTTTTTTTATGACAAACTAAACATTTGTAAAACCTGTTATAATAATACAAAATGACAAGAATTTTCTTGTCAAAAACAGACTTATGAACTGTGGAAAAAAACAAAGATGAGGAAATTGCACTTTTTTTTTCTTCTTTGATGCATTTCTTAAGACTTGTCACAATCGTGTAACCTTTCTGTTCATTCGTCAGCTGCTCCCTGACTGACTGTAAATGTTACATGAGAAAGATATATTACGGAGGTGTGTCTTTTTAATATAAAGTTAGGGGTAGGCGACGGTTTGAAATGGTCTTTTTCATAAATATTTGAAACCCTGGCTCTGTAAAGTGTTAATAAAGGAGAAAATCTACTTGCTAGTTTTTGTAAAGCTCACATATTAGCATCTTGTCTTGTTTTTTTTTTGTGTTGCGTATAATAACTGTGGAAAGTGGAAATAGGACAGGTTATGGTTTATGGGGGGATTAATTGCTACAGTATTTCCAGGCTGCAAGTCACAGCTTCCTACTTTCTTTCTGCTCGTCTTCAATTGAGAAGCTACCTGTGATAAGACGGATACAGGAAAATAGACAGTAAAACACGAGCTGTGGGGTAGGTGATGGGTTGAGAAACTCAACATGACAGAATCAGTGGAGCTCTTTCTTTAGGTAACTGATTCCTGGCTAGAGCTAAAAAATTAAGTAGAGAGTAGGACATTGTTAGTCTCATTTATTAAATGGCAAGAATGCTAATATTTCTAAAACTTTTTACCATTTTAAGATAAAACCATTACCTTATAAGATGCAGCTCCATCCCAGCTCCTCCTAGCCCAGCTGTTACAGCAGAGGAGATTTGGATATGGGCACGCATCCACAGACGCATACGAGAATTTAATGAGCTGGCTTGCGCCACAAAGAGAATCCAGGACGTTATATTTAGAGCCCGTTTTTCTTCATTTGGCTTTACTATACAAAGAAAAAGAGACTTTCCCTCAAGCAATTTCTGTATCCCGTGTTAAGAATATCATTATAAGGTGTCGCATTTAGGGAGAAAACGATAACAATGCCAATAACGAGAATCGACATCCTCAGAGAGGATGAAAACACTCGGCATATTAATTGAAAGCTGTTGAAGGGTTCACAGAAGGATCAGCATCCTCCTGTCACACCAGCGCCATGTGTGATTTCTACTCTGTGTGCGCTTTCTAGTTGAATCTCAGTCCTGCCCTTTACTTGCACCTTTTGTTTTTTTTTGACAAGAGCCCACTGTAATGAGACAGAAGCCTAACTTCTAACTCCACACACACAAAGCTATGTTGTAGGTGTTTGACTTATTATATCCTGTATATAACAAATACATTTCAAACAAATGTTTTTTTTTATCATTATTAATATTATTTTGCCTCATTTCTGCCGATGTTGTTCCTGCTCTTACGACAGCTACAGGTGTTTTTCTTTCACTGGTTTTGCTGCCTGGGTTCAGGTCCCGGTTCCTTGACAGTCGAGGCCGTTTGTTTCTGCACTCGTAGCGCTTTGGCTGCTTTGACAGTCGAAGACATGGGTGCATCACCTTGTTTACTGTTGTCTCTTGCTTTCCTCAACCTCTTGATCTGTATCTCTCCTTGCTTTGACCTACCTTTCTGCTGCTCACAGTCTGCATCTTTTGCACCGCTACACTTCCCATCTTTCACCTTCCCTATTTCCTCTTATTGCAATCCTCCTTATTTCCTTGTCTGCTCTCATTCTTTAGCTTCTGTTTCTTGTCCTTTTTCTCCTCCTATTCCTCATAATCACCTCCCTCCTCCTTTCCCTTTGGCCAAGGTCCATGCTATAAATCAGAAGAAAATGAGCCTGTTCCTCTGTTTTGCAGTGGAGGAAAGTTACTGAAAAAGTTCCTCAACTGCACTTTTAAGGTATTCTACTTGTCAGTGATGGCTACCATCATACAATTTGTGCTTCTGACAGCTATACAGGGAAATTTAGAAATGCTTTTCACTACCTGCAGTATTCTGCAGGTTTTACGTATAAATTATACTGAAGGATAACAAAGCTTGTTAGAAACCTTCTAATCGGGCAAACTTTACAAATAGTTTAGGCTACAGGCTTCTTGCCTCATTAAATACATTATATGTCAGTTTAAAGATTTTATAAAATCTGCCTTTGGGTTGAAAAGTTCTTAATATTAAAAGTCATTGATCAAACCAGCCTGCCAGGTCTGGGTAATAAATTCTTTCCATACTTAAGGATCCACTGATTTAACATTTATTTTTAAATTTAAACATTTATTTACAAATGAATCGATGGATGCAACTCTGATTAAACACAGAATCACGCTGGACAAAAGTTCAGGCCATCCACCAGGCAGCAGGCAATTACAGTTAGAAACCAGATGGTGCAATAGTGATGCATTTAAAAGAGGCAGGTATTTCTCTCAAAGTCAGTCTTGTTCTTGTATTTGTGTGTGATTGATTAATGTGTCTCCCTGCCTGCTTAATGTTGAAATAAGCTTCTCGGATATTCGTCACATGAACTTTAAAACCTGATTCAGTGTCTGCTGTCACAGACATGTCAGCATTAAGGTGGATGTCACAGTCAATAAAGGTTTAATCCACACTATCTGCCAAATTCAAAGGTGTCACACTCACAGGTGGATGTTGATGAGATAAATGGAGATCAGTCAAACACGCATTGATTGATTTGCAGGACTGTAGGATGGATTACCAGGATTCAATTCAATTCAATTTGTATAGCGCCAAATCACAACAACAGTGGCCTCAATGATTTAACGTAAAGTCATTGTGCTAACCTTTATTTCACTGCATGGAAGAAAATGAGTACCTCTGTACTGGTTAAATTCAGCTCCATAGTGAAATACTCACAGCTTGGTGAGCAGTGCTAGGGTTAGCTGTTATTTGTTACTGTCGTACATATGTTTCACCACAGTGTTTAGATTGACAGTTTCCAATTTTGTGTTGTTGGTGGCGTGGCTACAATTTGCTCACTGAACAAAACACACGAACCACTGTTCGAAAAGATCCCCCGAGTGTGAAATCAAACTTCACACAACTAAAGAATACACACAGAGACGTACACAGATCGTGGCTGTACAACCAAGTGGATACAAATTAAATTAATGGCGGTCAAAGTGGGCTTCTCACTCTTTTACTTCAGTGAACGATCTAAATGTTTTCTGCTAGCTGGGTTGTGTGTGTGACAAGTCATTTTTAAAAATAAAAAAAGCCCACCTCCTGATGGGCAGTTGTCTGGAGAATGGACAGTAGATGGTATTTATCTGTCACTGACCTTCGCATTACTCTCCTTCCTTTTTCTTAGCAACTGCTGAGGGAGATGCAGCAGATGGCCAGCCGGCCTTTTGCCACCATCAACGTCGCCTTGGAGACTGAGGAGGAGCCGCCTGACCTCATAGGAGGAAACGTCAAGGTTAGCGCAACCTTTTCCTTAAAGCAATCAACACAGAACCCCAGAGATCTACTTCTCTTGTCTGGGTTGACGGTTACCGCAGGCAGGAAAGTTCCATCTATGTTTGCCCGTGTCACTCATCTGCCCTCAAGTGGGAGCTCAGTCTTGTGTCTTTTGGCTGCTTTTTTGATTATGCTCAGGGAGAGATGTACTGCACGTCATCTGCTTTACGTCAATGTTGGCTCTGAAGAATGTTTTTTTTTTAAGGAGATCTCATTAGTTTTCAGCAAGCCAAGAAGGCCAAATTGAGCTCTCTTATGAAGAAGAGTTTGAAGTGCATTACAGGTCTAGTACATCTAATGAGGGTCAATGCAGTGTGCATTTGCTGGGACAGTGCGAGGGTTGGATGATGTTGAATGTGGGCTGCCAATGAGTAACACAGCACATTATACCAGTTATTTCCAGGTTATGTGGGTAGCCTGTGAATTCTAATGGAAATGAATTGAGTTAACCCAGGAGTTAAATACATGCAGACAAGAATACAGTTCTGCTGATTAAGACAGTACTTACCTCCCACATTGAGATATTCTTCATTTGATTAAAAAAAATTGACACCTTCTCACGCAAAGTGTTTGCAGACATGAAGATAATGAAACAATTAGGGGGTAACAATAAAATCATAATCTTCATCTTAGAAAACACACTTGTTTTAGTGCATCAGTGTGTTTGATGGACAAGCAGAAAATAAAGGTAGCAAGTTTACTCGTTCATATTTGGAGTGCAGCATAAAAACTGGTAAAGATTTCATTCGGGAACTACCTTAAAGGCAGTTTTGAGTACTCTGGCAAGTGACTGCACAGCCGTTTTTTTGCACATGCATGCACTTCAGCCGTGACAGATACCGTCCATTTCAGTTTGATCATCGCTCAGTGGACTTCGGTATAGCGACTTCGGTAGCTCTGTTGCACAGTCTGCGCGATGTGAGATTGCACCAATTTGTGCCTATATGAGACCATTGGTAATGATTCAGTGTTTTTACTGTTACCAAAGGGTTGCATCCTGCTACTTGCACACTCTCAAATAACTCAAAGGGCATATTTCCACTAGTGAGATTCCCGCTGATGCAGACCATCTCCTGTTGCGTGCTACATGTGGGAACCGAATACTTCAGACAGAGTCGTGACTTGATTATCCTGACGGCTTTTTGAGTGGAAACATCCCCGCCACCCCTCCAAACACACACACAACATTCTGAATTATAGGTACGGTGAAAAGAAATCTGTGTAGAGAGAAAGTGCTGAAAGTAGTAGAAGGGTAGATTTAAACATAAAGGTCAAGGTGAGGTAGAGATGGAGGTTTAGAAGACTTCATTATAGAGCGGAGTTTAACATGCCGGCAGTAGAAGTCGGAGTGGATTTAAATGCAGATGCCGAGAATAGATGCAGTAGCAGAAAATATTTAAAAGTAGGAATCGTGCACTTATAGAAATTGCAGTTTAGTATACAACGGCACAGAGCCGCAGGCAGGCATACCTGTGACTGTGCGCTTTGTGATGAATGACCCCTGAATGCAGATGCAGCTCAGAATTATAGGACTGTGCAGCAGGCTAGCTCAGGGCCCCTCGGCTCTGACAGGGTCCATGCATCTCAAGGGGCTTGGATCATGAGCACAAGGTTACTTCTAGCAAAGGCTGCGGGGCCCCTCGGGAAGATCAGCAGCTAATCAAACCCCTGCTTGAACAGAAACTATGCCGCCTCTTCACATCTCTGCTCCTCTGTCCTCACTTCTTCTCTCCTCTTCTCATCTTTCCTTTCCTTTAAATATTCCCTTCCCTACTGCCTCCTTCTTCATCCCTCTTTCTTCTTCTCGCCTTCTTTTAACTTCTTTGTAATTTACCATCTTTTACTGTTTTTTTCTCTTCTATCTTCATTTTATTCATTTTGCTTTCTTTGCTTTATCATTTGCCCTTTCTTTTCATTTTTTTAATGTCCTGTTTTCATCTCTTCTGTTAATCTCGGGCTTTTATTATCTTATTTTGTCTTTCCTTTGTCTGCTCTTCATTGTAATTTCCTTGGTTAGCCTCTTCCACTTTTCTCTGTTTTATGCCCTCTCTCCCCTTTTAATGCATTCTTGCATTTTCTACATTTCGATTTTTTTCCCCTTTACCCAGCAGTGGTTCTCGTCTCTACTTTTACTCTTTTCTTGTTGGCTTCCGTTTGTCGTTTCTCTTCTCATGTCATTTATTCAAATCTATTCAGTATATTTTCCCATTTCTTTATTTATATTGCTTCTTCTGTTCTTGTCTTTCACTTTTTTCTCCATTTTGACTCATTCTGTCCTCTGCTTTGTATCTTTTCTTTTTCTTTTCGTCGCTCTTGTGCCCTGTCTGACATCCTTACTTCACTGTAGTGTTCTCCTCTAATTTACTAGCCCTTAAATGATCCTATCAGCTGTCTAGGATTTTCTATTGGCCTTATCTGTTTTTTCCCCTTTATTGTGTGTGTTTATGTGCATTCTGTGTGCACTCCTGTGTGTCGCTGTGGCGGAGAAAGAAAAGATGCTGCAGAATCAGACTCTTCCTGCTCTGCATTACCTTTTCTTCTTCCTGGTCTTTTTTTTCTTGTTTCTTCTATTCTTCCCAGCCTGCTCTCCTCCTCTCCATCAGGGTAGGAGCAGCCCAGGAGCAGAGATCCAATTTAGATCTTCCTCCTCAGCTTTCTGTGCCTTAACCTGCTCACAGTGAGTGTGCGCTATCCTATCTCCTCCCAGCTCAGATTGAGCGACTCGGAGCAGGTTCTTCCCCTTGTTTCCATGCTGTTTTATCAGGATGCTACAGTTGTGTATTAAGGCCCACAGTCAGAGTATACGGGAGGCCAGGCGCCGCACAGCAAGCTCAAGATCATTAAAGTTGTTTATAGTCACGATGGGAAGTCCAAACTTGCTCCGCCGATGAGATATATTCACTCAGCTCCTGCCAAATGGAGCCTGCGGTCCCAGCATAGCAGGCAGATGATTACCTTTGTGACGCCTTCTGCTCTGCTTTTATTCATAGATACTGTGTGAAGAGAGGAAATCAGGACATGTGAGGCAAAAAAAAGTAGTGTTTGCTATTGGGAGGGAAAAGTATTGTTTTATCTAACGTGTTTATGATATGTCATTCTAAGCTGCAGGTCAGGCGTATTCTACTAATGTTGGTGTCTTTACCTATTAAAACCCTACTAGGAGTAGTGTTTTCTGATCAGAGTGGAGTCTGCCACATTTCAGGCCTGATTATAGGACAAAATGACTGGTTGTGCATCAGAAGTTATTTAACTACCCTTCAAATAACCTGGAATCTAATGGTCATCAACCCACATCTTTGTTGAGATATACTGAGTTATCAATACTTGCCCTTAAAGGTACAGAGAAGGTCGTCACATTCTGTCTTAATGAGGCAAAATCAATCAGCGCAGATCAGTGCTCAGTTATTTTTATTTGCTAGGGTTTGTTTTTTCTTTATGAAAGACAAGATATTCATTGTGTACCTCATTTTTTAGGTCCTTTCTGTATTTCATTGTGAAATGGGAAAAAAAAGGACTTTTCCTCCCAGATTGAATTACAATTACATGCAATTACACATTTTTGATGTCTGAGGTTATATTTCCTGAGGTGTTTTATGTTGTTTTGTCAGTAATCAGTGTTTCTGTTCTGGCACTTATGTAAAAACCAACAAACAGAAATGGGCTGAAAGATGAGGGAGCACTAGAAGAAAAGTATGTGCCTTTTGTTTGTTTTGGCCAGCACATCAGATACCTCAGTTTGTTTGAGCTTGTGTGTGCGTGCGTTTGTATTAAAAATGACAGCCATTGTTCTCTTCCGCTGTCTTTAGTCTTCAAATAAAATTAGCATGCGGTTGGCATTACTGCACATACGCTTCAGTGAAAAAAACCCCTCTAAATTAGACAAGAACTGGACGGAAAATTAGTGGCAACAGATCCTATACTTGCATGTTTTGGTTCAAATTCAAATTTAAACCAAATTTAAACTTGGTTCATGTATGTATGGAGGAGGTCAGCAGCGAGTGTCTACAGCCATCTGTAAAACACAGTGGGGGCTGTATCATGGTTTGGGGCTGCATTTCAGCCGGGGATGCTGGGAATCTTTTTGAGTTATGAATGCTGAAAAAAACCATCCAAATTGGCTCCACCAAGCAATATTTATTTTGCTTGATCTGACTGTAAGTGCAGTAAAAGCATTTTTTGGAACATTATCAGTCACGGATTGTACTTGAACATTTTTGAAGCTCAGCGGGATCAACTTGACAGAGAACCGAACAAAAGGCATCCAAAGTTCAAAGAAGAGCTTTGAATGTCCATCAAGATTGTTTTGTATTTACTCATTTTCATCGTGGTCTAATATTAAAACCAGTTTGGTGATTTGAAAACATGTAAATGTTACATTGGGAACAGGGCAGGTACTTTTAATTAGTATACTTACATGCTTTTTCCATTTATAATTGCATATTTGAATAAATTGCTGCACATATTGCCTATTTGCCCAGCAAAACATAAAGAAATATGTGTGGTTGGAGGCTTTTGCACAGTACTGCACTTATATATAAACTTCTCTGGAGGATTTAGTTCAAATCCATCACCATATGTTGCCATTACAGGGTGCCAAATGATTTTTGGTGGAAAGAAACCAACTCACTAAAAACTCAAAGTTGGCTCAGTGGTGCGGCTGTACCTAGTGAGTCACCACAACAGGGAGACTGGCTTGCTCTTGTTGCTGCTAGGGGAAAACTATCCCCTGGCTGCTGCTAAAGTAGAAACGAATGCAGTGGATGAAAGCGGAGCAGCATGCGGTTGCTTTGTATGCCCACATCAATGTGAACGTATGTGTGTTTTTGTGTGTGTGTGGGCAATTCTTCCTACTGGGCTAATTACTGGAGGTAATTTAACAAAACCTTTTGCCGCTCTGCCTGGCCACTCTAGATAACTCTCCAGAGTGGCGGCTGGTGAGGGAGGTTGAGCAAGGGGGAGCCGGCGGAGTTGGGGGAGAGCGCTTCAACACCATATAACAAAGGCATCTGCTGGGGAATGTTATTAACATGCAGCTTCTGAAGAAGACCACAGAAAAAGACACCTCCTTCGGGGAACATCTTAGGCAAAGACAAAGCACGCTCAAAGAGTTTGAAAGGATGGATAATTGAATTTTTCAAGGTGTTGTTTTTTTGATCCCCCCCCATCCCTTAATTTCTGCATAGGACAAAATAAAATGTATGTTGTGGAAGATAAATTAGGTGTGTTTGCTTGTTTTGGGGTTTTTGGTTTTTCCTGTTTTGTTTTTCTCAAAAATAGAAAGTGAAGCACCTGCCTAGTAGCGTCAAGTTGAAATTGAGGTTGTACACTGGATGCAGTGCTGATGAACACCGCAATTGACAATGCAACAAGGCCTGTTGAAATCAAAATGATCCCATTGTCACATCAGTCTGATAGCGAGTCTCTTCCAATACCACACTTATTCGCAGTGTCTACTCCCTCTTCGGTCTGAATATGAGATACCGGTGTTATAAAATGAGAAACGACACGAAAACAAGTCACAACCTAAGAGCAGCTTGCAGCTGCTGCGGTGGAAATTGGACTTGGACTCTAAGCTGTGAAATTAAAAGCTGCCAGTCTTTTTCTTCTTCTTTTTTTTTTTTTTTTATTTATTTTTACACAGAATACAGATGTGCTCGAGTCATCACGGCGCCACTTATTTTTCAGTTGTAAAAACATTGGATGAGAAATCCATTCTGCCCGAGGCAAAAACAGGCCAGTGGACTGGAGCAAACCCAGCCTAGTTGAAGTGCTTCTGGCAAGGCCAAAATAATTGTTTCATCTTTTCTTGTACCAAGGCATCGAGGAGCAAACTTAGCCAAGTGTGGTATTGCTCTACCTTATGTTGTATTGGTTGTCAGTTGTCGGTATTTTTATTCCCATTTTTTTTAGCAATCCGTGTCAGCAGAATATAATGATGTTCTGGCACCGTGATTTTGAAAATGGGAAGAAATGATCCTTATAGTGAGTGCTTTGTTGTCTTATCTCGTTATTGAGTCATCACTCATTTATCACACAAAGCTGTAAGGGATATTAAGGTTGGTTTTTTTTTTTCTTCTTCTCTTTGTTGCCTTGGGGGAAAATATTGGCTTTTACTTTAATCAAATGAAAAATAGGATGCTTTTATCTGGTTCTCTGCCACCTCTCTTGTGAGTCTTTAATTTTGCTTTTCTAAAGTGCCTTTGGAGCGCTATAGACACCTCTGACTGCGTCCCACAGCAACCTTCACAAAAAGTAAATTAATGTGTAGTTCATTTAAATCTATTTTTTTCATTCTCTGTAAAAACCTTAATTGGATATTTTCTGTTTCTATACAGTATACAGTGTTTGAGGTGCTCCAGAAAATTGATAGTAATCAAAGTCAGACCTGATTTTTATTTATTTATTTCAAAAATCAGAACACTAGCTGACAAGGTCATCATACACATGCATTAAACATGATATCTGTGCTGTGAATTCGTCTGTATTTGCCATTGAAATCCACTCTTAGAGAAGGACTCGTGCTTTTTTTCTATTCTTGCTCAGCCTCTGTTTTCGTGAACTCACTGAAAGGAAAGAGAGAAAGAGCTGTGCCTATAAATAGTGTAATATGTGTAAGGGGAATTCCTTGAAGATAAACTGATTGGTTCATACGTGTCATTTCAGACACAAGTGTCAGAAACTTGACAGCTTGCAGAGTTTAGCAGCCTCGTGTCTCACATGGGATGAAGCGTAGCACACTTACAGTTTCCCCAGTAACCACAGATGTTGGGAGGCAAGACTGTTTAAGAGTTTCGGAAATCATTTTTTCACGTTTAGTGAGGCATTTAGTGCTCGTTTTTGAGAAAAATCCTTTAGTCTTATTAAATGCAAACATATAAAGGGGCTGCGTTATGTGATAGCTGTGGTAGCCCTCAGATGTCAAACACACAGAAAACACCAGTAAACAACAGAAATGGAATAAAACACAAAGACAACGTTAAAGATACACAAAAGATGAATAAAACACAGGGAGTTGGATAAAACACAAAGTACATAAAACAAAAACACTACAGTAGTTTTGGGGAGACAATAGCGTCACTGAACAGCTGTGAAAGTGGCATAAACCAAAACATGCAAAGTATTGCACTGAGACGTGTTTAAAAAAGCAGAGAGAGAGTAAGCGCAGGTCATATGTTTCTATTCATATAATACTACATGTTATATACTACAGTAGACTTTTGTTATTAGCTGTTAACTTGTCACTTCTACAGCTGTTACGTCACATTATCGTCTCCCAAAAAAACTTTGCTTGTCTTTTGTGAGATTTTTCAGCATTTTTACATGTTCTTTTACAACTTGGGGTTGATGTTGAAATGTGACAGTGAGCACCACCGAGGCAAGCGATTTAAAAGACAAACAAATGGCAAAAGCAAGGGAGTGAAAGAGTGTTTTTTTTCCCTTTTTAATAGAGAACATTACATGGAAGAAGGAGCTCTGTCTTCACCGTGATAAGCTGTTGTGAAGTTTTCCCTTGTCTGGGTCAGAGGTCATGAAGGAGACGCTGTGGCACACTATATGGATTGTAAAGCATAAACTCTCTGTGATTTTAGCCTTTTAAAAATATCTTTACAAGAGTGGGGTGGAGGTGAAGAAGGAGGCTGAAGGAGAAGAGAATGCAAAACAAAGCAGTGACCCATCCTATTATCTATGGGCCTCTTTGTCTACATTAGTCAGATTAATTTCTCAAAGCCGTGCCACTGTTACAGTAATTTATTTATTGCGTGTCAGAGTTGAGAAGCAGGCCACAGCTTTAGTGTCTGGAAATTTATTTGCTGCTGCTGGTTCGACTGCAGTGTTTCCAGAGGGTGACACGCCAACACCCCGTCAGTTCTCAGGAAGGGCTTTAATGCTGTGTGTGTATAAATGTGAGAGGAGAAAGTGTTGCGAGCTCTTATATACACACACATTGGTGTTATGCACACGCAGCGCAAAGTGTAAAGCCAGTTTTTCTGTTTAGCCAGTTGTTATATGAACATAGGCTTTGGCTGAATGCATCTTGGAATACTAACTTATTTCTTGCATTAAATGGTGTTATTTTTAGAGGTGCATTTTGCTGGACAAAAATAGTAAAAATGACTGTTAAATGTAAGAGAAAGTTTGCTAGCAGGCCGCCATGTTGGTTTTTGCCCAAAATCTAGGAGCATGGTTTGCATTTGCATGGTTGCACGAGGCCGTAGAAGAGAGATAGGCCCTGTCGATTATCTGTTACGACACCGCCCTAGTGGCCTGTCCATCAAGCGTCCAGTGCTGCGAAGCATTGCGATCTCTTGCGTGCAAGAACCCCGTCTTGGGACATCTCCCATAAGAGGGTACAGCTGTGTGAAAATGTTACGGGAGTGCCAGAGTGTCCTACCCAGTCAAATTGCAGTCATTGCTTTTAGAGAAAAACGGATATGATGGTTTATCCATGCATGAGGCCGACGTGTAAAATCACCAGCACATTTATTGAGTGTCTGGAAGGCATGATGGTATCCACTAAGGCGTACTGTATACAGTGCACATAACTGGGCATAAAATGCCCTTCTCTGTCAGGTTGTACCTGAGCACGGCCAATTGCACAGGCACACCTCCGAAAGCACACGTGCCATAAACAGACAGACACACATGTGTGCGGGCATAAACAAATACAGACTCCCTTCTGTTACAGCACCAGCTGAACTGAATCCCTACTCAGACACACACATACATACAGACACCCAGAGGCATCCAGGTCTTTGTGCCACTTCCCTAGCTACCTGCGAGACAGCCTGTGTATCCTGCTGGTATGAAAGGTAAGCCTCAGAGAGACGGAGCAGAGAATAAATGTGTAAAATGGGTCAGAGCCTGAATATCATTACTGCCCTGCTCCCCATGTGTATACTTACTGTGTGTGTGTGTGTGTGTGTGTGTGTGTGTGTGTGTGTGTGTGTGTGTGTGTGTGTGTGTGTGTGTGTGTGTGTGAGAGAGACAAGCTGTGATGAATTTGTGAGTGAAAAGGCGAAAAGAGTGTGTGCCTAGTGCTGTATGTGCGTGCGTGTGTCACTTTAGCTGCATTCCCACTCGGGGAGTTAAACTCAACTCTCCAGAGTATAAAGACTGCCATGGGAAGGATCTCAACTTGTCTGTTTTGGAAGGTTTTGTGTTTGAGCACATTGAGAGGCAGTGTCAGTAGTGTGTGAAGCCATGCCATGGCCCAATTTTTCTTGTCCGGCTCAGGAATTCAAAACACAAAGCCAGAGAGACACAGGAAGTTATCTGTATGCAGGCAAGATGGTGGCATTCTCCATATCCATATCCTCTGTCGAGGTAAAACTATAAATATTGTACGAGGCTAGCATCAGCAGCAGATCCAGACAGTGTTTACAGGGTGGAGGGGGGGGGGGACTCATCCCCCACATATGGATGAGTCGCTGATAAAAAGGAGATATTGGTATTAGAGAGTCAGGCGTGTCAGACGGCCTGCAGCGACCGGAGCGCACCGCCGACCCAAATCTCCATTCAGGCGTCTTCGCTTGATAGCCACTCATTGCCAACGCTGCACACATGCGGCATTGTCATGAAATTGTGCTCAGTTGGGGATTTTGAAGGTTGGAGGGGTGGGCAATTTGTGCCTGCAGATCAGTAGTTGCATCTCAGCACGGGATAGAAAGGTGGGTTTTTTGTGTTTCTGTGCATGTTGCTGACACAAACAAGAACAGTAACAGTAAAGCCTCTGTTATCCACGGCTTTGAAAATGGTGTGTGTTCACCAGGATTTGAGAGCCTTGTGATGTATACTTTTTTCTTCTTTTCCCATTTTCTTTCCACAGTCCGTCCCAAAACCCATCGCCCTCGAGCCTTGCTTTGGCAACAAAGCCGCCGTGCTCTCCATCTTTGTACGGTTACCCAGGGGCACTGGCGGAATCCCTCCTCCAGGACAGTCTGGTAAGACGCAGCCTTTAAAATCCTTCACTTGTTTTTCTTTCCTGACTTGTTTGTTTGATTGAGCCTCACTTTTTTACATCATCTTTCCTTGATCTGACTTCCTCCCCCCTCTGTTATGTACTGTAGCTTTGGTCTTAGTCGGTCCATGACAATTTTGAGCCTTTCAGTCTTTTTTCAACGTGGTTCACTTCCTCTTTCTTTTGTTATCCAACACTGACTTTATGATCCAGCCTCCAGTGTATACACACACACACACCAGCTTCAGTTTTAAGAAAATGAAACTGGTGATCTTGATTCTTAATCTATAGATTAGTTAAATTTTTATTTAATATTTGTACAGGATAAACCTGCAAAATGCTTCCAAGTTAATGCATTTAATATACATGGATAAAAAATAATTGAGAGCTCACGCATCTATTTTTTTCCCCCAGGCCTATATATTTAAATAAAAAAAAATTAGGATGCAAGGACCAGATTTGGGTTTTGGTGGGAGGTAAAAAAGCACTATCAGCATTTAGAAACAGCACAGTGAGAAGATGACATAAAAATTAGGAATTTAGAGATTTCTTGGTTCCTTTTTCAAAATATAGGAAGGAGAGAATATTTAAATCAAGCGTGCAAACTGATTTGTGACGTGCTATTTGCACTGATATTTAACGCTGGAAAAAAGCATGTATTGCGCCCTGTATTAGCTCACTTGCGGCAGCAAAACCTTCCAGCCACTCTTTAGTTTTTAGCAGTTGGAGAAAGGAGAGAACGGAGGGATCACGATGTGGATTTTGGACCCCATCCTGACAATAATCAGGCCTTGGATGGACGTCAGTCTGGATCAATACCTTTACGTAAAATATTAAATTTAATTACACTCAAATTGAACCATTGTGATTTCAGGACCATGGAGAGCACTCAAGGTTTCACAGTGATCTCATGAGCTGATTTTTAGTGGTGGACCTACTCAAATTCAGCTGCGTGCACTTTGGACCAGTCGCCAGCCTCTCACGGGGCATTCGCACTCTCATTCACACCTATGTGCAATTTAGGATCACCAATTAACCCGACCTCACTAACTGCCTGTTTTTGGACATCAGCTGACTGTGCCTGTGTTTGGAAAACAGCACAACAGTTGTAAATTACTCGCAGAACCAACCACACCTCTGAGTGCTACTTGGGGATTGCGTGATTTTTAGTCTCAGCAAAATCATGCACATCCATCTCGACAGTGGTCTAACATGTTTACAGTAATTACTTCATGTAGCACCATCGTTTTGATGTGGATGTATTCATTTTTAAAAACGCTGCAGCTTGAAAGCAGCAGTGCTATTCCTGGTTTTCCTCAGTTACTGCTCTTCACTCCCTCCTTTTTTCCTCTTCCTGTGGCGAAATGAAGACTGCTTGTTGCTTTCCTACCTTCATCTACTTGGTGTGTTAGGAAGCATACTGCAGCTATATCCATGCAGACTCATTCTGTGCTTGATTCCTCTCTATCCTCTTCTCATCCTCGTTGCTTTAAAGTGCAATCTAGTGTTTTTCCTGTTTCCCTCTGCTCCCTTCTTTCCCTTCCTCCTCCTTTTTTTTGCCCAACTTCTGACTGCACTGAGAATTGAGTCCATTACTTTCTTTCATCCTCTGCTCTGTCACTTGCTGTCTTCTTATTCCCACCCATGCTTCATCTGTTTTCAAGATCCTCTGATAAGACCCAAGTGCTGCTTCCCTTACCTTTTCTTAGTTTTTGTTTCCTGTTCTCTTTCTTTTACTGTCTCAATAATTCAACTCGCCTTTCTTTCAGTATTTTTTTCCTCCTCTGTGTTGTATAGTTCTTTGCCTCCCACAGTTGCAATCCCCAGACCATCAGCATGCCTAAGGCCCTTATTAATTACCACATTGTCCTTTTGTCATAACAAAACTGCCGCGGCTCTCGATGGAGCTTTCCCTCGGGCAGCTTTTGTTGAGACCATGTTAGCCGTGTTCCTCCCATCTCCTCGTGCCCTGGGGGGGGGGGGGGGTCTATACCGTTATAATGCTTTTAACTTGCTCCCCATCCAGCCGTGTTGCTTTCAGATCTTTAAACTGCTTTCAGTTTTTCAGCATCCCAGCCTCACAGCACTCTTTAGCTCATTTCATAGCAACCAAAAGGATATCACCACCACAGATTATCACTGATTTCTATCTTCGGCTCGTTTAGGTGATTTGAGCCATCCTGCTTTTTTTTCTCTTTTTCAACCAATAAGAAACTAGTATTATCTGTATGATTTCTCAGCATGCGACCCCTAGCGCAGCCGTTTTCTCTTTTTTATGCCTTCAGTGTTTACTTGATTGCAATAAATGCGTCTAATATTGGTGATAAATGGAGTTTACTGGTATTTCATGGCTCAGAGAATGTTATTAAATGTTGATGAAGTGTGGTGTAAGTTAATGATTGCCAGCTCTGCACGTTTGTGTACGCGGTTGTGAGTTGGCAGTTGTGTGTTTTGCTTTCCACACATCAGCAGCTTTCCCCACATTACAGTTACTGCATTCAGAGTTAGCCTCATATTGCAAGTGTAGCCTAATTAATGCTGGGTTTTTGAGACTGTTACCAGTGCATACATTTCAGTGTCTTAATTTTTTTCCTTAATTATAAACAATCTCCTCGCCATTTTAACATGGCTTAGCATTTAACTTCTCTCCCTCTAATTTAACTTATATGCATCGATTTCCTTATTTATGGGTCAGTTTCTACTTTAAACTTGATCATTTATCCTCATTCCCAGCTCCACATTTGTATTCTGGGAGGTTAAAAGTGCTAACATCGCAGTTCATCCTCTGTCTTAAAGGTCACACTGTGTTTTTTAGGTTTTTTAAAGTTGTCTTCTGATTGGCTGCCTCTCGCAAAAAAAAGAAAAAGAAAAACAAAGCTCTGTGCTTGAGGTGATCATATTCAGGGGCGCACATGTCGCATGCACACCTGTGGACCACTCATGTGCACCCCTGATCATAGTAGATCGTACCTTGTCTTTTGTGGAGCAGTGTGATTATTTGCACATGTTTGAAACTTTGGACATGTTTTATATGTTATACAAAGTTCACAGGTTGATATGACAGAAAATAAGGAAAAGCGTAATAAAAGTAATTCATGTTTGTAGTTTTATATCTTTTACTTTAACTAAACGAGTCCTCCTGTGTGCGCAGGTTTGGCCGTGGCCAGCGCGCTGGTCGATGTATCTCAGCAGATGTGTGTGGGGTACAAGGAGAAGTCTGGCGGACTGAGGAACCGTAAACAGCAGCCCACAGCACAGCCATCCACCTGCATCTGACTGCATCCCCTGTCCTCTTCTACCATCCCAACACCAAAAGCTCTCCCATCAGCCTCCCCCACCCTCCCCTCGCCTCAGCCCCATCCTTCAGAGACTCCCACCAGCTCCGCTCTGGCAGGGAGAGGTGCATGCTGGGACGCAGGACTTGAACGTTTTGGTGAAGGGGGCCGAGACATCTGGCAGACTGCAGCCTCAGAGGTCTCCCCCTTCCTGTCCTCCTACAGGAACTTTGATGCTTGGAGTCCCCTCGAACTGATCGACAGAAACTAGACACAGAGAGGGGGGAGGGAGGGAGGAAGGAAGGAAGGAAGGGACAGAGCAGGTGCTGACCCCTCCCCTCCCCCTCAGCGAAACATTTTACATTTGTCGACACCACCTCGTTAGTCGAGGCGGCCACGGCTTGCTGCTAGAAGAGATCCTTGTCTCGTAGTTTTTGACAAAACAAAAAACAAAACAAAAAAAATCCAGAGACTTTGCGACCGTCTATGTTCGCATTTTATTTAAGTTATTGTTGTTCTTTCTTTTGTATTGTGTTATTTCAGAGGCAGGAACAAAACTGGACACGCTCAGTTGGACATGCACACACAAAAACGCATAACACACACTTCAGCAAGCCCTTGTACCCATTTGTAGCCCATTGTCACCTGCTGTCATGTTCACAGCTCAGCACTGAGGGCTGTTGTCACTGGAGTCCTGCAAAGTTTGGCCTCCGAGCAAGCTAACAGCATGTTCAGTCTTCCTTTAATGAGGATCCACTGTAGGAGGTTGCCTGTGTAGCCAGAGCCCATTTAAAGAGTGTGTGACATTTCAATCGGCCTATGTGTCTTCTCCCGCTGCCCACTCTTGCGGCCTGTCTGGAGCTTCGTCTCTCTGTCTTTGGCCATTTGGCTGCCGAGCCGTCCGCCGCACAAGGCAAGACCGCTGCAATGCCTCACCCGTGCTGGCCGGCTGGCTGCTGGATCGCCAGTGCAATTGAAACTTTTCCAGCTAATTACTCTTCCAGTTCTAATGAAAGCCAATGGCAGCATGCAAAGCTCACTCACACACAGAGCTAGAAGTAGTGGTGGGGTGGGGGGGGGACCTCTGGCAATTAAAAATTGTCCTCGAAACCATTGTGACACAGGCTTCCTATAGATCACGTGACTCTGACTGAAGTGATTTGGCTGATGTTAGTGACCGCTGCCAGGGCAACTGTTGAGCTCTGAGACTGTTGCCTAAGAAATCCATACCTTCTAATTACTGCTCTCATTTCCCAAAATGCAATGCATCCCTCCTACCCCCGGGATACCAGCATCTCCGCCGCTCTTATTGTGCCATTCGATTGCGATCGTTCCACATCTGTGATCTATCTACAACCGCCCAATTAGCCCATACAGCAGCGACGTCTGTGCCCTTATCGATGCGGCTACAGTGGAGCTGCTAAACCCCAGCGTTTAAATGGTAAAGTGCAGTGTTTTTTTACTTTTGTTAGCAGCCAGAATGCATGAGTCAGTGCCTGTTTCTTTAAGAGCATCGTTTTTTAAAAATGGACTTTTGAATTGGCCTCCATGTCTCTTATGTTGTCGTCTGGTCCCTCAGCTGCTTTTCCCTGCACTTGTCTACAGTCTACATCTAAAATATCGGTCCTGCTTTTAAAGCAGCATTACTTCAAGTGGGAAAATGAGGGAAAATGCAGAATAAAAAATCTCAAGGCAAACACAGAAAAACTGAGATTGGTAGATTAAAACAGAGATGTCACAACTAAAGCATCAAATTTGGGTTTGTGCCATTTTTTGCTTTAGTTTTTCTTTCTTTGTTCAATTTTGCATGTAGCTATATATGTATCTTATTGTTCACATATACAGGATATAAGTTGTACACTGCAGCACTTTTAGGCCTTCGACACATTTGTTGGTGTATCAACCTATAGGAAATATGGTGCGTCTCCTGCAGTCTCGTAAGGTTGTAAACTTCCCGCTCTCTGGGAAGTGCAGCAATAGAACAATTTAATAGTTTGCATTCTACCCTAAAGAGCTCGTTGTGTTTAGTTCCTGGCTCTCACATGTGCGCAGCATACTAGAACTTCACACCGCCTGGTTAAAGGGCACACTTTTAGCACTGGGAAAAGGTCAGAACAGAAAGCATGAACAAAGCTGACATTCTGTAATTATAGAGCGCCGCGTGCGCTTGTGACTCCGCTCGGCGAGCGTCACGGCGCGGAGAAGCGGCTCCGTTCGTGCTCGTGCTTTGAGGAATCAAAGTGCTTCACCTGCAGTCTTTATCAATTTTCCTCTGCTAGAATAAAGGGTTTGTTTTTTTACCCAACATGGGTAGTTTGATGTTTTGTTGGGTTGTTTTTACAGAATAAAATAATATAAATTATTATTATTTATATTAAGCTGAGGCTCTGGATCTTGTAGGGCGTTTTGGTAATAACCAACTATTATTACATGAATGTGATGATCACAAAGAGTCCTTCTGAGTTCCACAGAGTATTTTTATTTAGTACTTTTTCAGTCCCTTTGAAAACACCTACCACCCTGTCTCAGAATGAAGGAGTTCTTTCACCTCCAACCATTTGAAGGTGGAGTTCAGTTCAAGAAACTCTGATAAAACATGCTATGTTGGCCATTGGAAGAAGAAAATTACGCTTTGTGTGAGATTTGGCTTAAAAGTGAGACTTTACAATAACCTGTGAGGCAAAAGTGTGGCAGAGACACGACAGACACGCGGCTCGCAAACTCCAATTAACCGCCATCAAAGGTGGCGATGTGCTCCCAACACTAAAATGCCCGAACGGCACATGAACTACATCTGTCTTTCCTCTGCAGCGTCAGCAGCTCTGAGATCTGCCAGCACCTCTGCGTTTTTGATTTCTCTGCAGGTTAACGTTTTCACTCCGCAGCAGGCCTGTTTCTGTTTAACATAAAACACTAGCTGTTCACGATGCTCAATCGCTTTACTGTACTCTCCAGTGACAAAACCTACAACGGCAGTCGTTTTCATCATTGCAAATATGATTTTGTTGCATTGACTCTCTCCATACGAGTGTGGTGTACAACTGCTTCGACTGTACTGCAGTAATAATTTCATAAAGATTGTTTGTTTTGTTTTCTATAAATGAATGTAAAATCTGTGCAGCCAAGGTAAATCTGTAAACTGTAACTCACCGGGGACGGTTTGTCGCCACTTTCTTTCTTTGGCCGTGGGTGACAGGGCGGTGCAGTGGTTAATGCAGACGGCAGAGGAACTGTGGGATGATGGGTTCAGACCATTAAAGAGCGAGTTGTCACTTTGAAGTTTTTTTTTTTTCCCTTTTTTAAGAAAGACACTGAGCTTGTAAAGAAGATGTGAGCTCTGCATGCCCAGTCAGCCCACTGTGATCTTCTTCTGCTTGATGGTTCAAACGACACGGATCCTGTGTCGGATACTGATGTCTTTGAGATAATGTTGAATGTTTGTGTTTTTGTCTTTAACCTCTGTGCTATGATTGGCTTAAGAAACCCAAACGAGACTAAAGTTTTTCCAGATTTTTGACATGTATATGAAACCTGTTTATCTGTAAACATGTTTGTTGTCAGCAGCCTCACACCGGACTCCTACACAAGTCCCAAGCATTCAGCAATTAGATAAATTTAGAAGTAATATTGCAGTTTCAACATTTATGCAGGGCAGTTCATCCCTGGTCCACCCACACGGCTGTTTTTATTAATTTTGTTTTGCCGATCAGGCATCTTCTCAGGACTGTGTTGGCGTGTACAGACTCAGAGTTGTGCGTTTGCACCTGTTAGGACAGGACTGACTTACAGCTAATGGTAGGGCTGGACAGTATGACCTGATATCTAAAGCATGTCATTACTTTTATCACTTTAATAATAAATGTAACGACATGTTTCATGTATCATTAGAGCACGATGCCTCATTCTTGGTCTTGGCTAATTGCAGTTTGTCGGGTTCATAATTCTGGGCTTGTGGCCCAGACTGTATGCTGTAATTGGATAAATTTGGCCTGTGCACGCATTCAGAGCATATTTAGCTCTACAGAACTTGAAGAGAAGTCCATTCAGCCAACTAATGCTTTAAAGGCCCTACTTAGTGTGCTTCAGCCATGCCGAGCAGCAAACTCATTTGCACTCAGCAGGGTGAAGCCACGCCCAGCTGCAGCTACTGTTGTCCAGTTAGGTCGCCCCATGATAACCTCATCTCCCCCCAATGATGACTGATGGACAAAAAGGTCTTGCTGTTTTCATCTCAGCTACATTGTGGCTACGTCCACACGTATACGGGTATTTTTGAAAACGGAGATTTTCCGTTTTTGTTTTTAAAAAAAAATCCTGTCCACACGTAAATGCAAAATTGAAGGAAAACGCTGCTAGGAACATGCCAAAGCAACAGGTGGCGATAGATTCCTAACCATGTAGAAATGTTGGCCAATCAGAAGTCTAGAAGCCTGGGTGGGAAAGAGTAAACAAAGATGGCGCATAGAAGCAGAACTGAGTCCTATGTGTGTAGGGACAGTAACTGTGTGTGTATATGTTAGTGTTTAAACACTACAGAGAGTAAAATTAACAGTAACAGTATTTTGTCTAAGTCCACCATGGCAGAAATTCATTTCACCGAAACAAAAACGCGGCGCACAGTGTAACCTCAAAATAGGCGCACATCTTTGACGCTGCGTTTTCTCTGTTTTCCTCGTCCGCACATAAATGCAAAAACAAAGTTTTCGAAAATATCCACCCTGGCAGGCGTTTTTAAAAATCTCAGTTTTCAGTGACCGAAAACGCCGTTTACGTGCGGACGAAAGGCGCAAACGCATAGAAAAATCTGTGTTTTCAAAAATATCTGTGTACGTGTGAGCGTAGCCTGTATCTTATAAATGAACAACTAATAACTAATTTTTGAGATTAGCCACTTTTTGTGGTCTTCTGTCTGCATTTAGTCGCCTTTCGTTAGTGTTAAAAGCACCGCCTTGGATTTTTAGTCAGTATTCCTCAGATGCATCACATGTACCTTTGACGGCTTGCAAACATACTGAAGGATTTTACTTTTTCTTTTGCAAAGCCAAATTTTAAAGGTGCAATATGTAGAACACCTTACTCTAGGGTGGCAGTGGGAAGGTCAGTGTTTTTGCATTAGCATTAGCGTTAGCAGCTAGTCTGGATCCTAAGCAGCCTTGTTTTTTTTTTTTTCTTAGCCTGACTTTCTTTAAAACTCACAATGAGGCACAAACAGTGCTCATGTCTGCCGTCTGCTGCTCAAAGTTCCCGGTCCTCAGTGTCCGTATAAAAGAAAAGTTGGTTTTTTTGGGGGGGGTTCTCTGATGCTGTGCCGAGTGCAGACTGGATGCTTTAGTGCAAAGTGCAATTGTGTAAAAGTACGGGTCAGTGTTGGCAGGTTAGCATGCCAAATTCGGTCGATATGTGTGATGCATACACTTCTTTGGAATAATTAAATCTAAACATATTGCACCTTTAAATGTGCTAACCTGCACGGCATGTTTTTGCTCTGATGCATTGCTGCTTTTTTTTCTTTTGTTTTTCCCCAGTGGATTAGCATCAAATCACTGGGACAGATGTGTTTGTGTACAATTTAAAAAAATTGCTGATGCGTAGCATTAATGATAAAAAAAAAAAAAACCCTACAGGGTACCTTTAAACACGGCTCATGATGGAAATCGATTGCGTCCTGCAGTCGATGCTTTACAGAAAGGTTTCCACCTGTAGACCAGTGGGGGTGGAGCTACTCTGGTGTCTGTGCAATCAGGATAAGCTAGCAGTCATTTAAGCGCAAAACTGGAAACTGTACTCAAAAAATGTTATGTATTTGTAGCGGAAAAATTTCAAGTGTAAATACAAAACGTAATCATTCAAATTTGTGCTAAAATAATTTTTGGCAGCAACAGGGAAAATATTTAACCATCCCAGATTAAAACCAGTCAAACATAACCGTCCTTTCAAATTACTAAGAAACATACCTGCACATTCATTTTCTTCCCCTCTTATTTATTTTTGGAGTCACATTTTAATCAAAACCTTTACTTGGAATATAATAGTTTGAATCTATCTGTAAGGCATTTATTGTAAAGCATCTATGGGGGAAAAGGGCCTGCGTTTGCTAATTTAGTCTTGCCATCCTTAAATAGTAAATGATTATACCTCTACAGAGCTGGAAGATGGCCTCAGTGTGCCCTATTTTGTTTGGTGGATTAGTATTAAATATTGCTTGGAGGAAGGTTTTAAAGCTGCAGGAAAGCTGCTTTTTGTTTTCAACCGTCAAACGTGGAATCACTGGCTTTTTTTTCCTCGTTATGTGTTGAGGAATCTGTGCCAGCATGGCATGAGAATATATATATGAAATGCCTTTTTTTTTAAAAAGTCAGAAATCCAGCTCCAGTATGTGTCCTGTGTTTTTTGTAAGACCAAATTGATGCGACAAATCAAAACCTAAGAGCACAATACACTCCGTTTTAACGTCAACGTGGGCAGGCCGAAGCTAAATCTGTTGACTTTCTCCCCTTGGTCTAAACGCGTTAAAGCCCAGCTCTGTTGGTAAACATGAACTTTAGCGTGGGCACTCTGCTGATGCCGCATTACGAGATTCCTGGATCCTAAAGTTCAGATTTTCCAGCCGATTACCTCCCGCTACCATTCGGTGTTACCAGGGTGTGAAGTGCTCCTGAGCAGCTCAAAATATCTGAGAGGGAGTGTGGAAGTTTGCAAAGGGAAACGTTTAAAGCGTGTACACTGTCACTGCCCTGTTTACCTGTCCATTTTTTTTGTTTTTGATTCGAATAGATGGGCAGCTTTCTCTATTTTGCTCTGCTTTCCAGGCCTCAAACTTTACTAGGGTAACACTGAAACTTTACAGTGGCCTTATTTCACTTTATTAATCTCTGTATTCGCTGGTAGAAATGTACAGCAGATACATGTTCATGAAGTCTGTTTAGTAACTGGAAACGTTCCTAATATTCACAAGTAGACACTAGCTGCATTAACCTGTACTTAAAATGCTGTAACACCTAGGTTAAAGCATCTGAATAAGGTCATTGTAAATTCAGGCATTACCCCCTCTAGTTTTTCCTCCTCCTTCCTTTTTGTATAGAGGCATTATATATCTTGAGGAAGTAGGCTGTTAATATGTATAATTTAGCAGTTGCTGTTCTTTTGTAAATAATGAGAAAGTATTGTGAATGATATTTGTTGAATGGTTTAAAAAAAATCATTTATGGCGAACCTCTCTCGGCTTTTAAAAATGTGACTACAGTGCATATTTTGTATGTAAGACAGCAGAGTAGGATGAACAAGCATTACTAGAAGCTGATGACAACTACATGTAAAACTTGAGGATAATAGCTTACTGACCTTGTAATTATTGATGTACATAAAAGAATGACAGAACATTTTTTTTTGTCTATTATTAAATGTGGAAATCCAGCCATTGCTGTTTGTCTCGATAACTACGAATAATTAATTTTGGAAATCTCCTGCAACGCTTATTTGAATGTGCTCGTTCGGTGCCAGAGGGATGGTGCTTCAGACTGTGCACAAATTCGGCTAAGATGTCTTTCAAGTAAGTACACTCAACTTGAAACGATTGTCTTTGATGCTGTAATTCCAAAACAAGCCCCTTTTGCATCCCCTAGAGGATGTAATGTTCGCCTCGCAATGAAAGGAGCCGGTATTGAAAAATTTATGTTTACAGCAGGATGAATTTAAAAGCTGTGGAAAATATGACAAATCAGCTTAGGGATGGATCAGAGTGAAGGCGGGGTTCTTCCTGTGCTGTAAAATTACAAAATTTCATCTCCACTCCCGTTCTAAGTTCTGAAATTTTAAAATACTTTCCTACCTGCTGCTTAATACGGGGTGTGCAACGTTATATGTGAACACACCACAACACTTCTTTTGATTACAGTAGAGCCAACGCACAGCGCTGTTTATATGGAAAACCAAAGGCGGAATATCGACACAAACACCTCGTACCAACTGTCGAGCACGGTGGTGGATGGATGATGATTTGGGTTTGTTTAGCAGCTACAGGTTCTTGGCACCTTGCAGTCATTTTGTCAACAATGAGCTCCTCTGTATACCAGAGTATTCAGACGTGAGGCTATCTGTCTGACAGCTAAAGCTTGGCCCAACCACTATCATGCAATGATCCCAAGCAAAGCAGCAGATCTACAACAGAATGGCTGAAAAAGAAATGAATCAAGTTGTTCAAATGGCCAAAGTCCAGACTTTAATCTGATTGAAGTGCTTTGGCAGGACTGTAGGAGAGCTGTGCATCAACAAAAGTTCACTGTTGTAAACAAAAGTAGGTCAAAATTCCTCTGCAGTGATGCAGGAGTTTGGAAAAGTCATACAGGAAACAATTCAAGGTATCGGTGCAAAAAGATGGTTTTAAAAAATGTATGTTAGTGCTGCGCAATACTGTAAATGTTGGTATTGATCCGATACCAAGTAAACACAGGACCACTGTAGCCAACACAGCTGCTATAACCTAAAGGCGGTTTGTGGGCTTCACTTACTGAAGTTAGAGGATAGAAACAAAGTATCCTACCGTGCTAGTATCGCTCCAGCATTGGTATTGATACTATAGATATTTGAATCGATCCACAGGTTTTCCAATAGTTGGTTCTCAAGTTTGGCTTATGTTTTTAAAATAATAAATAAATAACGACACGGTGTCAAATGTCTCGTGGTGTTTGTTTCACGTTGTCATTTTAAGGTTAATGCTGCCCTGGATTGTAAAATATTCCCCTGTTAGGTGAAAGCTTAGAGTTGACAGGAGGCATGCTTTCTTTTTACCATGACTGTGCGTTGTAAGACAACATATGCTGGTTAACCACAGCAAAATACTTGTCCTGAACAAAAGCAAGCACAATTTTAAATTGAGATGAAGCCAATTTTGTCCTCTTTCACACAGGGTGAGTCTCTTTGAGATAAGACTTCGGGTTTTTGAATGAAATCCCACAGAATACAAAGTGCACTGACCAGAACTTCAACTGACTCAAGGTTTGGATGCTAAGTACTTCTATTACTTCAATACATGGAATATATTTAAGATTTTACATGCATAATGTATAAAGAATAAAAGAACAATTTTTACAAGTTGTCAATTGAATTTTTTTTCTTTGAATAATTCTGATGGCTTCTGGCACTTTGGGACTGTTGCTAGTGGACAGAGGGCATCTATAATGCAAGGAAAGACGAATCATATAGAACATATCAGCTCTGTGATCCATCGGGCTTTTTAAAATAGAGCACCATCATCATTTGACTTGAAAGCAGAAGTTGAGTTACAGCGTAAAACTCCAAAAATAGGTGCATGTTCTGGAGAGCCTGGTGTGTTTAGGAACACAAGAAAAGGTAAAGAAATCTGAATTTATTTGTTTATTTTAACAAACAACCTTTGTTCTGCAGACAGTGCAGAAAATCTGGTTGTGTGCTTTTCAGGGATTCACCCTGAAAAGAAACCTCCCAAAAAGTCACACTAATGATTTCACATGGCTAGGATTTCCAGTTACAGCAGGATCATCGGACCTCACCCAACTCCAAATCACGACTTCGTCAGCTCCCAGAAGAGGGGACTTTGGAGCTTCGAAGCAGCTAATATAAAAACCTGCAATACCCACTAAGCCTGTGGAAATGTGGTGAACGCATTCGTGCCTGTGCAAACCAAATAATCGGGGTGAAGTCTGCTTCCTATTAATAAACAATAATGTGCTCCATAAGTCATCGTGGCAAGAACTTGGTTGGAGAAACAAGCTATACCTCCAGGCATTATTAACGACTCCAACACTTACTCAGGTGCACAAATGCATCATAATGTAGCTCTCGCTGGGACAAGACCTGGTAATAAAGTGATCACTTTACAATTGAAGGACAGATTTCAGTGCTTGAAAATACTTGAGCATGACACATAATGTGCGTGTTGCATGCTCTGTCCTATTAGTTGTAGGCAAAGGGGGCTCTGAGGTGGTAGTGCAGACTGATAATGACCTACGGGCAGTACACCTTGACCAGTTGTTGAGGCAGAGCTGCCACTGACAGGATGATGAACCTGTATTCCAAACACACAGTAATTTAAAGATGGGAACTTTTTCACTGTTTTTCAGCCTGTAATGCAACAGGGTTTTTTTTGTTTTTTTTTAGATAACGTGTAAGATGTGCATATGTGCATTTGTGTTTGTCAGCATGCATTTATTTATCAGTCCTTTCTGAAGTGGTTGGATTTGGAGCATTTTTTCCCTTCAGTTTGTTTCTTTCATGCAAGAATGTTCCGTTTTCCTGGAAAGATAACTTTAGTACACAGCTCGCGCATCCTCTCGCAAATTAAAGTGAGATATTCTTGTTTTAAAGGTTGTGTCTGTAGCGCTGTCTCAGTGGTAATCTACAGTATGCTGTATGTTCCTCCCTGCTTCTGCTTTGTGATGATGCAGAGACTCGGTCGGCTTTTAACAGCGTTTACTCACCTTTTCTCCAGATAACGAGTCCTCGTCCCTTTGCTAAATCACTGGAAATATTCCAACATTCTCCGCAAGCATCGCCAATCATTTCCAGATGAAATTACAAAGCAACACAGCACGCGCTGTGATAATAAACCTATGATACAAACGGCAGGAGTGAACCAAGCAAGGCTGAAAGAGCGAACTAAAGGCCACTGCGCCACTTTTTCATTCTTTTTCCTTTGACAGTTTGGATTTTCTCCTACTTTCTTATAAAAAATAAATACATAAAGGATAGCATAGCATCAAGTCAGACGAGCTTCTGGGATATTGATCTGATCAGTTAAGTAGCATCAGTTTCAGCTGCTTTGCTGTTAATGACATTAACCCTTTAAGACCTAGTATAGGGAGTGCAGAATTATTAGGCAAGTTGTATTTTTGAGGAATAATTTTATTATTGAACAACAACCATGTTCTCAATGAACCCAAAAAACTCATTAATATCAAAGCTGAATGTTTTTGGAAGTAGTTTTTAGTTTGTTTTTAGTTTTAGCTAATTTAGGGGGATATCTGTGTGTGCAGGTGACTATTACTGTGCATAATTATTAGGCAACTTAACAAAAAACAAATATATACCCATTTCAATTATTTATTTTTACCAGTGACACCAATATAACATCTCCACATTCACAAATATACATTTCTGACATTCAAAAACAAAACAAAAACAAATCAGCGACCAATATAGCCACCTTTCTTTGCAAGGACACTCAAAAGCCTGCCATCCATGGATTCTGTCAGTGTTTTGATCTGTTCACCATCAACATTGCGTGCAGCAGCAACCACAGCCTCCCAGACACTGTTCAGAGAGGTGTACTGTTTTCCCTCCTTGTAAATCTCACATTTGATGATGGACCACAGGTTCTCAATGGGGTTCAGCTCAGGTGAACAAGGAGGCCATGTCATTAGCTTTTCTTCTTTTATACCCTTTCTTGCCAGCCACGCTGTGGAGTACTTGGACGCGTGTGATGGAGCATTGTCCTGCATGAAAATCATGTTTTTCTTGAAGGATGCAGACTTCTTCCTGTACCACTGCTTGAAGAAGGTGTCTTCCAGAAACTGGCAGTAGGACTGGGAGTTGAGCTTGACTCCATCCTCAACCCGAAAAGGCCCCACAAGCTCATCTTTGATGATACCAGCCCAAACCAGTACTCCACCTCCACCTTGCTGGCGTCTGAGTCGGACTGGAACTCTCTGCCCTTTACCAATCCAGCCACGGGCCCATCCATCTGGCCCATCAAGACTCACTCTCATTTCATCAGTCCATAAAACCTTAGAAAAACCAGTCTTGAGATATTTCTTGGCCCAGTCTTGACGTTTCAGCTTGTGTGTCTTGTTCAGTGGTGGTCGTCTTTCAGCCTTTCTTACCTTGGCCATGTCTCTGAGTATTGCACACCTTGTGCTTTTGGGCACTCCAGTGATGTTGCAGCTCTGAAATATGGCCAAACTGGTGGCAAGTGGCATCTTGGCAGCTGCACGCTTGACTTTTCTCAGTTCATGGGCAGTTATTTTGCGCCTTGGTTTTTCCACACGCTTCTTGCGACCCTGTTGACTATTTTGAATGAAACGCTTGATTGTTCGATGATCACGCTTCAGAAGCTTTGCAATTTTGAGACTGCTGCATCCCTCTGCAAGATATCTCACTATTTTTGACTTTTCTGAGCCTGTCAAGTCCTTCTTTTGACCCATTTTGCCAAAGGAAAGGATGTTGCCTAAGCCCATATTTTAATAATATGTATGCATTAAGTGCATAGTAATTACATAAATTGCAAAAAATGCAATAAACTACAAAAAAATTGGAAGGTCCTTAACTCATGATGAGCTACAAAATGACCTCCAGCAGGACACCGATGCTGATGTCTCCAAAATGATCAGAAACAGACTTGGTGGCTTGACAGTGAGCCCGATTGGCATTTGCCACAGCATAGAAGAATTAGGGCCCCCACGGGCCCCCTCTGCTTTTCCCAGGTGAGAGCAGGTTCACCCAGAGCTGCCTGCTACATGGTTCAGCATGGCTGGTTTGGTGACTGCTATTAGGTCCATCCATTCTCTTTCACTTGTTCAGTTCACAGTTGTGGAGGGCTGGATCCTATCCCAGCTATTGTAGCAAGACACAGACCCTGCCACAGGGACACAAGCATTCATACTCACGCTATGAGCAATTTAGAATCACCAGTTAACCTAACCCCAACAACGAGATGACTTTGGACTGTGGGAGGGAGCCCATGCAGATGTGCAAACATGGAAACTTCACACAGAAAGATCCTGGACACATGGTGGAATCGAGCCCAAGAACCATCCTGTTTTAAGGCGGTGCTAGACACTACCCGTAGGTATTGGCGTGAAGTCCTTCTCAGACCTCAGAGGAACCCAGGACCCACTGCACCAGTGTAGTCTGACACTGGTGCAGTGGGTCCTGGGTTCCTCCTGGTGCACAGCATTGCCTGGCCTCATGTGGCAAAAGTAAGCAGGCAGTAGTAACTGGAACTGCAATGAAAATCCATCATAACAGTCTTTCATGTCACTCTGCTCCATAAACTTCGGCTTATTGTAACACAGATTTGTTACTGTTCCTAGTCCTGACTTGTTTTACTTGTTTAGGTGTCACGATGTGTGTCTGTGGGTTAAAAGTGTCGCTTTAGAAAGACAAAAAGTTTCCCCCACGTTCAGTTGTCAGATTGTGATCCACCCCTCCCATCTGCTGCTTCAAGTAAGACAAAAACAAATGTTGAGAATTATTATTTGTAAATACACTTTTCCCCGGGCCTGTTTTCAAATAATCACTCCTATTTTTAATGCCGCGGTTGATGTTGCCGAGCCCTCGAGGTAAGCGGCGGCAGGAGAGGCTGAGTGTCGCTGAGCTGCTGTGTTCTCACCAGCAATTATTCATCACCAGTCTTTCTCCATCTCTCCTTTATTCTTTCTCTCCCTTTAATCTCTGTGTCTGCCACTCCCTCCCTCCCTCTCACTCACTTCATGTCTCCTTTTGTTGCCATCTCTCACTCTCCTCTTTTCACTTCCTTCCTGATCTGTTTTCTTTTCTTTTTTGAGTCATGGCCCATCTTCATGTTTCTTCCTTTCCCCCCTCATGTGTTGTTCATCCACTCTTCTCATTTAACCCGTTTTTTAAATTTTTTTTTGCTGTTGCCCCCCCCCCCCCCATGTCCCTTATTTTGTGTCCCTTTCCTCTTCTCATCTATTTCTGTCTTTGATCCCTCAACTTTTTCCTCTCTCCTTCTTTTCCTTTCTTCTTTCCATACTCCTCCTTTCCATTTTCTTCTCTTTCATCTCCACGTTCCCTGCATCTTTCTCCCCATTTCCCCTCCTTTCCCAGTTCCATTCGTCTCTCTCTTCTCCTCTGTCCTCTTTTTTCATTCCTCCCATATTCCCTTTCACACACAGATCCCTCGTCTCATCTTTCACATCCTTCCCCTTTTTGTTTGTCTTTCCCCTCCCTTCCTTTCTCCTTCTCTTCTCATGTCTGTCTCCCCTCCTTTTTGCTGTCCATCTTTCTTTGATTCTTTCCCTTCCTAATTATTTTCCTCCATACATCACACACTTATGTTCATCTGTCATTTCTCAACTCTTCTGCTCATATCTCCTCTTTCCCTGATTCCTGGCACCCCTCTTCGCTTTGATGCTCCTTTCTTCTTGCTTTTCTCTAATCTTTCCTTCCCTTAAATCCTTTCCTCGCTCTCTCTCTCTTTTTTTATATCTCCTTTTCAGTTTCTCTCACTCTCCCCCCTCTTCCTCCCACTACCTTCCTTCCTGTCATCTCACCTTTCCATCTCTCTTTCTCTCTCTCACCTACTCTTGTTTTTAATCCCTGTCACGTCTGTTCTCCTCGTTGTTTCGGTCTTCTGTTGCCTCTCTCTTAATCCTTTTTTTCTCGTTGTCCTCTTTTGCCGTTCCCTCTCTGATTTATTTCTATTTATTCCTTCTCTTTTCTGCCTCTTTCGCATCCTAAATGTTCCCAGTCCCACTCACTTAATTCCTTTCTCTCTTCTATCCTCCAATGCACCTCCTTTCTGCCCCCCTATCTATTCATCTCTCACTCTGTTTCTCTTCTCCCTCCCTCCCTCTCCTTCCCTACCTCTCTCTCCTCACTACCTGCTCCGACCCTGTTCTCTCTCCGCCCGAGGAGCTCCTATACGGTGTAAACAGATGATTAGGTGCTGTCCTTTGATTCCAAATCTTTGACTAAATCCCTCCTGATCATTATGACAGGCTGCACACTCTGCTCTGTAGCAGCTGGATGATAATAAAACTTTTTATCATCCAGACTTTTTCCTCTCTTTCTTTTTTCCTCCTTCACATTACAGCAATGCTGTTTATGAAACCATCCTCCCCTCTCCTCCTCCTCCTCCCTCTCCTCCTCATCATCATCTGAGTCTAATTCCGAGTAAGCAGATATTGTTTGCAGACTTTACATGCGTCTGCCCATTTTCGGGTCATCCAGACTTTATTGCTTACATCAAACAGTCTAATGTAATTATCTCTCCTCAGCTTTGATTCGGCTGGTTTTTCAGCAGAGCTGTCAGGGACAATAACGTCTGGGGGGGGGAAGAGAAAAAAAAATCCTCCCGTCGTGTTTCAAATTTGCTGAACAAAGGTTACACGGTGAGATGGAATTCTCAGAAATGCTGCATTTGTGTTTTTCTGTCACAGACGTCTTTTTTCCCTTCTTCTCGTGTGTCGTTCTGACACATTATGACAATTAGTAAATGTTTCTCAGGGAAGTTTCTTCCATCGGTCCGTCTTTAGTTTCCTTCTTTATGCTGGCTTGTCAGATTCTGACTGATGCTGATACCCACCCCTCCACCCTCTTGTGATGTTAAAGGACTTCACTCATTAACAATCTGCAATAAATCCATCATGTGAGGAAAATCCCTGTTTGCTCATGTGCTGTAGCTCCCAAACAAAAGGCCTTTAATATGATAGCTTGTCCAAGATGTTGCCAGTATCGCAAAATGCCAGTAAAGTAATATGTCTGCAACAGTGGATGAGAGGAAGTTTCTAAGATCTGTGACATCTGGTTGATAAAACTTGCCCTTTGTGATATGACAGGAAAACCTACACGTAACAGCAGCTACAAGCAGAAATGTGTCATCATAAAATGAGTAGAAACAACTCTGTGACCAGTGGGAAGCAGCTCACATCGATCATGGGCTTGTTTGTCTTTATGATGCTGCTTTGTCTTGTAACTAATATGCTGAAAGTGTTTGGAAGTGTCTGCGTATGCACATGCCTCAAGTAAACAAACTTTTTAATGTGGAAAAATTGCAAAATTTGAAATAAACATAGCTCTCCACCTTCAAAGCCTTCTTCCCTACAATGCCTCCACATTACTGGTTCAATAGGGTTTAAAATGGTAAGTAGCAGCCAGGTCCTGCTAATCAAAAGCACTTGATTAATTGCTTATCAGCAAGTGTGAGCACTTCTGTAAAAGAAGATGTTTTGACACATTTCTGGACTAAAGCATTCAGGTTTGCGTCAGCACAACGCTCCAATCTTCACTAGATCTTCATCCTGAGCTCAGACTGTGCAACGCTCAGAAACTGCAAAAACCCCAAACTTACATCTCAGACTCTACAGGCCTCAGTTAGCACGTTACATGTTAAAGTTCATGTTCAAGTATGGCTTATTTTTGAAATATGGCAAGGAGAAACACTCTCATCTTTAAAAAGAATCTGCCAACACCGTTTACTTCAAGTACCTCAAGTATCTCAAGTACTTCAAAAGTAGAGATGTTCGGTCAACATGCATTGCACCACATTTGGTGAAAACACAGCATATCAGCACAAACATCCTACGGTAATTTTCAACACAGTAGGAGAGGAGTAATGGTTTGGACTCGTTTTGCAGCCACAGGTCCTGAGCACCTTATAGTCACTGAGTTGACCATGAATATTAAAGTAATCAGTGACCTCAACAGAAGCAAGATTTTGACTATTTTGATATTTCATTATGGATTTTATGGTCCAGTGGCAACAAAAACAGCTTGCTGACCTCCGATTTAAGAGAATCTGTTTCTTCACTTAGCATTTAGTTTGTTTTGAGCCTATTTTGATCTCTTTAAATGTAATAATTCTACAGTTGAGTTTAAGTAGCCATAAAGTGTCACAAGTCAGTAAACACTCTTGCAGATATTTGTTTCTGAACTTCAGAAGTCAGTTTAGGACGTCGTGCAGTACTTAGCTGCCCGTTGGTGGTCAGATTTTTAGCTTTTTATCAGCCTTCACTAGCAGCAGCAGCAGCAGCAGCCACAGAACTAACAGCTCCAGTATGTGGGACAGCAGGAGGTCTGTCCCACATAGCTGTTGACCCAAAACATGGAGAACGGCGCCAATTACAGCCGCAATATGCAAAGCACAGGTGGCGCACACGTGCAGCTGGAGTCTCAATTTGGAAGGATGATGGGCTAAAGGCTTTTTCTTTAGCCAAACAGCAACTTTCAGAAGTTGTGAGGTGATTTCTAGTTATATTTGGCTACTGTCAGGCTTTTTTTGTGTGTGTGGATTGCTGATTTTCCAAAAACCACAGCATCGAGTGTTTCTGTGGCTATTTCCAGCTGCAGTGTGCCTCACCTCAGCTGCCTTACAAACACATCCTTGCATTATAGCCTTAAGGTATAGAGTAGTTTAGAAGAAACACCAATTTGCTCTAGGTTTATTTACACCAGGGGTCTCATTTATTAAAGTTTCCTGATGCTCAAGTTTGGGCTCAAAGTTGTGCTTTGTAAAGTTTTCATGTCAGAATTAACTCCTTGGTGATTTTCTCTGACATATCAAAAGCAAAACTTTGGATAAAATCCTTTTTTATTTTTACTCAAGGTATGAATTTTATAGACATCATATATATGGTATTCACCATGTAGTATATACACTGTACTATAACATCTTTGCAAATCACGCCCTGTGTGTGATGAAACATGGATTTTTAACTGGATGCTAAGGGGGAATACAGAGAGCTGAACTCAGATCGAGGTCAACAGTCACATCTTGTCAAGGGACCCAGAAATTTCTAGACAGGTGGAAAAAAAGTCTCTTCCCCCCTTTTACAAGAAAGTGGTCAGAATTCACCTCCATTTACAATGTCATCTTTATTTCTGGAAGTGACACATGTCACATCAGGGATTCTGCCAGCGCAGACGAACAGGGAGCAGGTTGGTCGGTCACCTCACGGCACCGCGATGCACGCTGACTGATAAAACACAGGACAAATCAAAACAGGACGCTCAGCTGGTGACACATCATGATATGAGACAGAGGCTTTGTGCAAACCAACGGGAGCCCTCGGACTCGCTGACGTGTCGAAACGTACATAGATGAAGGTGATTTTTCTTATGCGAAAACAAAAGCGCCAGTTCACCCAAACGACAAAACAAACACACCACTTGAATGCAGAAGTGATTTCATGTGTCAGCACTGGGCACACATCTTTTTATCCTCTGCAAACTCCACAGGAATGTGTCCTTCCATCAGCAGTTAGTCGTCATTAGTTACTGTGGATAATCCCAGATTAAAACAACACCAAACAGATACATTTTCTGTTTGTTGCTCCATTTGCACCGAATTCATTAATGGGGCCTCTGCATATATAATATATAGTTATACGCCTTTTTTTTACAAAACATTTGACTAATTTGAACAATAAAAACACATTTTAATTTAACTTAATTGTTAATGTAACGTTTACTGATACTTAGTTAATCATATTCCACTAAAACAGGAACTTTTGAGTTATAGTAAATGCTTCCTCATCTTTAAGAAGTCAGTAAAAGCAGCAAATAGTTTTTTTTAACCATTAATAAATCCACTGTTGTACAGTTTGAGTACCTATATCTTTCTCTGAAACTGCTGTCGGCAACACAATGTTTAGCATATTGGGGAGAGAAATGTCTGATGACTGTGCACGAGCTTTTAAGCCTTTTCTGTTTGAGCTGACTTTTACCAGAAACTGCCTTCTAAAGTCTTTGTACCCTAACTGCTCGGCTGTAAACAACTGGCAAACATACCGACCAGCTGGTAAATGCAGTGGAGTATTTAGCTTATAAACACATTTCCCTTAATATCCCTAAATGACAATTATATGTAATTTAAATTAAAACGTCTTCCAAGGGCCAGACTATACTAGATATCATCTGCATTACATTTAAAAGTATATTTCACCCAGCACCCTCTTTTACTCTCATAGTAAACGTTTTTGAAAACATCTAGAAAAACAGAAAATGAAGACATGTTTGTAAAAGTAGAGCTATCGCAGAGCATTTATACTGGATTGAAATGGATTTTGACAGGTATCCATAATGAACCGACCAGTAAGTATTCTCTTCTAAAAGCTGCGAAAATAAAACCAAAACCGAGCATCGCATTAGTTCTGGCAGACCGCTAAGTCGAGCTCAGCTAGTAATCCTGGCTGCAGTGCCTCTGCAAGCCACTTTGCAACACACCTCCACTGCAGCTCCTCCTTTACTCCCCGCCTTCTGGCTATTCAAACCTACACACCTGAAGGGCAGGGATGTGTGCTCTCCCTGCTTTAAGCTTTCCATGTAAGTGCACATAAATGGGCTGCACTATTTTCACTAAAGCGGTCTTCTATATATCCATGTGATTTTTTGAGAGTGAGAATATTTGTGATTTGAGTGAACTGGTTCTTTAAGATAGTACAACTGTTTCCCCACACCTGTTAAAACACACTGAAATGACATGAGCATCACTTGTGTCCTCGTAGAATTCGCCCAGTAGAACGTCCTTATCCGGAGTTTCTTAGGTCCATCATTTCCTCATCGCAGCTGATTTTCATTGTGTAAAAATCAGCATTGTTTAGCAATGCAGGTGAATAAACTGTATTCTATGGCAGTACTGAAGGTTGTCCCTACACCCCACAATATATTTCTCGAGCGCCTCCTGTAGACATGTCCGCTCCACCACGCAGAGCTGTGCTTTTACAGTGCAAATTCTTCACCGTCCCACGCTGAACGTAGATTCCCTGCAGGTAGCAGGCGAGTTACTGCTTCCATCCCACAAAGACGGATGCATCCAACCATCCATTCAAATGTGCACCGACTAAAGCCAACCGTATCCCTCTTTACCAGCAAAGCATGAATGGTCCCAAACTTGTCAATACACATCTGCATTTTCTGCAACAAAGTCCACTTACTTTTGAAAAAATATAAACTTGTCTCAACCTCTTTCCACTTCACACGATTGTGGCTTTTTTAAAGTTCTATAAAAGGAACAGATCCAAGATATTTTGTAGGCCTTCACACTTAAAGCTTAATGAATGACTATATGAAGAGTCCCCTTCCAAAGTGAGGTATCCACCATTTGAAAAAACATGTACAAAGTACATTAAAGTAGGTCCTTGTTTGATGACATAATACACTTCTATCTTCTTTGAATGTTAAATTTTAAACTTAAATTTCGTATTTTAGATATATTTATATATATTTATATATTCTTTGTTTTGGAAATGAACTCTTCATACCTGAAACATGGAGCACGACAACGATCAAAGAATTTTCACTGCGATTTGACTCGATGTGCTTCCATCTAACATCCCAGGTAGCAAAACAACAGTTCGAAATTTAAAATGTGCGTTTCGAAGAAATAAAGAGCGAAGCTGAGCACACACACACACGCACACACACACACTCCAGCTTAAATTTCGTGTAACACGTCATCACAGTTCATCTGCGAGAAAAGTCTTAACATTGAGTATTTTTCTTTTACACCAAGGAATGTTCAAGAACAAAAGAAAAGAAAAGAAATTGTGCTGTTTCATATGTATATATTTAAGAGTTTTCCTGCACTGGGTCATCAGTGTCTTTTGCTGTACACCTTCTGATCTCGCTCGTTTTCACCGTTTGGATGTTATTTTCAGATGAAGTGAAGTCTGCTTGTATGTGTGTGTGTGTTGTGTGGAAAAGTTTATGTTTGGGCAGGTGTGAAGCAGGAAATGAGTTGTGTACTTCCTCTTGAGCCCCTCCCCCCTCCCATGGCACTGTAGTGGTACACACTCAGGTGGTCTTCGCAAGTGTGTGGGCTGCACAACACATCTGCTCTCAGTCATGATTCACAAATAGAGATTAAGTGATTTTTGTGACAGAAAGGGAGAGGGGAGTAGGGTAAGACGAGGCTGACCCTTTCCCTCACCGTCACGTGACACATAGAAAATGGCTGTTTTTAGGTTGTGTTTTTTTCATCTGGTGCCCCAACCCCTCCCCCTTGGATCTTGACATTTGTCTTTGGAGGCCGGGCAAACCGAGGCCTCTTACAGACTGGAGAGCAGGAGGAACAGCAAGCCCAGGCTGAGCAGCGGCATGGAGAGGCAGACGGGCTCAGCTCCGTGGTCCAAAAGGCCCGGAGAGGGAAGAGTGGAGTCTCCGTCATCGTCCCACAATCTGTCGTTCTCATTTACCTGAAAGAAAACATGTAAATCTGTGTCTGAAACATCCATTTATGTTTAACAGGAATACAACAAAATCTGTTGAAACATATCTTCAGCGATTTTATGACCAACTATGTGGTTATAATGGCCGAATTTTCCGCATCCACAGTTGAAAAATAAGATAAGCAATGCCAAGGACATAGCCACTTATCAACATGATGCAATTTCACAGCAAGAGAAGCTTTTTTTTTTGGCTGCAGATGTATTCAGAGTAAACTCTTCAATCATCATCATCATTTTTTCCCCTTCATTCTCTTGATATTCTCCTTGAGCTTGTGTGGGTTCCCTCCGGCTTCCTCCCACAGTCCACAGACATGCATGTTAGGCTGATTGGTGATTCTAAATTGGCTGTGGGTGGAAATGTGAGCGTGTGTCTGTCTCTCTGCGTTAGCCCTGTGATATACTCGGCACCCGATCCACGAATACCCAGCCTTATGTCAGCACACATTAAATCCAAGCCCCACCATGACCCTGAAACAAATAGTTCATCTTGGGGTAAAATACTATTACATTTAAATTAAACAAGTTTTAACCTTTCAACATCCATTAGGTGAGCTTATAACAGATAAACTGTGTCACCAATATGTATGAAACTATGTATTAAAAAGAAATTGGATAATGAAATCACAACTTCCTGCTTGAAAATGAGCATTTAGAATTTAATCAAACAAACAAACAGGATGAAAATGCGTCAATCAAAATATTTAATTAGAAATGGGTGTTTCCCCCCCACTCCTACCTCTCGTACCTCATTTGTGAGGTACTACAGACTGGAGCTGTATTGCTTGACAGTTTAAAAACAATGTGACAGGATATTGTTTGGTCATATCTGCTGTTATGACTCTGAGGCAGCTGCCCAGAATTAATTTACAGATTCAATTAACTTTGACTGGTGTCAAGTCAGTCGTATGTTATCCAAACCTCATTTGACATTCGACTATCAGGTGACAAAACGTTTATGTTCAACAGAGTCTCTTTACCGTACTGTTAGCTCTGCTGTGGTGAAAGGATGATACAGACTGTTGAAACAATTGCATGTGGGGCACACCGTTCAGAGGACTCGGGGCAAAAAGATATCATTTGGTTTTTGGCCATTTTTCTGCAGCTTTTCCCCTGGAACTAAGTAAGTGGCCTACTTAGCTTGTCAAGTTTATTTATATCTGTTGCCAGACTGTCAATTATGTTATCAGCATTATTTTTTTGGGTTCCCATTTGGAGCATAATGCATGGAACAAATTTCTTTTCCCTGATGTAAATTACATAATTTATAAATTTCTCCTCATTATTAAAATCTGCAATACTGTGTGCATGTTTAATGCAAAACAGGCTGTTCACATTAAAATTTATGTCCAACAGAATTCAGTAGTTGTTTGCTTTATGACTGCATGGTATGGGCTTTGTTAATGGGGTTTACAGAACCTGGTAATGGTGTGAATGAAGAAGCAGTTTCTGTATGTTCAAGGTGATGGTGTACACACAGCACGAAAAGAAAACCATCCTGGACACTCCAAAGCCAGCGACAACTCAAACCTCACAGTTATGTGATCCTTGGATGGTCGGATTTCTAGAGCTGGAAAGTCATTCTGCTGATTTTGCTGTGTTTGTGTGCTGTACAGTTGGTATGTAAAAACAACAATGGGTATCTACAGACTTTTTTAAACTCATAAGTCTTTAAAAAACATACAGTGATTCAGTCATGATATCCTTCAATTTTAAGTTTCACATATCAGGACATAATAAAAATCAGCTGGTCCTTAGCATGTTCTGAAATTGTCTGAATACAATCTAAGAAAAACAGCACAGGACATATGACACTGTTACTGTTTATTCAACAAAAACTAAACCCCAAAAATCTGCTTGAATCAGTCAAATAACTTTTTCAGTCTCCCACATGATTGCAGAGGGATTTTGGCCTAATCTTCGTTGCTACTTCCCACAATAGCACACCAAACAGGGTGAAGTCTTTGACATTGCAACATCTTTTTCTTTCTCAGCTATTCTTTTGCAGATTTGCTGCTATGCTCGGTGTCATTGTCTTGTTGCATGACCAAATTTGGACCAATGTTTAGCTATAAATTTAACTAACCTTAGCATTCAGAGGAGTTCAGGTCTTACTATACGGCTGCAAAATAAACCCAAATCACACCCACTCCACCACCGTGCTTTACTGATGGCACAAGGTGTTTTTCCTGATGTGCTGTATATACATCTCCTCTGTGGTTTCTTCAGATGCAACTTTGCAAACCTAACCTGTGCTGTGTTCATAATTTGTACTTGTTCAGTCTTTTTCTGTCACAAACTTCCACATTCAGCAGATGGCCCCGCCCCTCCCTGAGCCTGGTTCTGCCAGAGGTTTCTTCCTGTTAAAAGGGAGTTTTTCCTTCCCACTGTCGCCAAAGTGCTTGCTCATAGGGGGTCATATGATTGTTGGGTTTTTCTCTGTATCTATGAAGCGCCTTGAGGCGACTTTTGTTGTGATTTCGCGCTATATAAATAAAATTGAATTGAATTGAAAATTGAATTGGAAACATCTGACATGCTAACTGAGGGCTGTAGAGCACGAGATGAGTAGAGAATGAACAATGCTTCTCCAAGACCAATGCTGTCACTCAAATGGTTAGGGGGTGAGGGGGAAAGAGAAAATAAAGAAAGTGTAGCAAGATAGGAAAAAAAGATTAGGGAGCGGGAATAGAAAAATTCAATGACACGCTGCGTTTCTGTGGAAACACTTGGAGAGTAAAAAGTGGTGAGTGGAATTAATCAAGTGCATTTGATTAGCAGCACTGGCTGCTACTTACTCCCTTTAACTCCTATGGAAACAGTAAAGGTGTACTTAGATTTCCACGCACTGCTTTTGTATTTTTCCCTCAGTTTTTGTTAAATAATTAAGGACATTTTGTAATAATTCATGTGTTATTGTGTTTACTAAATGATGATTTTACCAGTTGATTTTTTTAGTCTTATTAACTAAAACCTTGATGTACTTTCCTTTTTTTTCACCATGGCTGACCTGTTTGTCAGGATTAATGCTTATAAATGTTTTTATCTATGTGAAAGTGAAAAATGTATCAACAAAGAATTAACAATTAACCAAATGTTTGCTTTAATCTGACATGTTCTTGCACTTTCTGAGTTTCATTTTGTTTGGGTGGCAAATTATTATTATTTTTTACTAATTCCTGAACAACATTACATTTCAAAAAATGTCTTTTTGACGTATTTTAAGAACATAATTATTTACGTATAGATACTTTGATTCACATTACTTTTTGCTCACTGTGTCATCCGTAGGTTTGGTATTTTGTGCTCCAGTTTCATTTGTTTACCTTTGTTTAAATCAATTTATATCACTTACTCTCCATGTGTTCTTTTGTTTTGCTTTTTGCTTGGCTATGTGCTCAATCGATCTAATGACAACACTGCAATCAATAAAGTTAAAGCAAATGTTAAAGATGCTTTAGTTCACTCGTACCCCCTGGTTAGTCTCCGCTGAGCTGGAGAGCCCGGTCAGTGTATTGACTTAATGAGTCAATAATAGCTTGTCACAGGATATAAAGCACATATAATATAGAAACCACAGCATGAGCATGCTTTATCTTTTATCGGGCTCATATTTCCTGCAAAACTTCATATTTAGACATTAAAAATATCTTTACTCAGTGCCAAATACTGTTGGGGAGATTGTGGCTCAAGAGTTGCGAGTTCGCCTTGTAATCGGAAGGACAGTCTCGGTCATTGTGTCCTTGGGCAAGACACTTCACCTACCGCCTACTGGTGATGGACAGAAGGGCCGATGGCGCGATATGGCAGCCTCTGCCCCAGGGCAGCTGTGGCTACAACTGTAGCTTGCCTCCACCAGTGTGTGAATACAGACCATTTACCATTTAGCAGCCAAATTTCAGGCATATAGGGGAAAGGGGCAGTTTTTCCAGAGATTCTGGTATTTATTAAGTAAAAGCAAGCACACAAGTGAGTTTAAAAGGCAAAGAAAAGCTTCTTGAATTTTGTTCTTGATGCTTCTTGACCCATTGAGGACACCTAGAATTTAGATGCTCAAATAAAGAAGTGAATTTTCTGCACGAGATGCCATATAAACTCTCTTCTCAACTTCTCTGTGACCTGGTGCTGTGTAAATTATCCAGACTGTGTAAATCTCATCCATCTGTCGCTCCCACTAAGTTAAAACAAACAATTAAAGATATCTGTGGCTTTATGACCCGACTCTCGGAGAGGCCGTCTCCATTAGCGCGTGTGTTTGGAGAAGGCCGTACGTCATATTTTCAGTCTTCCCTCTCGTCTCACCTGAGTAGGTATCTGTGCCCGCAGAATGTTCTGCTCTGTTTCCATAGCGATGCCCGGGGCAGTGGTTGCCAAGTGTGGGCTATGGTTGTCCGTTGCTGGACTGGACACTCCAGGCTGACTGGCCCCCGTTTTCACATCCGATCCGTTTCCAAAGGCCTGAATGGCATTTTCTGGAACAAAAGAGCAGCCGCAGATACACTGACACGACTGGAAGCTTAATAGAAACATTCATGCTGAAAAATCAGGAGACTTTGATCATTTTTACATGAGTCATCACCTCAAGTGTTCTTTTGCTTTTTTCTCCTGCATAACTCTTTTGATTGTGATTGGCCACTTTACAGCTACGTACAAGAGGCCCAAAATTGCAAGGTGGTCAACTTTGCATTGTGACTCATCAGGCTTGTTGAGCTGAAGCATTAATTTCACCCTGGATTTGGCAGTTCAACACACAAAAAAGAAAGAAGAAGCAGCTACCACACACACAGGAAGGAAAACCTTAGTAGTTTAGAAAGAAACGTGTAAAATGTCCCTAAATAAGCAGTGAATGCTTCAGCCACGGTTCAGTTTTCAAATTTACACATCTTGGTTCTGTGCTGGGTCACCGGTGTAAGGAGCTACCTGTGTTATTCACACCTGGGGAATCAGTTTCAGTATGTTATTCCTCAGGCGATAAAAAAAGCAAACTTGTGCTCTGTCTGCTCTTAAACAAGACAGAAAGAAAGAGCGTGTGAGCCAAAACTCACTTTTTTATGTAAGAGACATAAACAAACTATGGAAAAATGCCTGAGATACAGATGGAGGCTTTGGTTTTAATTACGTCAATCTGTGAGGTAAGGGCTCCAGCAAGTCAGATGTAATGCAGGAACATATAACAGCAAAATGAGAACTATAATTACATTATAAAATAATAATTAATTAATTCCCTGCAAGCATGCCTGGTTGCTAAGTCTCTTAGCTACCACTTTGCTATTCTAGTGTACTGGTTTTCCTGCTGGTTTTCTCCAAAATAAAGATGTATCCATAAATCTCACAATATTCACTGTTTATTATAAGGAAATCATTGCAAAATAAATAAATAATGTGTTGCTTCTGGTTGCAGTGCAGGTTTGCAAGGCCAAAAAGTATCCACACTACACAATTATCACCTTGGTAAAGTTGTTCGTGTGAGACAGCTGACTAAAAAAGAAGGGACTGGTAGTTAGGAAGTTATGGTGTGTGTAAGTGAAACTGACAGTTAGGAACAAATTATGGTGCATGTGGAGAGAACGGTGGTTAAGTATGAGGCAAAAAATACCGTGTCTGTGAGAAGGAGTCGTATTATGTAGAAAATAGCGGGAGAAGCTGAATGTAAGGCAGATCTTGAGCAGCAGTGCATAATAAGAGTTGTGCATGTGTCTTCTAATAAGTGTAATTATCACCTTTGTTGTTCTGGGACTGGATATATAAATGATGTAAGTGCACAAAAAAGACACGTGCATGTTTTTTCTACCACACAAAGTATTTATGATAGAAACAGTGTGCAGACTACACACACAAGTCAGATCGCACACACGCTTTTTCGAGAGAGTCAGGTCTGAAAGTCTGGAACTAGAAATTTAAAACAGAATTTAACATGAAAATTAAACAAACAAGTATTCAGGGCTTGAGTTTCTTATATATATTATATTTCTACTTGCAAACACACTTACTTATATTAATATGCTTAATTTATCCACATGGACTTCACTGCAAAGAATTTAGTGTCCACTAAATTGTATGAGGCCACTGTTGTTATCATTATTATTGGTAACTGCGACACTATAAATAGCTGAAGCCATACTTAATGGTTCCCTTGTGTGAACGGACGTACTTTTTAGCCTCTCTTTTGTAGCACTCATTTGTTTTCTCTGAATTTACACAGACTTGCACATCTTCTTTATTGTTTTCATTGCCGTGTTTTATAACTTGTGGCACAAACAATCCAAATAATAGGCAGACGGAGTCTCTACATTTATTTTGAGGCCAGAGATGGGAGTGGAAATGAGGCTTGTGCACAGAATGCATGTGCACGTGTGACCCCAAGTGTCTGGAGGACTGAAAACACCTCCTGCAGCAATGGTTGGAACCAGCTAGGAGTTATCTTAGCTTGAATGGTGCGGCTGTGTGTGTTGAATTCATTGAGAGAAAATTTGATTTACAGCATTTTTCTTTGTTGACTCAACATTTCTGCTTCATATACATTTTGAGTTTTTTGATTCTCCTTCCAAACATATACCAGCTCCAACTTTTTGGTTTCACTTAATCAGGCATCTTAAGCAATAACCCAGAGCCTTAAATCCTTCTGAGTTGTACTTAACAACGGATCTAGTCCTGGAACTAGAAGTCCTATATGCTTTGTTTAAATTCATGCCTTGTGCAATGTATAATCAAGACAGACTTTATATGTACAATGTTTGATTTTATGCACAGTGATTGATTTTAAAGTAAGGTCAAATTACACAAAATTATGCAGCAGGATTTTCATATTTTCCAGTGCTTTAATTCACTCAGTAAAAACCAAGGACATACACTCTCAGACCCTCTCAACCTGGCAGGATTCTCTCTTTAGTAAAATAAGAGCACCACACAGGGTCATGGGCGGTGGAGCGCCAACGCACACAAACCATCACAATACATGCTGAAAGTGCTCCACTGCAGTACTACTAGTGAAATGTGGAAATTAATCTCATTGTGAAATGTTAGAAATAGATGAGTGTGTTAGACGGAGGGGTTTTAATGCACAAACTGATTGGACAACATCTGTTTTTAATAAAGGACACACCTGTTGTGACTTGTATGACAATGTTATGAAAGAGCAGAGGGGTAGTTGTTGATTAGTGAGAACAAGAGGGTTCATTGATTGGCATGGGTAGTTACTGGCCCCGCACTTAACACTTGAGAGGAGAACGAAGGGCCAACGCTGTGCAAAGTTTCTCTATACGGCATAATTAAACTTGCCTCAGTCCCACTTGAGAATACACTGAAGTGCAGCGTCCTCTGCATACGGCATCGCAAGTTGGGAATGTGAAGTAATGACTAAACACAGAATAGCAGCTGAGTCATAACATCCAATCAGCACACAATGGTGAGGTTAAATAGGTTTTTATGCGTTAGCCGGCAGCAACAGTGAGCAATTATGTTTAACAAAAGCACAAAAAAGAAAAGTAAAAAGGTCTTTGATGCTTTTTTTTGTCTTATCGACCACCAAAAGCGCTTTACAATTCAAACAGTCATCGCCCACAAAGTGATTTGATTTCATATTATCTTTATCAGTATGGGGGTTCGGTATCGTGCCCCAAAGAGTTCCGATTACAGGATGACCCAAATGTTTTTGTCATCCACTGACACCACCAGCACCAGCTTGTGTCAGTTCAAATGCAGATTTGATCAAAATTGTAATGGTAGCATTTTCTTATAGCTGTAAGCTTTTAAAATGTGTTTGATAGATGGTTGGGATTCTGAAGTACTGTATATTTATCCGTACTGTATAAATATCGAATGTCACACAGCGTTTTTAACTAGCTCACACTAAGTGGAACATTTAACATCTAAAGAGCCAGACACTGGATGTTAACATCACGTTTTCAGCGACTTCAGATGTGAGAAGTTATCCATCCAGCAAAGAAAAGATGCTGAAAATGATGCGCTAACAATCATAATGTTTAAAACGTGAAATGTGAAGTTTTTTTTAGTGTCGTTAAACACAGCAGGTCTTAAAACATTATGTCCCTTAATGTGTTGGTTGGTTGAAAAGGGAGACTCAGTATAGGCACAATGCCACCTCTATACAGCTCTAGCATGCAAAAGATTCTGACTGTCCAAAGCCTGAATCAGCTCCTCAAGCAGCAAACAATGAGTCATTATACTATCAGAATCTAAAATTTAGATACAGATTTATATGAATTGCATAAATGAATTTTCATTTTTAAAACCACTGGCATGTAATACTGGTCTGTGTACCTGGAGAGGATGCAGTACAGTATGGCTCTCTACTCTAGTGCCAATAAAATGTCAGTCAAATGGAAACCACAGTGGAATGTAAGAGATCTACTAAAATGTAAGTTTAGAAACAAATGTAACTTTCTTCCTCTATTTTTTCTATGTTTTTCACACTTAAATGTTTCAGATCATCAAACAAATGTAAATATTACACACAGACAAAGTCTACTCCACTTTGTCAGGCAGGTCCTATTTAAGCGATTTCTTGATGGAGAACAGGTGTGGCAGTAATCAGGCCTGGCTGTGGCTAGAGAACTTGAACTTCCAAAGATGTGATAATATTTTAAGACCAATTTAGTTAAAAGCTTTCTCAGGATGGTGTGCCCTAGTGAAGGACAAAAGAAAGAGAGGAAAGCTTAAAATACTATCAGCTCATTAAAAGTATTTTGAGTAGCAGGAAAAAAAAATCTCTGAAAGACCTGACACGTGATCTGAGAGATGCATCTGGCCTTTCAGTTAATCTATTATTTGCTAAAGCATCATCAGAAAAGGTCTCAGTGGAAGGATGGCAAATGCAGATATGTTAAATTACACAAGAACTGTACTGAAAATCAGTGGAAACAGGTCGTCAATATGCAAGGAGGCCAGGAAGGTACAACTCCAAAACACGGTGGAGGCTCTGTCGTGGTTTATGGCGACATTCAACCAGTGGTGTTGGTAATTTTGTCAACAAGTGATTGAATCATTTCTGCAGAAAAAGTATCACCACCCTTTATCCACTATATAATACCTGGAAAACATCGAATCTTGAGCGCACCGTGTATAAATTGATACCTGTAAACCTCAATAAGTGAAGCAATGCTGTAAAGAAGAGTGAGCCGCAAAGATAAACTGATAAAAATATCAATTACTTCAAAAAACTACTTCAAGTTAGTAGTACTGAAGGTGCTTCTACAAGCTACTGAGTCATGGGGTGTACTTAGTTTGACAGAGGGCTATGGAGTCGTGTGAAAACGCACTTTTCCACACAAATATACAAATGTGTACTTCCACAGACTACTGCCTGCCATCCATTGTCATCAAAATCTCTTGTCGGCAAATTTATAATGACTAGAAAAATTCTGAGATCTTTTTCTCTTTTTGCAGGAGCATAGGAAACAGATGTTCAAATTTGGATGTAATTCAGTCAAACAGATGCTGTTGATATTTCTGTTTGAATACTCGAGTGATTGAAACAGATAACATTTCTACCTTCACTGTCTACCAGAAGTATGCAGTAAAATTACAGGCGCGTAAAATACAGACAGAAATGTTTGGTTAGCAGAGCGTTGACACAGAGCAAGAAGGTGGAGAAAGTCAGAGACGGCAGACATGGATACTGGACTATGAACTGGTTCCCTTTAATGTATTTAAGACCCTCAAATATCTGTCACCTTTCTGTAAAGGTTTGACAAAATGATCACTGATTATTTAAAAGGACCATAAGAAGCCTGTGACTGCGAGGAATATCACATTATATTTCCTGTGTACAATTTACTGACTGCTGGATTTATAAGGAAATTCATTACATCAAGTTGTTGGATTTATAGCAACCAGAATGAATTATGACCATATAATGAATTAATATTCTATAGGCATTCATTCTCATTTGGCTAATGGCTTACTCAGCAGCAATTACGTTTTCATGAAAGTCACTTCAATTAAAATATGCTCAAAATAAAGACATGACTGTCAGATCCATCAATTAATAACCATAGCTTATACTGTAAGATGAATGTGAGCATGAGACATGAAAAACCCTCATTTTCCAGCTGTTCCTGAGGGGGAAAAAACCCCAGAAGCGACTCACTGAATTTCAGTGATGTGAATTCAGAGTCTTCAGCGGAGTATCAGCGTGTGACGCACAGACATTGATTTCTCACAGGATCATAAACAAATTGATCGTTCCTCCTGAGATAGTTTGCCTCTGCAAAGAAAATTCTGCAGCAGTCAATGCAGCGCCTTGACTTGAGCATCAGCATCGAGCACTGGAGTTGCTGGAAGGGTGACCTGTTTGTTCCTTTAGCCCTGCAGCTAATTAGGGAATGCATGTTGCAACAGAATCTCAATGAATTGACAGTGAGAAGAAATCAAATACTGATCCCATTTGAGGCTATATATACATATATGAGGCTGTGGACTACCATGCTAATGGTGCTGTGGGTCATTAGCATTGGTAGGACAGGTGGGAAAGTGTGCCAGTGCGCTCAAAGCGTGCAGTTAGGGTTCGGCAGCGCACAGCAATTCCCTGGCAGCGTGATGGATGAGAGAAGCGAAGGATGCAACTCCAGCTGCTCGCCACCATGCCTCACCACCCGCCATCACGCAGAGATGAAGTGCCAATTGATATCTTTAGTGGTAAGCTGTTGTGACAGTTTCTTTGTAAATGTTTGGCCACGGCTGTTTAAGCACAGCCATCTCTTCCACTTTTAAGTTTCCTCCTGAGGGCTTTTTTTCCTCTTTTACTGACTTCACAGGTTCCCTGGGGCATTAATGCAGAGCCCATCCTATGCATGCCCCGGTTCTGTCCCCAAACTCCCCAACGTATTGTTGGCCACCCTGACTTTTCCCTGTTATAATACCAATTCAAGTTCCAGAAAAGATTTTACATAATTGCAGAAATAAAATTAGCTTCACCTCCATCTGTCCTCTCTTTTTTTCCCCCTGCCACGGACAGAATGAAGAGGTCCAGAGCTGCTGCTCTGCATAGTGATGCGACTATTACTGCCGTGATGAGGAAGTAAGGTGGGGTGACAGCTGTTTTTAAAACCTGACTGAGCTCGCTCCATACAGGGAAGGCTTTTTTTCCCCAGCAGTTTCCCCCTCCCCTGTCTGCAAACAACTGTATTCTTCCCTGCCACTATTCTCTCTGTCCGCCTCATTAGTTCGGAGGCAGGAAACCAAATTAGGCTCAATTACAAAGTCATCAAAGGCCATCTGAAGTCCTGTCTCAGCAAGCAGGCCCCAGCACAAGGGCGGGGTTGTGCGCAAAATAACGGTGGATTCAGCTGCAAGAAATTTACACACAAAAAAGACAAGGAGGATTTATTTAACCGATGATGATGATGTCGCTGTCCATTTGTAAAACTGAACGATCACTGAAGACAGGAGAGTCTTCCCCTGTACTCAAAACGAATAACAATTCTTTACACGCTGTGATTATACAAGAAACATGGGAGAAAGCAAACAATGAGGAACTCTCCCAGGGTGCATTCATTTCCCCAATTATTGGATCCAATCCAAACTCGCTTTGTCAATTCATTACGGACACTTTCTCCCCCCAAAAAAGAGGTGTTGTCTGCCCGAGTATTAGAAGAGCAACTAAATTCCAGCTGAGATGAGTGTGACATGCACTGCTTTAAGGAGCTTACTGTAAACAGCACACGGGAGCTGCCATAGCAAGTCTAACTCCTGACTGCAGGATACCCGTGAGGAGTTTCACTGGACAGCAAGACATCCATCAGCCAGGTCTTACCTGTAATCTAATTCATTCTATGGAGAATTGGTAACTTTGAGTTTTAAAGCGAGATTTTAATAAAGGGCAACATGGTGGCACGGTGGTTAGCACAGTTCAATTCCACCACCAGGCCGGGGTCTTTCTGTGTGGAGTTTGCATGTTCTCCCCGGGTATTCTGGCTTCCTCCCACAGTCCAAAGACATGCAGTTAGTGGGGATAGGTTAATTGGAAACACTTAATTGCCCGTAGGAGTGAATGCGGGAGCCCTGCGACAGACTGGCGACCTGTCCAGGGTGTACCCTGCCTCTTGCCCTAAGACAGCTGAGACAGGCTTCCTAAAAAAGATAAGCGGAAGCGAATGGATGGATTTTAATAAATATCCAAAGGCCTGTTTTTTAAAACTGCTGAGACATTGTTTTCTGTTAACAAGGTTTGTTTGAATCTTCATACTTTGTCTTATTAAGCATCCAAAATTGCAAAGTTGCTTGGTGAACATCTGCTGCCCCTGGGTCTACTGCTGTATAGCTTTTTTTCATCATGGTTATATTAATTGTTTCTGGGACTCGTCAGCTGGTCAAGCGGAGTTTGAAAAGTTTGAAAAAATTGTGACAGAAATACTATCTAGTGTATGGCTCATCTCACTATCTTTGACCAGCTATTAAATCCTTTTATTATTCCCTGACATGAAAAATCAAGTGTGTATTTCTGCTTTATTGTGCAGTGTAAAGAATAAACAGGTGCGTGGAAAGCTGTGCAGTCTGAAACGAGTACATTTGCAGGCTTTAATCATAGGTGTTGATGTAAATTTCACACTCAAGACCAAAAGCCAGGAAAAATAGAGCGATCATGTGAAGGCAGAGGAGCAGAGGGTGAGATGCTGCAGTAACAGCAGCACAGATAACACGCCGACACCATCGGATCACTCGTGGCAGGGTTTATATTGCTGTGGAGTCTGGTTAAATCAGTGGTAAGAGGCCGTTTGTCTGACATCTGATGAGAGTTTGGTACTTGGCTGTTCTGTCGCAGTTGAACATGTATAAACTGACCCTGAATATCAGTTGCAGTTTGCTTTGTAGTGTCACTACAGTCACACAGTCCAACGTCTGGCGTCTGTGGTTTGTCACTGATGTTGTTATTCACGCTGACAGCTTTGTAAGAACATGTCTGCTTTTGTTGTTAGAAAAAATATAATAACCCCAAATAAATCCCAGTGTGTGTGTGTGTGTGTGTGTGTGTGTGTGTGTGTGTGTGTGTGTGTGTGTGTGAGACACCAGCAGCTACAGTTTGTATTACTTTGTCACTAATGTCATTCTTCTGTCACTGGCGCCATCATTCATTCGGAGGGATGATCCCGTATCATCATAGCCGTTTTGTTGTCGTTGCTGGATGAATAAAAGATTACACCGGATTGGTGGATAATTCTAACGTAACACCAGCTGCAGTTTATCAGCAGAATGCACTGCAATTAAGAAAACATGCTATTATTGTTATTTTTGTTTTCTGGCGTGATAAAACTCCCTGCGAGTTGCATAAACAAACATATGTGATATTTGTGTTAACCCATTACTTTGTGCCACCAGCTGTAGTGTTTCATTAGTGTCACTGGTCTACCGCTGTCATAATTCACAGTGCTGTTTATCTGACAGTTTAATTGTGAAAATAAATAAATGACTATTGACTGAAACGATAACAAGGGGGAAGGAGCGGCTTTTTACTTTGTCGCTGATTATTGTACTTTATTGAGCCCCGTGGGGAAATTGCTCTCTGCATTTAACCCATTCACTCAGTGAAGCAGTGGGCAGCCATTGGGCGCCCGGGGAGCAGTGTGTAGGGACGGTACCTTGCTCAGGGGTACCTCAGGGTAGCTGTTAAGGGGAATCGAACCCCCGATCTTCCGATCATGGGGCAACCACTCTACCTACTGAGCTATCCCTGATGTGTCACTAGAACGAGCTTTCCCAAGAATCCTTTTCAAACACGGTAAAAGCAAAGTGATGTTTAGCAGCACAGTTGAGGGTAATAATCGAACAATAATTTCCACTGTTAAAGGCTGGATGATTAAGAGGACCAAAAAAAAAAAAAACCCTTCTTATTCTTACAGGTGCCAAATTTACAATATAAAAATTCTCAGAGATTAAAGTCACAAATTTGTGAGAAAAGACGAATTTTTCTTCTGTCAACGAAGCAAATGTGATGCAGTTCTTTTATTATAACTTTTTTTTCACAAATACATTACTTTATAAACTCAAATTACATCTACAGCACAGTAGTAGTGCATATTTTTTTCTAGTAAACCTACAAATTAAGACTTTAAATTTGTTTTTCTCCCCAAAATATTACTCTTCTAGAAAAGAAAATCACACAATTACGCAGCCATAATTTGATGACACAACTTTTGGCAGGTTGCTATTTCTGATTCAAATTGCCACATTTTCAAATAAAATTTTGAATTGTGCTCTGCACCATAAAACTAGCTCTGGTCTGCTGGTTGGCTGCAGTTTGAAAGGCCCATTTGTTTTAAGTCCCAAAGAAGGAGCGGGCAGTGGATAATAGCTGGCAGTGTGTTACCAAGTTACAATGGACAATTTTAAATGGACCATCCAACAGAAAAGTAAATGCATTATCAGAACTGCCGATGCTGGAAACATTCCTCGCAGATTTTGGTTCATATTAACATGATAGCGTCACAAAATTTCATCATCAGATCTCAGCTCTATTGGACTGACAACTGGTGACCATCTATTTGAATACAGTGAACTCATTGTCATGTTCGAGAATGTCTTCATTGGTACATTGTGTTCATAAGGGGATGGACATGATCAGCAGCAGTACTCAGGTACACTATGGGATTTTAATTGGCACTAAGTCACCTAAAGTGTGCCAAGAAGTCATTCACCAGATCATTACACCACCAGCAGCATGAACCACGGATACATAGCAGGATGGATCCATGTGTTCCTGCTGTTTCTGACCCTACCGCGTGAATATCGTCACAGAAATTAAGACTCATCAGACCAGCAAACATTTTTCCGGTCGTCTATTGTTCAGGTTTGTTGAGCCTGAGCAAATTATAGCTTCAGTTACCCTTTCTCTGCTGACAGCAATAACACCCAGTGTGGTTTTCTACTGCGGTAGGCGATCTGTTTCAAGGTTTTACCAGTTGTGCATTCAGAGATATATATCCTGGTTGAAACAACTAGTTATTTGAGTTATTGTAGCTTTCCTATCAGCTTGAAATAGTCTCCTCTGACCTCTAGCATCAACAGGGCATTTTCACCCAGAGAACTAACTCTCACTAGATACCTTCTTGTTTTCAGATCATTTTCTTTAAACCCTATAGATCATTGGGTGGGCAAATCCCTGTCGATCAGCAGATTCTGAAACACTCAGCCTGACCAGCCTGTCTGGCACCAACAACCATGTCATGTTCAAAATCACTCAAAATCATCATTCTGATACTTGATTTGAACTTCAGCAGGTCATCTTGACATTGCAGCAACTCAATGCCTAAAAGCGTTGAGTTGTTGCCATGTGATTGGCTAATTTGATATTTGTTTTTAAGTGCCATTCAAGAGGTCTAGTGTATATTTTCTATTCAACACAGTTCAAGTGAAAACGCAAGTAAGTAAGTAAGTAAAGTAATGACTACCCCTCTGTCTGCTCTGTTTCTCATCTATGTACAAAAAAGCCTGACTCCCGTGTGGGTTGCAGAACATCAAAGGGATTTTTGCACCACAATAAAAGCGTCACAGATTATTCTGTTCACAACTAGACTTTCTTAATTCTCGCACTTGCTCTGGTTCTTAGTCTGGGTTGTAATTGCTTCTCTGTTGCCAGAGGTCTCTCTTTTTGCAGTTGTTACTTACTCAGGCAGATGTTGTCGTGGAAAAAAGTGAGAAAGTCGCTGCATTGTTCCCTGTGGTTGCCACTCGCTGCGCAGGAGCACCAGGGTCCCACATTGGAGGTGGAGTTGTCAAGGTAGTTGGGAGTTATTGTGCTTCCTGTTGAGGGCAGGAGAGGTGGAAAACAACACATTTCTGTATGTTTACAGGCGTACTGAGCCAACACATCTCCTCACATTACTATCTTTACGATGCAGTGATTGAATCTGACCTTAAGCGAGCTCGCATAAAAAGGAAGCTATCTCTTTGATTTAGCCGAACTGTGCGGAATATTTAACATCTTTTTTGTTATTCAAGCTATTCCGCCCGTCTCCCCGTGAAACACTCTGCTCGTAAGCGCCTCATAAAAACTGCAGTTTCCAAAGAAAACCCCCCAAAAAGTTGTCTGACTGAGAAGTTTGATGTCATTCGAGCTGAATTCTGGCTGATTTAATCTTGTTACGCTTAGCCTGATTATGACCTTACTCTGATTACGATAATCAAATAAAGGCATTTACATGGCAATTTCTATCATTGCCCTAATCATGTTAAGACTGAGTTATTAGTGCGTATGTAAATGTATTCATTGAGAGGGAAAGTGAAAGGAATTTAAAAAGAGGAACGGATGAAAATGGAGTGAATGCGCAGACGGGCAGGTTAGTTAGTGCCGCAGCCGGACACCAGCTGGGACCGAGTCAGGCAAAGAAATCTTACTGTATTATGTCTTGGTTTGAAAATAGCAAACACACAGCTAAAAATACTCTGTCTGTGTAACTGGTGATTATTCAAAAATGTGATTTTCATCGTGGGTGAATTTATCATACATACAGTGCATCGCTGCTAGCTTATCCTCTTGATCTCTTGCAACCTTCCTACTTTGTTGATGTTACAACAGATCCAAGCATCCAAGTACCGCAGCAGTTGTTTAGGTTTTCTTTTACACTTATGAACTCCCCAAACATACGCATCCACCACATGCGCCAGCCTGGCAAACTCTGATAAGAGCAGCGGCCTGAGACACAAAATTCAGGCGCCGTCAGAGTCTTTCTTTTCGTTTTGAATCTTTTCAACCGTTCAGTGGGAAATGATTGGAAAGTCATTCCCTGGGAAGCCTTCTAGTTTGTATTTTTTAAAGAGGGTGAGGCAAAACAAAACAAAACAAAAAGTTCTGATTTACCTCTATTGATTTTTCTGGGACTTCCAAACAACAGCACCTCAGAGTTTCACTTCGTCTTGAGTTGTCTACAATGGCCAATCTGTGCTGCACAGCTTTCTGTCTCCGTCTTCCTTTATCTGTCTACTTCACTTTCCAACAACCCCCCTCTCCCCCACACACCCTTCTTTTTGCAGTACTTCACTTGGGTATTGTTGTCCAATAATGACATGTTTGAACTGGGTGCTTTTTAACAACCTTTTGTGCATTATGTGATCCTTTGTTAAGTTTTTGTACGAAGCACAATAGGCCGTGTTCTGCGCCTCTACCCAGTCCCGCTCATTGTCACGTCAGGGATAATTCTCTCAAAACAGCGGTCAATAGTTGTAATTGCACTACTTATAATGCCAACGATTTGGCTGGGCACGCTGTAGCCACATTAATCAGCACTTCATCGATTCCTAAAGCACGCTCCTCATCACAATCCTTGATTCATTCTTTTGAGCCCTGTTCAGCGCACTTGTCTGCTCTTGGCCTTCCTCCCTCGAAAACCTTTTGTTCCCAATCTATCACCGAAGGTGGGCGAGCCGGAGCTGGTGCAGAAAGATTTAGTTCTTACCTATCAGGCCGGTGTATGCGAGCAGACATTGCCCGTAGTTCTCCTGCTTGCAGCCACTGGCACTCTGCTCGGAGGGCTGGCAATCATGCTGGAACTGTGCCCAGCGAGACCTGTGGGAGCAATAACATGCCATCCATCATTTACTTGTGCTTGGCTGCTGCACACATCATGTCAATGAGTGGTGGCCAGCGCTGGTGCTTTCTCTCATCTAACCCCAGAATGTAGGTTTGAAAACCACCACGCTCATCTACCTGCTTGTGCTCCCCGTAACAACTCCCTCTGCCCTTCAAGATCTCCCGCTCTACAGCACTTCAACCCTACTCCAGTCACCCATGGTGACATTCATCCCCCTTTATTCTTTCTTCCTATTTTTTCCTCCCTGGCAGTCGTCTTCTGGAAAGCTGCCAGGCTGTAAAGAGTCAATGAGGGGCAAAGATAGGCCTTAGCTCTGCTCTCTTAATACTGTGGGTGCTGTCTGGCAGGCCTGGCGACGAGGAGATTAGACAAATATGGATCTTTCATATAAATACTTCCTCCCACAGCAGCTTTGCCTTCCCGCCTTACCTTTCCTGCCAGCCGCACAGACATCCAACCTCATCACCGTCATCGTGCGAGGCTATCGAGGCCATCATATTGCATCATTGGCCCCCGCCGACTGGCATTTGCGACGGGATCCCCTCAGGGCACCACAACTCTCCACTTTGCCCTCATTTGTCATGTCATTGTAATGATGTGTGTAAAACTCATAGGCTGTGCGCTAAGTGAAGGCATCCTCCGCAGGCAGCCAGTTAATGCCGGCTGACTGGTGCGCGATTGGTGGGCCGTGCAGGGGCCTTGAGATGCTCTATCCGTCGGGGCGGCAGTGGAGAATAATGCCTGATCGATAGCCGTGACAGATGAAGCCCTTTGTCTTCCTGACATTTGAAGAGGAACTAGATTAAATGCTGGCGACCATTTGCTGTCAGTAAGAGGAGGCTGACTGGATGCTTCTGAGAACTCCGTGTTCCTGGGAGAAACACACCCTATGAATCCTAATGACCTCATAAGGCATTGTTAGTTTTCTGACTGGACGCTTTACAACCCATTTAAATTTGAATTAAATCCTTTGGTAGTCACATACATGGGGACATAAACGCCGGATAACTAAGCTTTCTCAGATGACTCACCATGCAAGGAGGGTCACTTTTTCTACAAACTATTTTCTGATCCTGACGATGTCTTCACTGCTGTTAATAAACATTTTTCCAAGCAACTTGCCAGGAAAACCATGCGTGAATCCCCAGTGAGAAAGGCTGTTCCAATAATGACTATTTCACATGGCTGCTTCACTTGGAAAATGAATGCAGAATTTAATTGAGCTAATTAAACACAGTTAATGAGTATAACAATTGCATTAATTAAACACAACTGACTAATTAAATCTAAATGAACATATCACCCTAGCCAGACACATCTTCCAAGATATACACGACGCTATTTATTGTCCTGAGGGAAAGTCAGCGAGCGAGGCCACCATCAACAGAGCACTTCAAATTAAACCAGACAGCGGTGACGATGACGCCACATCTTGTACTCGGTCAGAAAAAATAAATCAACATGACACAACTTGCAACTTAGCTTGTCACCTGTCAGCAAACTCGTCAGCTTAGTCACTAATGGGACAGTAAACCCTTACAGTTTACACTCAACACCTCGTGTACTCTGGGAAAGGCGGTGAATAAAGCATGGCTCTGTTCCCTCAGTGGTCAATAAGACTGGCTGTTATTGCTCAGTGTTGACCAAATGCACCAACTGTAGAGGTAGTTATGAAGTAAACTGTAGTCGGAATCAAACTTGGCGAGCCTGTTTTGCTGTCATCAGTATTTTCGTCCAATATTCCGTCGTCTGTGCGCCTTTTGCCCGTCTTTATCTTTTTGCCTTTTATTGGCCGCTCTCAGTTATTGCTTTTTCTTTGGAACTCTGCCTAGACAACCGGCATCCTGGAGTTACCTCTTCACTGCTGACATTGCGACTGGTGTTTTGCAGCCGCCATTTAATAAAGCTGCCAGTTGAGAACCTATAAAGGGTCTGTTTGTCGAACTGGAGACTCTGACGTGCCTTTGTTCTTGCTCAGTTTCTCCCCCACAGCCTCTCGCTTGTTTTTTCTAGTAAGAGCCAGTTTTTCCAGTTATGTAAAAGGAACATTATGCATCGTTATGTGAGTTGTTTTTTTACTGGGTTCATTACTTGTTTGTTTGGGTATTATGACACTAACTGAAACCACAGCAGGTGATGTTTTCGGCACCCAACTAGAAGATGATAATGGCTTTTTTCTTATAATAATCAATTAGCCTTTTAACAGGATACAGTTGCGTTCGGCTAACTGAGCAGGGAAAGTTACATCTATGTCCACACTGCACTGAAAACACTGAATGATTTCCATGAATCTCCAATTGTTCTTTACCACATGTCTGTTCAATTCAGTTATATTATAAATCTAAACAAAAGTGGCTTCCTTCAAAAACAAAGACCTCCCTAAGTAGCCCCAAACCTTTTGAGCAGTACAATAAATCAGGTGTTACTTTATCTTATTTTAACTGTCTTGTTTTCTTTTTAGGTGAGTGGTTGAAGGTTCTCTGGTTGAAGCGGACATCCACCCGTCCGCTCCACACCCTCAGATTTCTGCATGCAACACTTTTTCTGGGTGCACTGGCCTTGGAGCCTAGATACCAAACTTTAATTATATTGATGCTAATGATCATAAATAATAAAACTGCTCTATGTCTGCTTGATGTGTGTGTGGGGACTGTTTGCTAACACTTTAGCAAACCTCTTTTATGTGCAGCTTGTCTTTCAGCTAGTGGTCAAAATTAATGGCTACAATTTCCATGTAAGAAACTACCGATCGCATTATTCTTCTCGTGTCCTCGCTCGGTTACTGTGTGATTGTTATGGTATTCAGGAGCCCTGTCATTTAAAATGAATCAAGCTTTAAATTTTTCATCGTAAAAAGCAGAAAGTCAAAGAGAAAAAAAAAGCTGGTGTTAAAAGCGTACGACAAGGCAAGACTCAAATAGTTTCCTCAAGAGCCGACAGATCAAAGAAGATCTGCGATGTGTCAGTAACCTCAGGCGAGTGTTTACCAACAAGTTTAACAAAAGAACTCGATAAGCTGATACAGTCTTTAAAGCCTGTTTCTCCATTTAAGTGGGAGTTTACTTTCAGCTTCTACACGTCAGATAACATTTATCTCAGTTTTAAGTCTTTGAGCATCATTTTAAAGAACGGGCACCTTCTGAATCAATCTGTTTGTCCTGGATTAGTTATTTCAAGTGTTCTGAATAAGCGTCTGAGCAGGATGTGATAACCATGACGTGAAACATTTAACAAAGTGATTTTACTTTTAGGTCAAAATATGGAAAAAGAACTTTTGTGAGCCTTTAATAGAAGCTGCAGCTGCTGAAAATGATTCTCAATTTAGTGTGAAAAGTGATGTCAACTCTAGAAATTATGTGTGAAATGTTTTTAGCAGGAGGCAGCATGTAAGACCAGATTTTTTTCTTTCACATTTCTACCTGCACACATAGTCTGCCTTGCAGATCCGCAGCTGAGCCAAACAGTTGGGCTTTTCCTTGTCTTCGTAGGAGCAGGACGGCACGATGGTTTGCCTGCGGCGCTCTGCGCAGGCTGTGTCGGTGCAGGGACAGAACAGCAGCTCGTTGGTGTATTCAGGGGGGACGCGGTCGAAGAACTTCCTCAGCGCCTTGTTGCACTTTGCTCGATTGCACGGCCCCGAGCGGGCAGACGGCTGGATGCAGGAGGAGACGTACTCCGTACGAAGCTTCTGACACGTCTCATCTATGTTACACGCCTTGGCAGCGTCCAGGCAGCGGTTCACTGTCGTCACTTCAGACTCTGAAAGGAAGAAAGAAGACACAAGTGAGCGGCAGAAAGGCTTACATCCTCGTGTGCAGAAAATCAAATCTCAAGCAATGTTTACAAATGATTTGAAGCACTAATTGGAGTTAGGATCGACTCGCCGGCCCTCACCTCTACACTCGGATGCAGAGTTGCATTTACAAGTGCAAAAAACCCCCAAAACAAAACAAAACAAAACAAAACAAAACAAAACAAAAAACCAAAAAAAAAACAAAACAAAAAACAAACAAAACCAAACAAGATGTCTTGAAGAAGAAAATAAACCAAAATGATGATTGTATGTAACAGGCCTCCCATGTTGTATGAGTGCGGGCACTGGATGTGTTTCAGCCAAGGCCTAATGGCTGAATATTTCATTCTGCTGGGTTAATGCAGAGTGGCAGCGCTGAAAAAGCTGCTCCTCCATCTCTCCAGCCGCACAACAAGGCCTGTAATTACTGTTCCTTCCCCCCTTCATCCATCTATCCATCTCCCCAGCACTCCCTCCCTACATCTGGGCCCATTCCTCACTCACCTGACTCCCTCCTTCCCTCGCCGCCCTCCTCCCTCGCTATGTGCCTGCCACCCGCGATGCCGCTATCGAGTCGAATTTCCCAGAGGAACCCACCCGAGGGATTAATAAAGTTCTATCTTATCTTATCTTATCGCCCCCACTCCATCTGTCTCGTCCCTTCCCCTGCTTAGCTCTCTCTCCCATCCATTCTTCCTCAACTTTGTCCATCTCTGCCTCCCTCAGTGCCCATGCTCCTGCTGACTTCTCGAGTAATGAGCCACCTTCTGTGGAGGCAGTGGAAACCCCTTTCATAAGCACCTTTTTCCCCATTGTATTATTTCCCAATCCATCATTATATGTGTGCGTGTGTGTTTTTTTCCTAAGCGACCTTCCAGTCAATACGGCCATGATGACGCTCAGCTCCTCTGGCAGATAGTGCTGCTCATTAGTTTGTAAAGTGCCTGTAGTTGCGTCTCCTGGTGAGTTTGACTCTCACCAAGCTGTCATATAAAATATGAATGGCCTCAGAGAGAAGGCAAACAACCCATCGCAAAGCACAGGTTATTCCCAGCTTAACCAAGTAGCCAGCGGAGGGCAAGGGTGGAGTGCAGGTTGGAAAACTGGATCCAGTATCTGCATACTTGGGGAGGAGAATACTCCCACACGCTTGAGTGTGAAATCCTTCACGCCATGGTTTTGTAACCTGTTATTTATTCAAAGGAGGCTCGCTGAGCATGCAGCACACTTATGTGTCATGCACTCGCATCCAAAAGTTACCCACAGCCCGGCGCTGCCACCGGGCCGACTGTAGATCGAACATACCGAGGATTATTATCCAGTCTCACACCAGATTCTGTAATGTTCAGGATTACGCGTCTAAATTTTAATTACGTGGTGCCAGTCTCTCTGTGTTTGGACAGTGACACATTCAGCTGTTTTGGCACCATCCTTCTAGCACAATGGATTTGAAAAATAGAAAGCAACTGAGCGTAAAGTACCTAAGCCTTAAAGGAAAACTCCAGCATTTGTCTATGAAAATCAAAAAAATGTGTGTCCAAAAAAAGAAAAGGAAAAAAAAAACCACAATCGCAAACTGCATGCTTGAAAAAGTGACGTGGAAATGTCTGTAGTTTAAAGGATGTGAAAGAAAGAGTGGATTATGCCACGTGAAACTTCTCAACTTCTTTTGTTCTGCGGTAAGCTTTCTCGCTTTCTCTCCCTTTAAAGCCACCAGTGTCTCTGAACGTGGTCAGATCCTTATTACACAAACAGAAGCCTTTTTAAAGACCACCTTGAAATATTACACAGTATAACAATGACTGTTCAGCTGATCTGGATGGAAACACAACACAAGCATTTTCTTCTTACCTTTGCTAAGTTTTTTGGTAGCGTATGAGTGCGTGCATGTCACTTTCTGTAAACATAATAGCTCAATTCACTCACTGGGCCCACGTCCTCATTTTAGATTTGACAGCATTTTAGTGGTAAAGGTGAACGCTTGGACATGAATTGAGCTGCGGTTTGGGGGAAGGCCTCGAAGGGGACTGGCGACGGCTCCCAGGCCTGGCAGATCCACATGTACTAAATAAAGTGAAGAAGTTAAAGAATTGAAAGGGGAAGGGAGGGAGGGGCACGTAAACGAGAATGACAGCTTGCAGAACTGGGAGCACGTAGATGAGAGCCGGAGGGAGCGTGTTTGGAGGCGTGGTCCCGCTCCTGAAATTCCAATATATAATCTCCAAAAAGTTTATAATGGATTCTGATAAAACTTTGTAGGGGTGTAGAGTGGGGTCATATTAACAAGCCATTCAACTTTGCCGTAAATCCACCAAGGTCTTCAAGGAAAACAGACAAAAAGCCTCATAACTTGAAACTATGATTCTCACAGATGAGGTGTGTAATGTCAACACATAGAAAGTAACATATAAAGATTTAAAATATCATGCCACATTTGACCTCTGACCTTCAAGGTCTTTAGACTGATCTGGAGGTCAGAGTGATAAGAATGCTAATTACAATATATACTGTTACACCCCGGCCTAGGCAACCGGGGTGCAACGTAGAAAAACAAAGATAAGGAAAATAAAACCAGGAAGGCTCTCCACCAAAATCCCAAAACGAAAATATCCCATGACGAAAGTATTAACAAACCCATTCACAACTATTTACAACAGACTATTTATTTACCACAAAACACCAAACTATTTACAACACGGGGGAGATCGCGACCATGACACACTGAAACACAAGGCTTAAATACATAGAGGGAGCAATCAGGAAATGGACCACAGGAGGGAAACACAGCTGGGGCAAATTAGAACTGACGAGACAGGGAAAATGTAACCTGAACACACTAAGATAACACAGACTTTCAAAGTAAAACAGGAAACACATAACAGTCACGCCAAAAGCAACACACCGACCACACCAAAACGTAACAGTTCCCCCCACCCAAAAATCAAACATGTAACCCCAAGTGAAAAGTTTGATTCAGACAAACGAAGGCTGAAGTGAAGGCAGACGAAGCTGATGGAGGCTGGAGCGGTCCCACGGACCCTCCAGCAGACGACGAAGGCTGGGGCGGTCCCTCGGACCCCCCAGCGAAGGCGGTTGAAGGCTGGAGCGGTCCCACGGACCCCCCAGCGAAGGCAGACGAAGCTGATGGAGGCTGGAGCGGTCCCACGGACCCTCCAGCAGACGACGAAGGCTGGAGCAGTCCCACGGACCCTCCAGCGAAGGCAGACGAGCAGCTCACTAGCTGCACACATGGACACGCAGCCCACCAGCTGCACACACGGACACGCAGCCCACCAGCTGCACACACGGACACGCAGCCCACCAGCTGCAGAAGGCTGGAGCGGTCCCTCGGATCCTCCAGCGAAGGCGGATGAAGGCTGGAGCGGTCCCACGGACCCTCCAGCAGACGACGAAGGCTGAGGCGGTCCCTCGGACCCCCCAGCGAAGGCAAATGAAGACCGAAGCGGTCCCACGGACCCTCCAGCGGAGGCAGATGAAACTGATGGAGGCTGGAGCGGTCCCACGGACCCTCCAACGAAGGCGGATGAAGGCTGGAGCGGTCCCCGGGCCCTCCAGCGAAGACAGACGGAGGCTGAAGCGGTCCCTCCCTCGGACCCTCCAGCAACGGCGAACGGCTGAAGCGGCCCCCGGGCCCTCCAGCGAAGACAGACGGCTGAAGCGGTCCCTCCGTCGGACCCTCCAGCGATAGGACGAGCCCCCATATGTTACACCCCGGCCTAGGCAACCGGGGTGCAACGTAGAAAAACAAAGATAAGGAAAATAAAACCAGGAAGGCTCTCCACCAAAATCCCAAAACGAAAATATCCCATGACGAAAGTATTAACAAACCCATTCACAACTATTTACAACAGACTATTTATTTACCACAAACCACCAAACTATTTACAACACGGGGGAGATCGCGACCATGACACACTGAAACACAAGGCTTAAATACATAGAGGGAGCAATCAGGAAATGGACCACAGGAGGGAAACACAGCTGGGGCAAATTAGAACTGACGAGACAGGGAAAATGTAACCTGAACACACTAAGATAACACAGACTTTCAAAGTAAAACAGGAAACACATAACAGTCACGCCAAAAGCAACACACCGACCACACCAAAACGTAACAATACACATAGATTTGTATTAACAATAAATAGGTATATAGGGGATATGGGGATTCTGAAACTCTGGAACTTTGACCTCTTCTCTCTTCGTCGAGGTCAAATAAGGTCAAACTTTAATAAAATGTCTTTTACTTTTAAAACTGTGTTTAAACGTCTTCTGCTTTGTGTATATTGGCAGGATTTAGGAAATGATACTGGCGTACGGGGATTCACACTATAGTTAGCATCCAAATATCAGGTCAAATTTGACCTCTGACCTCACTTTTACATTTCCCATTTCTTTCAAGTTGACCCCAAAATGTGTTTATATCTTTAAAGAAACCTTTGTGAAGACACAGAGAATGAGCTGCCTTGTTACTAAGAAATATCCTGTATTATAATAGTATATAATAGGCTCAAGGTATTCATGTCCAGTTATTTACAAATCACTGCCTGTTATCCATTACCTACTCCTACATAATGTTTTATAATCAAAGTAATCATCTGTCACGCCTGTGATCTCAGAGTGCCTCTTGTTCCAAAGAGGTTTGTATCTAAAAGGCTGATTGATTTTACAAAGCTTGTGACAAACTTGAAGCATCGCTGTGAGGACAAAAGGACTGATCACACTCGGGTCAACGACGCATTAAAAAAAGTTTCTTTCTTGTTGCCCTACATCTGCTGCGCTTCAACAGAAAGCCTTTTCTCAGCATCACCGAGTTGACTTTAGTTAACTGATTAATTGTTAAAGGGTGAACTGTTCTGTTATTTGAATATTTCGCTAAATATGATGAGCTGGGACTCTGACTTGCATCTTCAAAAAGGGTCATTACTCTGTCTGAGGAGCGATGCTATAAGGGCGGAAAAACATCCATTAATCACGTCTTTGTTGTTTTGGCAGTTGACTTGTCGAGATGCATGGCACGGATGTCAACTATGACCCCTTGTGGAGGTACTGGAGCGAGATTTACCAGAAGGCGGTTACAGTGCGGGCCTGGTGCTGTTGTAATTCACGTCAGCCCAGGATGAGAGGTTTCGTTTTAAAAAAGCAGCATATGTATGTGATCACGCGTAAAAGGTGACAAGCACTAAACCTGAATTGTTTGGTATTTCTTATGGTTTTTGTGTGCATTTCTTTACAGTCTTTACAGATGCAAACACAGTTTCGTGCAAACAGGTGAGCGCGGTTTATCCAATTTGCCTAATCTGTGATCTCACTAAATTATGCACAACAAGCCCGAAGAAAATGAATTGGTTAAGGAGATGAAGGTGAATGTTACAGCATGCACTATGCATTTCTGGGAGCCATGAATGGTGCTGAGCTGATATCGCCACTATAATGCACCGCTGAGATCCTTAGTGGGTTTGAAAAAAGCTGGCTGGGATGTTGCGGGAAGATCCTTGAAAATGAGAGAAGCTGTGCAGAGTAGCTCTGCTGTGGGGGAGTACATGTCTGGTTACAGTATAGAGTTGATACTTTTTTTTACTTTATACAAGTCACTGCATTCACAGGTGGTAGTAATTACTTAGTATAGTGTTCTTATAATCTTAAACCAGCTTGTATGCTCTGTGGTCTTCACTCTAAAGCTCCATTTAGAGGAAAAGCCATGCTCTGCATCTCTGTATTCAGTTACATTGTTACCTGTTACATAACCTGAATTTACCTTTAAGGCTATTATGCAAACTATGGCCTGAACTGCCCTCATCTCACCGTTAAATGCTTTCCCATCCATGAAAAGAGGATGTACAGTTTACCAGTGTCAACTTGCATTAGTTCAGGTTTGGAAACATGAAATTGGTATTTGACACTGATCCCTCATTGGTATTACCGGATGCCAAAATATAGAACTACCTTTAAATCCCATGATAAATACAATAAATATTACAGCTTGTGGGAAGAAGAAACCTCCTGTGGCACAGAGTGCTTCCACTCCACTCCTCACCTCACCTCACCTCTGTACATGACTAAAGTGTACACGCCACATACCTAAATAGTACAAAATTGTGTAAAAACATAGAGACTTCTAATATTTATATTAATGTACTGGTCTCAAAAGAATTAAAGTAACACTTGAAAAATACATCAGATCTCAATGGGAAACAAAAATCATGCCAGATATCAATATTGATATGGACTGAGTATGTGTTAGGAACAGAAGAACGCCACATCGGTTAAATGAAATGGAAACTATCAGAGCAAGGAAGTTTAGTTTGCCAAAATGTTATTGCAGCAACTCAAAACTGTACTCAGTAGTTTGTTTGGCCCCCACATGCATGCCTAACAATGTCGGAGCATGCTCCTAATGAAACAATGGATGGTGTCCTGTGGGATCTCCTCCCAGATCTGGATCGGGACATCACTGAGCTCTCTGAGGGGTAACCTGGATGGACAGAAACATAAAGTCTCTGGAAGTTTCTTCATCCTCCAGTAGCTTCCTGCATACTTTTGCCACATGAGGCCAGGCAATGTCGTTCCTGATGAGGGAATCAGGACCCACTGCACCAGTGTAGCGTCTGACAGTTTCATCCTAATACCTGATGGCAGTCAGGGTGCTGTTGACTAACCTGTAGAGGTTAGTCAAACGTTCCCTCTGGCTTCGTCAGACCCTTTCACATCTGTCACATGTGCTCAGGCTGAACCTGCTCTCATCTGTGAAAAGCACAGGACACCAGTGGCGAATCTTCTACTCTCTGGCAAATGCCAATCAGACACCACCATGCTGAGCAGTGAGCACAGGGCCCACTAGAGGACGCTGGGCCTTCAGGTCACCCTCATGAAGTCTTTTTCTGATTGCTTGGTCAGAGGCATTCACATCAGTGTCCTGCTGGAGGTCATTTTGTAGCTCTGTCAGTGCACAAAGGAGCAGATACCGGTCTTGGTAATGGGTTAAGGACCTTCTACGTCCCTGTCTAGCTCTCCTAGATGAACTGCCTGCCTGCTGGAATCTAGTCCATGCTCTTGAGACTGTGCTGGGAGACACAGCAGATGGCACATATTGATGTGTCATCCTGGAAGGGTTGAACTGCCTGTGTAACCTCTGTAAGGGCCAGGTATCACCTCAAGCTAACAGCAGTGACACTGAGTCTAGCCAAAATGCAAAACTAGTTAAAAAAAAGAGAGTCAGATTTTGTGGGTTGTCTCATTGTTGCCACTCTAGTTCACCTCTTGTTAATGTCATTAACACCAAAGCAGTGGAAACTGATTAACAATCCCCTCTGCTACTTAACTGACCACATCAATATCACAAAGGTTTAATAGATTTGATGCTGGACTTTGCATATTTAACATTTCTAACATTTATTATTTTGTGGTGGTAATTTTTAAACCCACCAATTTTCCTTTTGTTTCTTCTTCTTTCAAGACAATTTGGTTCATTTTCTCGTTGACCTGTTGGGTTTATGCTGGAAAAGGTGCATCAGGTTCTTCCTGATAGTATATCATGACAACTATCATTATACTCTGCTGTAATGCATGAATACCTTCCATAGAAATCACTTCATTTCAGTCATTACATTCACAGACTCTCTGAGTGTAACTGTTGTCAGAAAAACATAAAACACTTAACTTCACGTCCTCTGCAGTGGAAAAAAAGCAACTTGTCAGTTTTGTGCAGCCTCTGTCTTTTCCATTCCTCCAGAAGAAAACAAAGTGTTTTTTATATGAGTCAACAGCTCTGCCATTTTCTTTTTCTCGCCTCCTCTGTCTCTTTCTCCATGTAACCTCTTTTCTTTTCTTCTGTTTCTGTCGTTACTTCACACTCTGGCTTTCAGCTCTTTACCCACTGCAGCTTTGCTGCTTCCAGCTGCATTAAGTAAATAGGTAATTAATCTGTGCCTTGGGGGCTAACAGCAGCACATACCAACCCTGCAGCTTGCCCACAGGCTCGGAGGCAAGACAGAAGCAAAGTGAGACTGTTACTCATCAAACGCTTCACAAAACCACCTGCATATCTGCTCTGTCAAAACAACGCAGAATCACAACTTGATCTGTTATTACTCTGACACGTAGTATAGTATAACCCACTTAGCCTTTTTTTGTTCTTAAAAATAGATACTTAACTTACTTAAATGACTTTTCCCCCCCTGGCCAGGCAGTAACTGTTCATTTGATTACCTGCAGCGATGGAGGCCAGACGAACGTAGTCAGTGCCCCTCTCCTCTGGTTCATATGGGTAGCTCTCCACCAGGCTGAGTCCTGCCAACACAGAGGAAAGAGAGTAGTTAGCTAAATGGCTTTTCTTCTTTTTAAAGATTTTTGCAAAGTCCTAAATCCCAGCGTGTAACACTGTTGAAGGATGTAGTGTTACTCATAAAAGCTATAAATGTGCACAAAGCTGCAAAACATGCAAACCCCTCACATTTGTGTAAATTACCACAGGCTATTAGAAATTAGCTAGTTACAGAAGTTGCTAGAAAATCAACCACACAGTGCTCAACAACCTTACTAGACCATCACACAATGTACGGCTTAATGCCACAGCTCAGCTGCCCTGAATTATATTTAAATGGAAAATTTCAATGAAAATAGTAAAAAGGCAACATGACAAAATCTAATGTTTACAAAAGAAGGATTTTCTTGTAGTTTGATGCTTGCAACACGGACTGTAAAAAAATGTATTATGGTTTAGAAACATTCTTCAGCCGATTCAAAAGCAGGACATCATGAAGGTAGTCAGGCACAGAGAAAAATAAGAGATTTAAGACCCATGAAAGATAACAACAAGCTAAAAATTCAAATCAAAGGTAAACAGACAAATAAAAAACTCTAGAAGAATAAAATAGGGTAAATGGAACAGGGAAAACAAGGAAAGGACACAAGGAAGGAAAGAGACAAAGTTGAGACAGGACTATAGGTGCAGATGAGTAGTGCAAAATTCACTTAGGAGGGTTCGGGAGGAGGCCCCGGGGCAGACCCAGGACATGCTGGAGACATTATATCTCTGGCCTGGGAACGCCTTGGTGGAGGCTGTTTTGTGAGAGGAGGTGGCCGGGGAGCGGGAGGTCTGGGCTTCTCTGCATAGGCTGCTTGACCTGGCCCCGGATAAGCGGAAGAAGGTGGATGGATGGATGGATGGATGGAAGGATGGGTTCTTAACTCATAAGTGCAACTAGTCCAAATAATTTTTGGATTCTGTCATCTGTGGAATGTAAAGTCTCTCAAAGATCCAGAGAAACCAGCTAGAAATCTTCACACAAGGAGAAAAAGGAGCAAATCTTTGAATAACTGTGATCTTCAGATCCTTGTGTGAAGATTCTTTAGTAGATGGTAAATGGCCTGTATTTGTATAGTGCTTTACTATATCTTAGATATCGCTGCATGGACTCAGGAACATTTTTGGAAACATCTGTCACTGAGCACAGATTACTGCTGCTTCCACAAGTTAAAACCATAAAGTGAAAACAACAACAATCGTGTTTTACCACATCTGGTCTGATGAGTCTTGATTTCTGCTGTGACACTGGAACCGTAGGATCAGATGTTGGACCTTTGGCTGAAAATCTAATCAGTGGTTCAGGTTGTTGTTGTTGGTGTAATGGTTTTATTGGCCCACTTTAGACATCTTTAGCATCGTTCACGTGCCACCTAAGTATTCCTGCTGACCCTGACTGTGTCATGTCACAAAGGTCAAATTGTCTTAATCTGATTATCTGATGAAGCGTGACCAGATCTCAGTCCAGTAGAGCAGTGATTCTCAACCACTGTGCGTGCTGTGGAAGATTACCTGGTTCCACCTGATAAGCACTCTAAGGCTACGTTCACACTGCAGGTCTTAATGCTCAATTCCGATTTTTTGATCAAATCCGATTTTTTTGTCTGCTCGTTCACACTACAAATAAAATGCGACAGCAAACGCGCTCTAGTGTGAACGCTCAATGCGGACCGCATGCGCAAAAGAAGATGTCACACACAACGCGCTCTGTTTAGACCCAAAGCAAACAGTATTGTTTGACAGATGGCCCTTAATAAAGACTTCGGATTTTACGTTGCCCAATTTTTGCTTTAAGTTATTTTGTTATTTACATAATAATGTAAATAACCTAATAATGATCCTTATTGCCGTTTAAGAGAGGAGCGGTGCTTCAAAGGATAGTTGCAGATTTCTGTCAGAATCTGCAGATTATACAGTACAAACAAAATGTTCACGTTTCTCCAGCGTTGTCTTCCCAACAGTTTCACTGGATGGCTAGGAAGCGTTTGCGATGTCTTCTCGGGCGCTTCTCCGGAGCTGATAATTGGCGTCTGTCTTGTGTCAGTGACGTAAAAGACGGATTTAATGCGACATGACCGTTGAAACAGCAGTCGCTTTCTGAAACATCGGATATGTATCGGATTCAGTACCACATATGATAGTGACCCAGATCAGATTTGAAAATATCGGATTTGCGCTGTTCACACTGTCATACCATGATCGGATATGGCTCGCATAGGGTCAAAAAAATCGTATTTCATGCGCTTTCGCCTGCAGTGTGAACGTAGCCTAAGTGACTGGCGTAACATGCAAAGCAATTACATTCTCTTCCACTAGAGGGCAGTACAACTACCTGCTCTAATTAAATGGGTTGCCAACTGCCAGTTGCATAATAGCAATACAAGGAAAAAAGTAGCCAATCTGTCCTGCGTCCTGAAGAAAATTCCAACCCAGATGAAGGCCCTAGCATGAGTAGTGGTCAGAAGAAAGCAAAGAAGGACAAATTGATCCAATTCCGCTATGCCTGGTGGCAGGGAAAAATGCTTTTTTGTGACATTTGGTGGTGTGCTGTGTGACTTTTCTAATGTGAAATACGTGCCATGGCTCCAAAAGGTTGGGAAACACTGCAGTAGAGCACGTTTGGGACATGGTGGAACTGGAGGTTCATATCATGTGCAGCTGAAAAATCTGCAGGAACTGCGTGATGCCATCATGTCAATATGGTTTCAAATCTGTGAGGAATGTTTCCAGCACCTTGTTGAATCGATTTAAGGCACTTCTGAGGGTAAAAGTCGGTCCAATCGCATACTAGCAAGGTGTTCCTGGTGAATTAAGTGGGTAACCGTAATAGAAGTATATATACCTATCTATGACATAAAATGTTATTGATGTTTAAATAGAGATGAAGCGATGTTTAAATATAAAGTACATGCAGTTAGAAAAATAAATATTTATTATTAGTTCTGAACTTGAAATGTAATGAATAAATATTTATTGGGGAGGAGCAACTGCCGTACATAAACGGATGTTTTAGTAATGTTTGGTTGACCAACAGTCCATTACATAAAATGCACGACAGAGGCGTGATTGCTTGAAAGCATGCGTGTTGTTTTGTCTACGTGTTGCATGAAATTGACCTCATAAATGTTTTCTACAGACACTGATTGGTTTATCCGTACTTATATTTACATTGTTGTCAGCTTTGTTCTAGAGTCGAGCTTTTTCCATTTGGTCTGAATGTAAAAGCATACGCATTTTACAGGGCCTCTGGATTTTTATGGCGTTATTTTTGTGCCACTATTCTGAGCGCACGTAAAAAAAATGTGCAAGTACAAGTGTTGCATTTTGAGGAGAAATTTATTTTGAGCGAAGAAAAGCTAAGTTTAAGTGAACAAAAGTCATTGCTGCGTTTTTGCTATTATCAATATGCACACACAATGCTCAGTTTTCGACATAATAATGACTCTTTTCATTTCAGCCTGGAATCTACTGTCAAGCCATCTGGAGGTGGAAGTCTAATTCATGTGTACTGGGTGGCACACACTTGATAATCGCAGTGACATGATACCCCGACTTCTGCCCGCCTCTTTTAATGCTACTCAACTGAAGGAAATCCAGTTAGAGTGTCACGGTTCTGGGTCCGTTGGACCCAGTATTTTGAGTTCATTATGTTTTGGTACTTTTGCATCATGGATTTTCCTTTATGTTTCTCTGGTACTTGGTGTTTCAGTTATCTTGGTGTTTTTCTATATTATGATTTATGATCTGATACTGTTGTGATTATGATTATCATTTAGTAGCCTTTGGTCAGTGTCAAGTCTGTCTCTGTCTAGTCTGTGTCTTAGTAAAGTGTGTTTTGTTTCCTGTTTTACTTTGAAGGTTCTTGTTCCTGTCTGATGTTAGTATGTGCAGCTTTGTTCCCCCTGTCTCGTTAGCCCTGATCTCTCCCAGCTGTGTCTCCCTCCTGTTGCCGATTTCCCCGTTACTACCCTGTGTATATAAGCCCTGTGTTTTCCCATGCTCAGTGTCGCGTCGTACCATCAGTTTATGCCTGTGTGTTCTTGGTCTCAGTGGTCCGTCCTCACTTTATGTTTGTTTTCCTGCCAGCAATAAAGCTGAGGTTTTTTGAGTTACATTCCATTTTCCGAGTCCTGCATTTGGATCCTCATCTCTGCCTGCCCGCACACAGAGCCTTGACATAGAGAAACTGTCCTCAAAAAATGGTTTCAAAAGTATCATAAAGTTCCACATTTAGCATGACTCAAAGCAATACGTTTTAAGTAGCATGGACTACATAATCAACAGTTCACTGTAACTATATATAGTTACAAGGATATTAATAATGAATAATAAAATAATGATTAAATTCACAGTTTTTGAAACAGCTTCTGGGTCCTGATCCGGATCCTGGTCCACCTACTGGTGACCTTGGGACTAATGCGAATCTTACCATGCAGCACAGATTGATGCAGACTCCAGTAGATACTCAGGCAGTTCTTCTCCTTCTTCATGCCTCGTTTACATTGGCAGCCATGCAGAGGGGTGGACAGAAGTGCCGTCATGGCGTTCTCACACTGGTTTCGCGCCCCGGGCCCCAGTTTCACGCTGCCGTCCCCTGCCACACACTGCCTGAGGGTGCGCAGTCGCGGGCTACAGGTGTCATCGCTGGAACAGGTGTCACCAGCACGCAGACAGTCCCTCCCACCCACAGAGAGGGCCATACGTGGGATTCCTGTGAGACAAGGGAGAGGACATGTTAGAGTCGTGATGGATTCTCGAGAGACAGCAGTGTAGATCTGTTTTGTCTTTGTTTGTTTTTTTCACATACTGACAGTTGTATTAACCAGTTTTTGCTTTGCTAATCGGAGGTTATCAAAGGTGGAAACGCATCAGACAAAAGACTTTGACTTACTTACTTTGAGGATAGAGAGTTAACAGACAAAAGGTCAGCCAACATATTTTGCCCTCCTGTTTATACAGGTGTAGCTACCATCCCCGTGTTTGTTTAATTATTGATCTCATTGGCTCATTTTCTGTACTCCCCGACAAAGCTGTTTTGCTACTTTGTGAAAGCATTACTTTCAAATTAAAAGCTAATTTAGTACGCACTCGCAACAGAGGATGACCTTCAGTCTTTAATATGAGTGAAGCTCCTGATAAAAGTCCACTTGTGCGCCCCTCATGTTTGTCATAAACTTGGAGTGCCCGTGTCCCATAATGTGAAACTTGTCGGCACACTATCATGGGGGATAATCAAAAAATGTTCACGGCTAATTTGTGCACTAGAGTAGTTAAAGCTCTCCAGACTTACAGTGGGGATTCATAACGTTTTATTTGCTCCCCCCGCGATGAGAGAGCTCACTTTGACGTGCGTAGCTGATGGGTTTGCTCCTTTAAGCAAATCAAAACAAACTGCTGTAAATAAATGCGAAGTATTTATGACTCGCTGGTTCATCTCTAAGACAAAGCAATTGAGCTGAATTTAATAATTGGATTACATTTTCGCATCCCTCGTCAGCAGCCATCAAACACGGTCAATGATTCCTCTTGCCAGTAAAAAAAACAACAAAAAAAATTACATTCATAAACCCGAGGGGTGCGCTATATTATTCATGAATTCATACACATGTCACATGAAATCCATCTGGTGCCACTGACTAGGTTTTGATGAAACTTGTATCTCACCAATACCAGACGTGTTCTAAATTACACTGAAGCGTTTCAGCTCCAGTCAAAACAAAGTGTCATATTTGTTACAGATTGGCCCAGAGAGCAGCTGTATTAGTTGTGGGGGGGACAACATTTTTACCGTCTGCCTTTTTATTTCATGTGGCACTAATAACATGCAAGCTTTATTCCCCTAAGGACAATATTTATTTCCAGCTGTCTAAGAGTTCCTGCTTAATATTCAAAATATACAGTGCATGTAACATTAAATGAAACATCTTATTATTAGAGTAAAAAAAAAAAGAAGAAGCTAGAAGTGAGTGAAAAATGCTAAAAAATAAAGAGCTAAATAAGAGTGTACAGTGGTGATAGCCCGTTTTTGCCTCTAATTGGGCTCATTAATGAAAGGATCAGTAATTTTTTTTGCCATGTAAACTATCTTAAGCTGCGAATGCTAATGTTTGTCTGCTGACAATGCAAATTTGCAGAGGAACAACAGGATATGAGGTTAGACATCTCCACTGTCTTATGCAAATAGTTAATTATTTTCATGCTAACTGCTAACATGGATGTCATAAGTTTGTCAGGCTCGTAAGCAAAAGTACTGCGAGAGCTGAAACTTTAAATTGGACGATGGTGCAAGGAAACTTAAGAGTACAGCACCAAATTCTTTGGCAATCAATCAAATAGTTTTATTTTATTCATGTCACCATGGCGACTCAAGAGGAGAATGACAGATGTCGAGATTCAGATTCCCAAAGATTGGATCAAACAATGCCACCTCAACACTTTCTGCAAAAAATAAATAAATAAAAAAGAGTTAAAATATTGTCTTTTAGTGACATTTTGTGTCTTTATTTCATAGCTGCAGAGAAGAAAGGGAAATGTAAGGAGAGAAAGTGGTGCAAATTGAAGTAACTGAACCTGGGACTTGCTGAATTTGTGCTCTAGCCACACTGCTTCTGGGTTTCTCTGCAAAACTTAATTTTTAACTGTTGTGGATATCCTGAAGTTTTAAACACTGCATATATGTCAGGCTGGATTTTGGTGAAAAGCATCTAAAACATCTCGATGCACCAAGAACGCTTGAATTTCAGGGAATGGTGCAGCTATAAAATATCAACTTTTCATGTTTGCGTACACCAAAGTGAAAATTTAAGGCCTAAATGAGACATACAGGCCAGTTACAGCTTAATAAAATTGAATTCCATCTCACTAACTGTGGGTTAGTTTTAGACTAACCCACAAAACTGTCAGAATTGCTCATCCTTGTTTGACTCAGACTGTCACTCTCCCTGGATGGATCTTGGGGGTCGATCAGATAAAACAAAAGGTTACAACTTCTTTGGCTGAAGCCTTCCACACTCGTGAAGAAAATGGGTTAACTGCCACGTGCCCGGCTGGATACGTCTCAACTGTGCCGAGGAATGAGCTAATCCAGCGGCGGCCTGTCAATAAAAAACTTAGACAGTGAGGCAAGAAGCTTGTTGCTATGTTTGTGGATGCTGCTGAGAGAAAGCATCTGCCACTCAAGTGAAGAGCTCATTTTTGCTGAGGTCTTGACAGGCAGAACTTATTGTGCCAAACAACAACAACAACAACAACTACAAAAGAACCCACCTCCCTCCTCACCAAATCAGTTATTTCACTATAGAATCTTAAAATCTGATGTCATTCGTTTTTGATGCAAATCAGCTCTGCTCGAGAGTTTTCTTGGATCAAAAGATGGTACCTAGGAAAGAAAGAGTGGAGGAATCTGCCGTATGTCAAGATGTTTCACTCGCTCTAAGAAACCCCTAAAAAGTCAGATTCGCATTGGAAACGCGCAACATTGCCTCATCCCCGTGGCGGTATTCCTTCACTGGAGGTGAGGAGAAACAATATTTAAACACATTTGGAGTTGCTTCGTTTTGCTTCTCTCACGCGAGTGCGTTTGAACTGCAGGTGTGGGCTGGATTCGTGGGTGGCGCGCGCGTGCGTGCGTGTGTGGCTGTGTGTGGGTGTTCTGGTTTAGAAGGTGGAGCAGAGAGGAAACTTAAAGCAGAGTTTTCCTTGCAATTGGTTTCAAGTATGGTGGGGGCGGTTGGGGGTGGGGGAGAGCTCCTGTGAGCAGTGGCAGTGCGAATCTTATTAAACTGCAACTAATCCAGTGTGGAGAGAGGTTTGATATTTGTCTGAGGAATTAAGCAGCACTCCAGATTGCCAGAGATAACTGTTTGCCTGGAAACAGAGCCGCGGTGCACCGGCAGTTCAAAGACAGACAGTCAAAACCAATTAGGAGAAATCAGTTGCCTTGTCATTCAAATTCGTTCCAACCTATATCACTTCCTGTTTACCCCACCGAGGTAAATAAACTATTTGGGCACCCTCTCTCTCTCTCTCTGCTTTTTTGTTTCTCTTCCTGCTTTTCCACTGATTCCCTCTTTCACGCCATGCTTTCCCCACATTCTTCCTGTCATGGCCCCCTACCCAGCTTGCGCTAAAACACACCTGGTACAGTTCAAAGAGAAGATTCTGAAATCAGAGAAACATTTTAGTAAATAAACGTTTTTTTTTATGGAAAGAAAATGAAGAAGCAGACAAACACAACACTGAATGCACTTGTCATTCCTGTGATGTCGGGCCAATTTGGCTTTATTCTTAGAGCCGGAAACAAAAACAGACACGAAGAATTAACAATGTTTTTTTTTTTTGACAGGGAAACCATGGAAGTGCTCACATTAGCAATAACAGGGGGGGAAATGATTGTGTTTTAAATGGCGGCACAGCGGACCGCGAATTGAAAACAACCGTGGAAAGCACGTCACGTGTCAATTCACAGTGCAAAGAATGAATCACTGCCAGTATCCTTTAAAAATCTATGAGCTCCATCAAAAGCGTCACGTTCTCTTATGTCACATGAAAGGAGCTGAGAAATGCTTAATAACTGACGCCCATCACTGCAAGCAGTTCATGAAAAGAATGATTATGATTAAAGGGTGTGGAGGACAGCCAAGCCAATAATAAAACGATGTAGTATTCAAAACATGCTGTGTGCTTGAACCAGAATCATGTTAAGATTTCCTAATGAGAGAATCCGAGTAGAGACCACTCGCTGTCTGTTACAGGGGAAGGAATCCTTTTTAATTTCCCGGTGCTCTGAGCTTTTTACATCTTCTAATTTTGTTTTTCCATCTTCAGGTTTTTCATTTTCTTCTTTTTAATTTATTTATTTTTTCTAGAAATACAGTGTTTGATCTGCAGTTGAGCTGCAGTTCCTTAAATAGCTTAGCGGCTCCAAAGGTTAGTTCCCATAGAATCTGGTGTTAAAGTGACTAAGTTCAGAGAGAAAAATTAGTTTATGCGGTACAATGTTCACAATCTCAGTAGCTAATAGTCTTTATAACATGTGATTTCTGTATAACTCACTAAGTTCGGGGTGTAGCTCCTTTGGCTGACAGGAGTCCTCACAGGCAGCTATCAGGCAGAAAATCAGGATGAAAGTGGACATAAAGCTGCGGCTTCCACAGACAGAGTTACAAATATAATGGATGATGTCATGTTGTATATGCTCATCCTTTTGCAAAGTGCAACACTACAGTTGCGAATCTAGTCACATACATCGCTCAGGTGTGATTTTGACACCTTCTTCCACACGCAGTCTTCAAATCCTGAAGGTTTCGTGGGCTCCTTCTGTGAACTCTAAGCTTTAGTTCTTTCTATAAATTTTCAGGGCAGGTGATTGGCTGGGCCATTCTAGCAGCTTTATTTTCTTTCTCTGAAACCAAATGAAAGAGTTTCCTTGGCTGTGTGTTTGGGATCATCGCCTTGCTGAAACATCCACCCTCTTTTCATCTTCATCATCCTGGTAGATGACAGCAGAATTTTTTTTTTTATCGAGAATGTCTCAAAACATTTTTCCATTCATTCCTCCTTCAATTACACGAAGAGTGCCAGGGCCTTATACTTAAAAACAGCCCCACCTCCAAACTTCACTGGTGGTCTGGTGTTTTTGGGGTGATATGCAGTGCCTTTTGACCTCCAAACATGGTGCTCAGATTATATGTCACAGGCTTGTCTAAATGTTGTGCTTCACCATGCTTTATCTTCAGAAATGGAGTTTTGCCTTGTCCCTGCTGATTTCAGGTGTTTTTGAAGCTCTCCACAAGTGGCTCTTGGACGACTCTTCTTATAATGTTTTTATCTCTTCTGTCTGAAATCTTGTAGGGAGCACCTGGTTGTGGCCGGTTTTTGGTGAAATAATATACAATCAACATTTTTGCTCGAGCTCACTAGTTTTACTCATCATGAGATGTTTCTTGTGTGACACCTTTTATAGGCTGTCAGTCGGGACTGAACCAGCTGATATGAATTTGCACTCATTGGCAGGATTGCTTTCTAATTACTGACAGATTCTGGCTGGTGTCATGACTTTCCATGCCTTTTTGCACCTCCTGTTCTTTATGTGTTCAATACTTTTCTCCCCTTATCATTGCACATTACTTAATTTATGGACATTATGGTTTGATTTCTTTGCATGTGTGGTTTGGATGGGTTTTTACTGTCATCTGGTAAGAACTGTATGTCAATAACACCTTTACAAATATATTTTAAATTGCTAACGTGTTCAATACTTATTTTACCTGCAGTATGTTGTGTGTACTCGGTGTACTATGAATACCCAGTATCATAACTGGCAAAAAGTTCTGTATAAAAGCCTCTCCCCTCATCCTCTGCTATAGCAGAATGAGATGGACCATCGACTAATTTCCAGCCTTTAAAAAGCACTTATGTTAATAGAAATGCCAGTGCTAGCTAGCTAACAGCCATTTTCATTTTTTACAATAACTGCATTGTGTTTAACTTCACACAACTCTACCCTATGGAAGCTCAAGCACTAGTATGTGAGCAGTCTACTAACACAAGTGTCTGAATGAAGATACTGTAGCCATCAAAAACATTAGTGAAGCTTTAGCTGCCATATACAGCTTGCTGGAAAAACATCAATGGTGGAAAAACAAGTCAGCTGCTGTCAGTGCTGCTGCTGTTCCAAAATAGTGATATAAAGCAATAAGACTTATTGGTGCCACACTTGTGGGCCATGAAAGTAAATAGACATTGTGTATGAAACTTAATTTATCTTATTGAACTTGCCCAAGAGGTAGCAAAAAAAGCTTTCTTTACATACTGTTTAGAAAGACTATTCCCAATATCACCATATAAAAACCCCACCAAAAACAACTGCCCAGTCTTTAACTCAGTATAAAGCAAGCATTCCACTCTTTGCTAAATGTTCCAGCTACAAGTTTCAAACACTGACGTAACAAAGATCTGGACCTGTAACTGATGACTGAAGTTTGTTATCTCTATTTGAGCTGATGCAGTCTCCATGCTGCTTGTAGTTTTTTTCTTCTTCTTCTGATTTGACTAGAAAAAAAAAAATCTTTTGCTTCATCAGTCGCGCTACAGCTGAGTAACTTGCTATAAGACAATATCATGAATCTTATTAAGGATAACAGCCTCTTGAATTGTTTGGTAAATCTTTGACAGCACTACCAAGGGACAATGCTTTTGTTATTGTATTGTAGCTCCCTATTAGCTAACCGTGCCTCCCTGAACACTTTTTAACCGAGATGACTCACACAGTGTCTGCTGGGGCTTTTCTGCTCTGTTGTTGCTCTTTTTTTCACAGCTACTAATAATGCCCTCTCTCCTCCCCACCAGTTTTGCCAAAAATGCAATATTCTTCCCATAAATGCATGGACACGTCAGTGTCAAAGATCCAACATGCTTGCATTAATGTCCTCATAGCAGTAAAAAAAAAAAAAAAACCCAAAAGAATATAAGCATGTTAGCATAACTTTAGTTTGTATTAAAGTCTCCTTGGACAACAACTTGCAATGCATGATGAAATTTAGAGACGATCCAAAGTACTCTGGCTATGATGCAGAATACTAATGCTCTTCCCAGATTCCTCAGTGACTAATCCATCCCAAAGAATGTCAATATTATTCCACAGCTGCTTCAGAAAAAAACATGCAAATGCAAGTTGGGCATTTTTGCTCTTTTTTTTCTCTATTTTTCTGTCTTCTTCGAATTCAAATGTGTATCATTTACCCAGAAAGTATACGGAAAAAAGTAGCAAAAAAAATATCAATTTTTTCCAGTGAGAAAGTAACTTTACCCCTTTAATATAAAGATCATGCTTTTTGCCGAGACATTTATGTTTTGCAAGATAATATTAAATTGATTTTAGACTGAGCTTCAGTGATAGGAATGATGTGAAAGAATTTAATTATTATTATGCTAAAGTTAGATTACAAGATCAGAGTTTGAAAAGATATGGAAAAAGGCTCAGTACTTCAAAAAAGTACTGACACTAATATTATAATAATGAATGTGGGTTTTTATTTAAATGTGAATTACAGATACAGCATGAGAGAAATGGTAAATAGTAAATGGCCTGTATTTGTATAGCGCTTTACACGTCCAGTCATCCACCCAGTCATCCACCCATCCACACACACACACATTCACACAGAGAAGAATAATATGTAATAGAATTGACAGCATTTGGCACTTTAAGGTAGAAATCAAGCAAACTGTTGAAGCCCAGTGGTAGACTCGAGCATTTTACCTGTTTTCCCTCAACCACATTTCAGAGGTAAATGTATTTGCTCTTACATGGAAAGTCTGAAGTGTCCAGGTCCAAGCCAGCTGAGCAAACTCAGTCTGTTGATGATGAGGAGGACTATGTGATTCAGTGAAAATTCCCAGAAAAGCCAGACAGTGTTTGTCGACTACTTTTTCTGTAGGTGGCCAAACAGAAGAAATGAAGGCAATGGTGAGTTATTTTGTTTTTAGAAGTCTTCTTTGTGAAAGGCCAGTACAAAAAATTGGGGGTGACTTTTAAAAAAAAGGTAAAAGAGCAAAGTTGAGTTTGGAAGAACTGAGGACTGAGCAGCAAATTCAGCTGTAGACAGTGTGAGGTCTTTGTGGGAGAGCAAAGAATCTCCATTCCCTTTTCCCACACAAAGATTTTAGATGTCCAGTGTTGGTCAGTATTTTTTTTCCTGATGGATCTGAAAAAGTGAATCCTTGGACTACTGAGTGTTTGGTCCAAATTGGCTGTTCAGCCACTAGAGAAGTGATGCCAAGTTCATCTTATGCTGAATCCTTTCCAGCTATGATAACCAACTTACAACACCAGGGAGACCACTTAGTTAAACAGCAAAAACAACACATTTAAGCTCTTATTGTTATTCTTATTGTTTACGACTCTTTGGGGATTTTATATCAGAATTGTGCCTCTTGTTAAGTCTACACAGAAATCTACAAGTACAGTCAGACAGAGAAGAAAATAATGCCTTGTCCTTGTTAGTCCTTGTTGGTCCTGTCCTAAGCCTGGATAAATGGGAGGGTTGCAGGAAGGTGTCAGGTGTAATAATCAGCCCCAAACCAAAAACCTTTAACCTAACAAGATTATTGTAATTGGGAGAACAACAAAACTGGAGTTGCCAGAACTAAATCTAGCTAAAATCAACAACAGTCAAAACTTGAGAAAACGCAAAAAGCTACTTTTATATTGAGTTTTCTCAACTTTACAGACTAAAAGGTCTGTTAAATACAGTCTCTTATATATCCCAAATCTATTCACCAAAACTTTGATATTCCCCATATCCCTGATTCTTCTCAGTCCTCCAGCAGCCTGTTTTGGTAGCTATTTGAATACGATTTGCATCATTCATGACAGCCTGCTCTAACTGGCAAGAGGTGTCGCTCTAAGTTATCCTTCAACCAATCAGAATACTGCCTAATAAATAATGGAAATTCCCCCACGTCATTTGCAATGCTGCAAGTAATAGCTTCAACTGCAAAGGTAAGACTATGTGGCACTCGATGAACCAGAGTTTGATCCTAAACGGGAAAAGGAAAATTAGAATGATCAGACTTATTTCTTCCAACTGAAATAGAAGTTGCATTCATAGCTAGCTGATAACAAAGGGAAGATTAGTCCATCCTAGCATGAATATTTATCCTATGAAAAACTATAGAATGAATTTCTAGCTGTTGATCAACCAGCAATATTATACGTCCAATGCTCTATCCATCAAGTAACGTGGATAACCTCACCTCATCACCTCAAGCCACCAAATATTTCAAGCCAAAGTCATAAGCAGGAGTGTGTTGTGGAAAGTGCCAATGATCCTGTGCACACAATAGCTGTCAACAAGACATCCTATGTTTTTTGTTTGTTTGTTTGTTTGTTAATGTGCTGCTCGGGAAGAAGAAGCCGAACATGCTTGTTCAGCTTCTTCTTGTTCATGTTGATTGAGAAAGCCTGGTACAAAGAAGGAACTTATGTGAAGTCCAACAGATGTTCTGTTGCAGACCACAACGCTGGTAGAAAAATACTCTTAAAATGATGTCAGCTCGTGAGTAAAATGCCGAGAGAGGACACATTGAACAGGCAGTGTTTTCTTGAACTGGATATTTTTTGTAGTGCCAGGAAATCCATGAAGTGTCAGTCCAGATGTAATTGTTGCCAATTTTCTCAGTTAGAGAGCAATCTGGGGAAATAAGGCTATTTGTTTCATCTTTTGTCTGGGTGCTGTCTTCTGACCTTACAATCCTTACTGCTTTTTGGCTTTAACATTTGTAGACTTTACTGTGGATTGCTGTCACATATAGGATGTTGGGACAGAACCTTATTTCTACAAATAAAATAAAAAATACAGATAAAATACTGATAAGTTTAAATTACTCGGAGCAATTTTTGCTTTTAATGTTTTGCTCTCACAGTCCAAATTTCAAGTGAACCCTAAACACCCTACGAGGGAATCATAGAGGTTGCTGCCATGAGGTACATGTGAAGATGATCTTGGGGGGTTATGAGCAACAGATTGTGAGAACTTTTGACCATTTATTGCTATGAATAAAACGTTTGAGAGAAAGGCATATTAGTAGACTACTTGGTGCAGTACCAGTCATTCTTTTCAATCATTGGCACCTTCTGGACAATTCAAGGAAGTTGTCCCTGGGATTTTGTAAGCCTGTCTACTGTTAGCTTGCTGCCACTGATGAGCATAGTAACTGTTATGAAATAATTATTCCCATATGTTTCCATTTCTAATGGCTTTGTTTTTTTCCCAAGCAGGGACTTTTATAGTTCAACGACATCCACTGTTCTGATGATCAGTTCTTGCCACATGTGGCTAAAAGCCTGGATTTCATCCCTTTTATGAAGTGATAGAATGGCTGTCTAGGAAATCTCAGAAGGCGCCTGAAAGACAACCTCAACAGTCTTCCCGAACACCTGCCGCACCAAGGTTTTACAATTCCTTATCTGCCCTGAGTGCTAAAGCAAAGCTCAGAAAGCATCGGTCTCCGTCAGAGCTGCTGTTGTTCTTGGGTTCCCATTTATAACAAGCCCCAAACACTTTCTGAGCACAGCACAGGCAAAGTCAAGAGTTTCCAAAAGAAATTTTATTATGACACCCTGTCTCCAACCTCTGTCTGTGAAAAACAAGAAGATGCTTTGCACATTTGGTGTGGTTCATGATCAGTATGGATGGGAATCCATAGGCAGAGGTATTACAGTCTACCCTGTTGGCATTATTTTTCTTCCTTGCATCCACCTTTCAATGCTTCTCTATTATAACTATTGTTCCCACTGGCATTTGGCCCATTTTAAGGCGATATATTGTTGCTTTCTCACATAAAGGTTTTCATATTTCTCTAATGATATTTTTATTCTCATGAACTGCTATATCCTCACCGTCCTCCAGAGACAAGGTGCTATAAAGTCTGATTGGAGCACAGAAGGAAGCATTAAAGAAAAAAAATAAAACCCTACGTTCTCTCACTTTCTAAATACACATGCCAAAATAGCTGCACTCCCCTCCTCCTTCCTGCATCATCGCCTATCTCTTCTTCTTTTTGTTATAAGAACACATGAAGCTGTGAATACACACAGACACCGAAATGAACAGAGCTGCTGTTTCTCCGCTTGCACACACACACACACACACACACTATGTGCAGATTGCAAATAACCATCAAACACAGCACACTCGTACCCAGTCTCTTGTGTGTCCCACACAACCGCACATTCTTATTATTGTTTCATTTTTTTTGCTTCTTCTTCTGTTTTTTTTATGCCGCATGCACAGAAAAATGAAACGTCACGGCCAAAATACACAAATACGCCTCGGTGTTCCTCACATGCCCTGAACATGCTCTCCGCTGATACCTCACCTCTTCGCTTCATCTCCCCGGGACACCCTACGTCTGCATTAACTAGGGTCGAGCCAGAAAACATAGTTGTGTGTGTGTGCGCACATGTTGCTACCTGTCTGCATCCACAGTTTTGTTGCTGAGGATTACAAATGTGCCTCTTTCCTGTCAGCATCCTCCTTGCGTTTTTCTGTTTACAGCATTTATGTGCGAGCACGCTCTTACACAAACATTTGTGTAAAAATTTTTTTTTGTCTTTTTGTGCAGGTGGAAATAATTTTATTGTTTGAGTTAATCCCAAGTGGGCAGAACAACAGAAACAAAGCTTCTCCGATGCTTTGTTCAGAGTAACTTGAGAGAGAGAGAGAAGCAGGGAACTACTTATTCATTTTTTTAAAACATTTTTTTTTTTACCAAAGGCTCGTCATTTATCATCTTGTGGGGCCATCAGGTTAATTAACAAGGTTACCTAGGCAGCCCAAGGCTACTGTGTCTTGGTCTTGCGTTGAAGCATCGGTGCCAGTGCACTGATTATCTGAACCAGATTTTTACAAGGCTTGAAAATTCATTTTGTCCACATGAGGAATTTCATCTGCAATTAGCTTTTGCTTCTTACGTAGTTCATTTATGCCTTGGCTGCTCTGACCATGTTATGTCACATCCTGGTTTGCAAATTAACAGATCCAAATGAACAAATTAAAGGAGAAAAAGAGAAATCGGGAAATACATCATGAACATAGGTGTGTCTATACAGGGCATTAACACTTACTGACTAGTTTAAAGAAAATTGGATTAAAAACAATCTATGGCTTTTGCACAAGTCTAGTAAAGGTCTGCCTGCACTGCTTTATATTTGAGCTCTTCGTGCAATTCTATTCGTTTCATCACTCCTGCTTCGGTTCTGTTGTCGTCTCCCAGATCCAATAATCTTCTGTGAATCAGTCCCCTTTTCTTTAGGACTCAATGATATTCTCTGACTCTGCCTTCCGGACTCTCCTTCACATCTCCACCTGATCCCAGACACCATATTTCCTGTCTTTGTTGGGGGTGCCACTCTGCCACGATGCTTCGTTAGAATCTGACCTTAAAATCCTTCATTGTTCAAACTTGGTACTGCAGTAAAAACGTTACCATACATGTGTGTGTCACATGTAAAGCATAAAGGAATATTTCCTCAAATGAGAACACACACAAGAACACACTTAAAGGGTTCCCAGACTGGGAAACAGCTTTATGGAAAAAAAAAGATGTCACAGCATATAGCTTCCTGTATATGTGGGTGCATAGCTGCCATGCTGACCCCTGTCTGGCATCAAAAGTGCCTTAGTGGCTTCTGAGTGTCAGAACTGGACCATGAAAGACCATGAAAGAAGATGCAATGAATCATATTTTCTTTTACATCCATCATCAGGTGAGATGGCGGCACGGCAGTGTAACGCTCTCGGCAATGTTCTGCTGCAAAGCCTTAAGCCCTGGCATTCATGCTGATGATCCTTTGACACGTGCCTCCTCCTCCTGCAGACCACAGACGTCATTCTTGATGACAGCAGTGGGCAAGATAGCATGATAATGCACCCTGCCGCATAGACTGCTCAAGAGTAGTTTGAAGAACATCACATAGTGTTTACGTCTGTGGGATGTGCGAGGAAAACAAGCCCATTCCCTGGTGGCCCACCTCACAACTTCCAAGACTTGAAAGATCTGCTGAACCTTGTTGCTGGGACACTTTAAGAGGTCTTGTGGAGCTGAAGCCTTAACATGTCAGAACAATTTTAATGACAATTTCCGTTCCCCCTGTCAGTGTTTTTAAATATATATTTTAACAAATTTGCTAAAGGGCGGATTATTTTAGGAGGGAAGGGTGTTGTTAATCAACAAACATAAGACCTCATAAAAAAATCTCTTTCATCTGTGTGGAAAAACAACAAGCTAACCGCTTTTAGGAACCAATACAACACTACCTGTGTCAAACAAAAATAATGACGATGGGACACTCATTACTGGTGATGATGAGAGCAAAACAAAACAAGAGACTCAACATTCTCAAGGAGCAATCAGCCAACGTGAACGCATTAACATAACCAAAGCGGTAGTCTGATTGTCGCGGCAATTTCTCGTGTTCTATTGCCCCCTGAGAAAGCACCTTTGATAACAATGAGTGAGTAGTTACGAGGTAACGCGTGTGTCATTGGTATAAAAGCACTATTTTCAAATGTCAGAAGCACAGTTTGAGGCCATGCTGGAAATGGTACTCCCACACTTAATGATGCAGCATAGTAAATATTCTGACCCAATAAACCCTGAGCTGCACTTGGCAATCCTTTAAAGCTGGGTCTTTTCATCTAATGTGTTGCTTATCAGTACCCTGCCACGTTGCTCATGTGGGCAATAGGCAGCTTATTTTGTGTATCTCTGTTGGTTTGTGTTGTGTGAAGCATTAGAAGGAATAGAAGACACCCCCCACCCCCCCCCCCCCCCCCCAAAAAAAAAAGAAGGCAATTGTACAGTAGCACCGGTGTGATCCATCTTTTAATCACAAAAATTCAATTCCTCTCAGTCCGACACGTCCTTGTTGATAGGATGGTTTGCCCTGGTGCGCTGTCCATGGTGCTGAACCTGGTGCTCACACAAACAAGGCTCTTGAAAAATGTAGCCACTTCCTATGCGTAGCTTAAACATTCACTTCAGCATGTGCAAAATTCCTCAGTAGCAAGGTGGCCAAATGCTATCAGCTCTGCTCGTCTGTAATGTCTATCGTAAGGGACAGTGTTAATTTAACAGCATAACACACATATTTGTGTCTAAAAAGTGTTGGTGTCTAAAAAGTCCCAGATTGAGGCCTTACTTTTTGTGATTTGTTGCTCATGTGGTATTGAAAATGGAATTTTTCACAGTACTTTCAAGCTGTGACAACCCTATTCCTCAATTAAAGGAACATGCGATGCACTGAACAAAACTAACACAAACCCGGCCAGTTCCAGACAAAGTTTCTTTCTGAAAGTCTGCAAAGCTGCTGTAATGCCATGCATTGTGTTTTTTAAGTAGTACATATAAGATGGAAAAAAGGGATAGTCAGATAATCAGGCAGGCAGACTGTGATTTAAAGGTATTAACATTCCAGTAGCAGGCTTAACATTAGTCCCAGTGACTACACACTGCACTCACAAGCGTAGTACTCAGAAGTGGCATTGTATTCACGGTCGTTTGAGCCAGTTTGAGTTGAGAGTGTTGGTATGAACCTCCCAGTGGTTCTTCACTTCTGCTGTGTGCATGTTACTATTTACTGCTGTTCCCACCCATACCACAAAGACGAGCCTGGCCATTTTTCGTGTGATAGGTCTGACTATGTGACGGGCTAGTTAGTAGGTTACCTAAGTATACACCCCACAGCTAAAAGAACTACAAGCTAGTTGGTTTCATATCCTTTTAATTCATGTTCACCAACAATTTAAGATAAAGTACACAGTAGCAGATCAGTTCAGTTACTCGCTATTGAAAATAGCTGTTAGTCAGTACTTACGGAGAGCCATAAGTGCCAAAATGAAGAAGTAAATACATTATTAAATAACTAATAAATTATTAAACAACTCCTTAAACATGTCATTAATCATTGAACATCGGAAATTAATGAATAAATAATTGATTACATTGTTTAAATAAAATGAACAGATTTTTAATTTTATTTTACTTTTATCAATTGATGGCACATTTGATTAATTATTTAATAATGTATTTATTTAATTCATTTTTGGCACTTGTGACCCTCCATAATTACTAACTAGTAGCATGTTACCAGCCAAAGTTGCATGTAATCTGCGAGTCCTGGTTTTTAGTTTCAGGATCTGAAGGATCTTATTTTTTTGTTTCCAGTCACTTTTTGTGCCTCACCAACCTTCTGCATTAGTGTGCAATCTTCCATTACACGCTACAAAATAATTATATTTGAAAGTTGCAGATCTTCGTGCCTGGTGTGAAATGGATTTAATACTCCCTGCTGCAGGCTCGGAAATGACTGAGTACATATAGATGTCGGCTTGTGAGTGCTGTGTTTCACTTTTAAATTCAGCGCAACTGACGGAGTATGCCGTGTGTGTGTGTGTTCACGTAGCTGGTCGTGTTTAGCTTTTCTGTCTGATTTTTGTAAAAAGTGAGTGCCTGGCCCTGCCTGTACATGTGCCTGGGTCAGATAAGTCAACGCAGCGAGGACACACTGATTGCAGGGACGGGCTGTGACTGCATCACCGACCCCCAATTATAACTTCTACAAAGAGCTCTCCAAATGTATATTTTAACCTGCAGGGTAAAGGTCAGCAGACAATTAAAATCAGAGAAAAAAAAGACTTTTGGACGAGTGGAAAACCTAACCTTGAAACTGGCAAATGGATCTATTACACAGTGAAAAATGGTTTTGAGCCATTTTGACGGTGGCGTGATTACTGAGTTATCGTTTCCGTTCTCCACGGTGGGTGCCCTTATGGGCCAAGAATCTACTCTGCATTAATTACTGATTGTGGATGCCCGCTAATTAACAATGTCATTCCAAAAGATAAAAATAGGAAGGGCTTTTGACGTAAGCGCTTGGCAAAGGCTCTGTGGTCACACACACTCCTTGGGACATGACCCGTGATGAGGAAGGTGGTGAGCTGATATTTCATTATGGAAGGCAGCAGATTAAAAGACGCACCGATGGCTCTGGCGTCCCCTTATCTAAGGTAGGAGAGCGTTGTGTTCCATATGAGATCAGCATGAAATGATAATGTGTATTGACAGATTTTGCTTCTGTCTCACTCCAGCTACCTTATGCTCTGTTACACTTTCAGAGCAATATCATTCTGCATGAGCAGATCATCATTTTGAATCTCATGGCAGCATCCAGTGGAATAGATTTGAGCTTTGGCTGGATTTGATGTCTCTCTGGAAGAGTGACTTTCAAATTGAATTTTGGCCAATTTTAACTCTGCTTTTTTTCCCTTTCTTTTAACTAGTGCTAGTGATGTCAGTATTGTCCTGCAAATGTAGTCCAGTGAGTGGAGGGCGTCGCAGTATTAATGTGGTCCTTGTCACGTCGAGGAGAGCTTTCTCAGTTTAGGTCTGTGGTCACGAGTTTGGAGCCTGAGGCATCTTTTTAATGAGGAGGGACACTGTGAGAGGGGCAAGCTGACCTGATACAAGCCTGGACCCAGCCAATACTTTGTCCTGCTAGTCTGTATGTGCACACTCACAAGGAGCGCAGACACAGAAACCCACAGACACGAATAATGCTCGAGCCCCACAGAGACAGATCAAGTCAGACACAAATGACTAGCTAGGCTCTCTTTGTGTCAGAAGCAATTTGAAGTGCCCGTTGTAGACTGCCAGGTCGGGAACACACAGAGAAGCTTCTCCATGTTCACTCATAAAAAACACGCTGAGGGCTTCCATCTGCACCGGGGCTTCATCCACAAATTGCTTGTTGCAAGGGCAAAAAAGACCATTTTGTGAACAGTTCAGGTACAGCACGAGACATTAAATGCTTCAACTAAAATAAATATAGTGGTTTAAATAGAAAGTACGCTCATGTTGCACGGTCCCTGTGGAGGAAAGTTCCCCTCTCTTTTCTTGTTACACAGGTAATTTGTTGCTACTGATATGATTAGCTGATTAATTGGTTTACCTAATCAAACGCTAAATATTAATCAAGGCGGTTTCAATAACTGATTAATCATTCCTGCGCTTCCATAAGCAAAGGCATCAAACATTTGGTCGTTGTAGTATCCAAAGTGGAAGAATGTTCCTGTTCCTGCGTTACAGCGCTGTAAACTGAATCCTTTTGAACTTTGACCTGATGTTTACCTAAAGAAAATGAGGTTATTTTGAAGTTATTATTTTTTGTGCCCATATCAGGGCAAAATTTAAATAGAAAAATAAATAGAGAAGGCAAGCTTGTCAGGTCCCATATGTGTGATGTTCCATACAGGATTGATTAGTTCAAGCTTTTGTTTGCAGCAATTTTAATCTATTGGGAAACAAACAAAATGATCTGGGCAATCAAGGCTGCGTACATATGAAGAACACTGCAGCAAAAAAACAAAACAAAAACCCTCCAATAATTAACTACTATATTCCTGCCCATGTAATTAAAAAGAAAAATTTGGCTACCCAGTCTCTCCTGTCCAGTTAGAGAGCTAATTTTTAGACTTTAAAGTAACCACATTTAAAATGTGTTACAGAGTATATTTTTCCAACCATGCTTAAGACACCTGCAGTGTGAATGGATTTGGATGACAGCCTTTAAATCTGTGCCCATAACAGACAACATGCTCTAGAGCAGCTGTGGAAGTGCACAGTGAAACTCAGACCAAAGCAGTGCTAACGATATTCACTGGAGCAGCGTTTGCTGTCGCTGTTGTGACAAAATCCTCTCTTATGGATCGAATAATGATGAAACTCCCTCTGTCAGGCGAGGTAACAGCTCCCTTGGCCTGAGTGCTGTGCTCTAACTATTCACTAGCAGGAGAGAAACGGGTCCACGCTGACTCGACACGCAGCGCAGGAGAGGAATTGGAAGTGAGCTCTTTCTTGGCGCGGGTGTGAGTGTGTAGGCAGCGCAGAGCTGCTGCTGTAGCTTAAGTCAGGCAGGGCACAGCATGCAGAGCTGCCTTACTTTACTCAGAGCCTATGAAAAGTCTTGTTTCCCAATCAAATATGTGCTTTTGAAAAAAAAGGCAGCAAAATTGTAGAAGTGCATTTAAGGAACTGCAGTAAAAAGTCTCGTTAAAACTGCGCTTTTCTCTTTTAACATCAACTTCCTGTATAGCAGCCCTGCTGTATATATTTTCTGCGGCACTTGGCTTGTTTTATTGGCCCTTATGTGACGTCCCATAAACTATTACCGTATATCAAGGTGTGCCGTGGTTGTCTGCAGACACTGGTACATTGTTGCTGTCTGAAAACTGAGTGTTTCTGATGTCATCATCATCTTCATGTTTTGACTGAAATGTGGATCGGACTGAGAAACTAAGGGACTTGTCACACCCGTACAATTTATATGTCACAAAGTAGACCCACCTCAAAGCCCAATTCTGTTATCCTCCTTTTCTGATCCTATTGGGATCAATAATTTACAAAATGAGCCACATGTTGTATTAAGACTAGTGAGCTAATGAAACCATAAACTCATAAGGAAAGTGTTTATTGAAGTTACAAAGAAAGTGTTGTTTTCCCATAGACTATACAACCAGACTCCTTTTGGACACCAGGGATCTTACACACTCACTATGTGTTTTTACAGCACTCTGCATTCAATCATTAGTTATTATTCATCTCTGGCTCCCTTCCGCACCATGTCTTTTGTCCTGTCATCCCAAACCTGTTGTGGCAGATAACCGCTCCTCCAGAGCCTGCTTCTGCCGGATGTGTCTTCCTGTTAAAAGGGAGTTTTTCCTTCCCACAGTTGCTAAGTGCTTCCTCATAGAGGGGTCATGTGATTGTTGTGGTTTTCAATCAAATACTGTAATACTCTACTACTACTCTTGAAGTGACTATTGTTGTTATTTGGGGCTAAATGAAAACAACTAAATTGAATTTGATTTTTTGCACCTGATGGCCATTACATAAGTACATGTTTATTGCACGGTTGCATCAGCTTCACTTTTCAGACAAGGGGTCTGTGCCCATCTTTTATATACAGTCTGGTAGAACTGGGACTTAAAATATGCATATGTAACACTTCTTAGTTTTTTAATCCATTTAGTGTTAAATAATTCTTATTTTTAGTAGTTAGTTAGTTGCTTATGTTTTCTACAAGATGACTTAATTTCCTGCTTAAGTTTTGTCTTTTTGAAATTATTTGGATATTATTAAGTAAAGTTTATAAAACTGGACAAAAAGCAAGATAGGTTTATTATTATTATAATAATATATGAACGAAGAAATAAGGTTTGTTTCACTAACTTGCATATGAGACACTTAAGCAGCAACAGTATGTAATCTGCGGAGCAGCTGTGCACATATATCAAGTGAGCTTTTAAGAGCAGTGGTAGTGCTGGCTTTGCTCTGGAAAACAGTTTGGTGTTTGTCAGGATCTGTGTTGAGTCAGCGATCCACTAACTGCAAAAACACTTGCATTCAGCGATTATAGTCGGGTCTTTACGCATTACAATGTCTTATTTTATCATTTATATTTTATGCTTGTATTTAAAGTCCTTTCACACCCACTCGGTGCTTTCAAATTCCAGCTGATCTGTCTTTGATGTTGAATTACCGTAAAGATGTGGGGGTTTAATACCCAGTTCCCGTGCGGTTTACAAGAACACTTTTGCCAAAACATCCTCTTTAGTGTTATAACAGTGACTGGGAACTTTTGGACAGATAAACGTAGCACGAGAGAAAACACCTGTTATTTGGTGGTAAACGGTTGTTAGAAGAATTAAAGCAGAAACATTAGGTTTTAACAACTCAATGCACATTTGATCCTTTCATAGATGAGTACAAATAACTCCTATGCCCTTTTTCTTTTTTTTAATCTTCCACCCAAATATGACCCCAAACTCTCAGCTATGAAAAGCCTCATTGAGTCAATCATTTCCTTCTGTTTAAACAGTAAAGATTGCCTTCTGTGCACCACAAACAGATAAAACTTTGATTATCTTTTCTATTGTGAATGCAGCTTTAGTTTATGTATGCAGATACCTTACGGAAGCAATTCACGAGCTTGGAATTACGAGGTCCCATCTGCATGCGGAGGAGCTCTGCCATTACCAAGACCGGAAAAAAAAGGCGTTTTGCACGTGAATGTTTTAATCGTAAGTGGATATTTTCATCCTGGGTCTCTTTTTGCTGGACTTTGCCAAGGGGACATAAGCCAGAAATAAAATACTTCAGCTCTTTTCCAAAGAAGACAAAAGCTAGAAAAGTAAATATTTCATTTTAAAGAGTAAATTAATGTGAAAATTGAACCTTTAACATCCTGTGTGACTATCAATTTTTAAATTCATATCACAATGAGGAATCAATTTTGAATAAAATGCCAGCTGCCTCACGACGGCTCAGTGGGAAAGGCAGATTGGATCAAGCTCTGGCTCCAAGGTGAAGTAAGAAACCCTGGACACCCTCTCCCACATCGACTCCTCTGTGCTGTGTGTCAACACAGAGAGCAGACTGGAGGCGATTATCCCACAGAGCCAAGCTGTGCTTGTGTTGTTTAACAAGGTCTGCAGTTTCGATTCCCTGTTACGACGCTGTCTGTGTTTTTATTTTATTTTATTGACCCTTATAAGCCCCCCTTATTTTCTGCATGTATAGGTTTGTAAAAAATGATTAAACTGTCTCACGGAGGAATTGACAAATCATAACTACAAAGGAACACACACACACACACACACACACACACACACACACACACACACACACACACAAAGACTGTTTCTATATTCCTGTATCAATTATTTGACATGAAAATCTTTAGCAATGTGTCTGTTTACATTAGAAATTTTGGATAAAGACTCCACTCTTCTCGGCCACTCTGCATACTTCACTCTTCATAGCCCGTAACAAAAGATTTTCTACTGAAGATGTCTGTCTTCAAAGTAGATCTCGGGGTGGAAATATGTGAGGATTAACGACTCCAAGGGTTTGAATGCCATATTTAATGCTTTACATTTCTCTGATGTTTTAGCCTGTGGCCTTTGTGTTGCATCGTAAGAGGCCAGCAGTTATTGCTCATGCAGTGACAATGGATAAACAGACAAAAGTTACATGGATTATTTTTTTTACAGCTGCAGGAAATGCACGAGTCTGCTTGATATGAGGAAGGAGCTGAGGTTATAAGAAGCTGCTTTATGATTCCTGCACGGATTACTGACACCGCCGGAGAAATAAGGATAACAAGGATGTCGCTGATATGGGCCGTTGTTGCTGCTCTACTTTCTCTGTCACTTGTGTTATCCAACGCAAAATTATGTCAATCAAGATTACATCTCTACTTAAGCCTAAAAAAACTATCTGTTTTTGTTGACACTTCTTAAAATGTGTGATCTGTCACTCTGCCTTTCCGGCTGTCTGCCTTCCCCTCTTGTCACCCTTGCTCAGGGTGTCTCATCCAAAGTCTCTATCAGCCATCTACGGACTCCAGGGTCCAGTCACTATCTCTTACTTTTATCTGGGACTCGGTTTTATGATGTCGCTTCTCATCAGAATCTGCCAAACAAACTTCATTTCTGCATCTTCATATTTTATTTAAACAAATTTAGCTCTTTTCTTCCAACCGATCTCTCTCTCTCCTCCTTGAACGCCTGAATGCTCTATTGTGTGTGTTTTTGCTGCCATAGTATTTCCATATATAACCACATATTACTAGCACATACAGCATACAGAGGAAGAGTCTGGGGCTGTGATCCTGCTGTGCTCATACACAACACCAGAGAGCTGCTGTATAAGAATTTGTTTAGTTTTTTTTTCACAAAAAGGAAATATAGAGCTATATTGGCCTGCTCGCTGTGACAAATGTTCTCCATTTATTGTGGAAACTATATGAAGAACAGTGGTTTTTCATAAGAGCTTATCTTTAAGACCAAACATTTTGTGTAATAGTGGAGGCAAACTTTCTGAAAAAGTGTAGACAAAGGCTTTGTGCCGCCATATAATGCATTTTTTTTCTTGCAAAGTATATTAGAACCTTTGCACTTTCAGCTCCAATGGAAAATAACTGATTTAATGCACTTAATTTACAAGAGTGAGTAGGGAAGTCTGATAAAATGTTCCCAAAAGATTTGACTGAAATAAGCTCTTAAAAGTGCTCCATGCATGTTTATTTATTTATCTTCCCCCTCACACATACACACATGCACACATGCACATCCCAGCCCCAAAAAGGATGTTAGATGCCGCTGACCCGAATAAAGCTTAAAGTTAATATTTTTACTATGAGGCCATGCCATGGGCTTATTCAAAGGAGTCCCATGGGCAAGCAACTTTTTCTACACTTATATAATTCAGGGATATGTAACTTTGATCTAAACGGTCAGAGGCAAACGTTGTGGTGAGATTGTGCTGAGCAGAAAATGGCTCGAGTGTGTGTGTTTGTGTGTGTGTGTATCTTTACAGCCCCTGAACCGATATGCGTTTAACTCATATAGATTTATATATGATGTGATGTCCCTGTAATAAACATTTGTAGTGCTGAGGTGCCATTCTGTATGGCATTTCAGATCATTTTAAATTGAAAAGGTTGGGCAAGGTTTGTGTCCTGGTGTTCATGTCACAGAGGCTGCCATTCCACATGAACGGGCATGTGGACTCTCTGCCGTCGGGGACTCTGTGTCAGTTTTGTTTGGCTTTGACTATCTGTGCAATTTGGGATATAGAAAGGTATTTTAAAATTAACCATGTGCATAAAGGAAAAGTAGTATATGATCATAGGCAAATGAATTAGTTCAAATTGTCCTCTTGATACTTACAAGTTACTATGTAGCTTGTAAGTATCATGTATATGTCATTCTGTTGCTAAGTTCTGTACACGAACGGAGTGGAAGAAATGCCACAGGCCTGGCAAAAGTCACCTGTATGGTTGATTGATTGATTGCTATGGTTGATGATTTTTGCTAGTAAAAGAAATAGTGATCCAAATTTTGAGCCTCGCTACAGACCTGCAAACTTCATGTAGCCTTTAGATTAGCTTAAGAACAGTGCATAGAGGGCTTTATAGAATGGGTTTCATTGCTGAACAGCTGCATCCAAGCCTTACATCACCAAGCATAATGCAAAGTGTCAGATGCAGTAGTGTAGTACTGGTCTATAGAGCAGACATGTGTTTTCTGAAGTGACAAATCGTGCTTCTCTGTCTGGCAATTGGATGGAAGTGTTCAAGTTCGACGGCTGCTAGGAGAACCATACTTGTCTGACTGCACTGTGCCAAGTGTAAAGTTTGGTGGATGGATGTTTTGGTGTAGGGTTTTTTTTTCAGGAGTTGGGCTTGGTCCCTTAGTTCCAGTGAAAAAAAAACCCCTTAATGCTTCACCCTGCCAAGACATTTTGGACAATTTCATGCTTTGCGGGAGTAGTTTAGGGACGACCCCTTCCTGTTCCAACATGACTGCACACCAGTGCACAAAGTAAGGTGCATAAAGACATGCATGAGTGAGTCTGGTGTGGAAGAACTTGACTGGCCTGCACAGAGTCCTGACCTCGACCCAACAGAACACCTTTAGCATGAATTAGAGCAGAGACTGTAAGCTAGTCCTTTTTGTTGAACATCAGTATCTGATGCACATTTGTGAGGGCCCCATAAACATTGTGGAAAGCCTTCCCAGACGACTTGAAGCTTTTATAGCTGGAAAAGATGGGTCAACATCATATTAAACCCTATGGATTAAGAATAAGATGTCACTCAAGTTTCTATGTGTGTGAAGACAGATGAGAGAATACTACAAAGCAATATGTGTATTTCATATATTTCAGATTGCCTGAAAATTAAACAGTGTTAAACTGTATTACTGACCGGCTCTTTCCTTCACACAAACTTTGAAAGCAGAATCAAAGTTTCCATCAAGCAGGTGTAAGCAGCCTTAACACAACAACAGCAAACACAGAAAGATTATTTACAGAGAGAAAAAGCTGAGAAAAGAAATAAAGAAAGAGCAATTTCATTCTTTTTTTCCAAGACGAGAAGTCTTGTGTGAAGGAAAGAGCCGGTCAGTAATACAGTTTAACACTGTTTAATTTTCAGGCAATCTGAAATATATGAAATACACATATTGCTTTGTAGTATTCTCTCATCTGTCTTCACACACATAGAAACTTGAGTGACATCTTATGTTCAGCCTGCTTGAGTTTTGTGATGATTTCAAACACCCGAGCACAGTTTAGAATCTTAAATCTTTGTCACTCTGGAAATTTTAGGAGCGAAAACTGATTGAAGTTCCTTGAATTTTTATGGGCACGAAACTTTTACAGATACTCAGGGAAGAGCACGCAGAAAATGTTATCAGTTTCACCCCTATGGGTTTTCAGGAAAGCTCAAAATAAATGTGATGAATGTGATGCAGCGAGAGTCCATTGACCGCAGCCTGCAGCAAAACAGGTTTTTACAGTGAGGAGGAAGTAAACCGGCATCACTTACTGTCCCCGAAATAGCAGGAATAAAATTGCCCCATTTAGAATGCATGGATGTTCAATATCAACAATCATTCTCTTGTTTAAAATCGTTTTCCTATACAGGGTCGTAAATACCGACACTGTCACCCTCCCCCCTTCTCTCCCTGACACAAAGCAATATCGACTGTGAGCTATCGACCCCGACTTGGTCCCAAATCTGAGCAGGAGACAGACTTGTGCTCCTGCCAAAGCAATTAAAACCCCGGCTAGACTTTGGATGCTTTGTCTTTACAGGCCGGGATATTGATACAAACACCAGAAAAAGTTCATTAAAAAAGATGCAATAAGACAGTGAGAGTAAAGAGTCTAAATCACACACAGAGACGCTTCTTAAGAGCTTGCTATCTTGTCTTGAGAACGAGCCAAGATACTGCCGCAGGGCACTTCGGTTTAGAAGCGTGCACTCAAACGCTGTACTGTGAGTTTAATATCAATCAAGCCACAGCATATGTTTGATGCCTCCTGGGATTTTTAGCTGCTGTTTTATCTTCGACTGATTTAAACTGTTACGTCTGAGGCACCATTAAAAACATGCAGAATTATTGTTCGCATGTTTCAGTCACCTGACATCACAGACGAACCTACAGAGGCCATGAACAGGGACCTCTGGAACTAGTTTTCATAGCGTATTGATCTGTGTTGTCCCTCCTGGGAGCCACAGGCTCATTAATCAAGCTGACACTTGGAGTGACACACGGGGCTGAGGCAGCGGCACCGCAGCACTGGGGCGCCACTATGAACACCTTTTCTTCTTTCTCCCCCTTGTCTTAATTTTTCCAGAAGCCTGTGAGCTGGAAGACATGCCGATGTTGTAAATAGATACATGTCTCCGAATACTGCAAACCCCCTGCACTCTCCTCTCTCTTGTTTCACTACTGCTAACATCCTCAAGTACCTTTTTTGCACAAAGCCGATATAAAGAATTTAAAAGTTTATTCAACCCCCATGAATAAAAAAAGGAAATTAACAACACTGTGCATGCTTCTGTATTCATTTCTTTATGGGTGTTTACAGCATCACGCTTAAATATTGATACAGTGTTAATGGGGCAAATTTATCAGGACTGGATGCCGTTTTCTCTAAGAGCAGATCAAATTTGAATCAAGATCAGTTTTATTATATCCTGCAAGTAAATCTTGCAAAAGCCTATTTTTTTTTATGAACCATCTGAAAAATTGTTACGCAACAAAGTTGAAACTGGCTTGCACCAGTTCACATCCACAGTAAAGGCATTAAAGGACGGACAAACGTAAGCCACGTCATGTATGAAACTGAGACACAGTAGTTATAGCTGTAGAAGATCACCACATTTGCAGTTATAATTTTGCACATCTAATTTGCACTCAGTGGTAGCATTCACTTTCAATGCAGTGCAACAGACAGAATTTGCATTCTGTCACAGATGTCACTGCTGACCCCATCCCCACTTCAACCAAATGGAAACTGCCTCTTACTGTCTGCAGATGCCGATGGTGACGATGCCACAGTGCTTACAGTGTCCCAGCCACACTGCCTCTTGAACTTAGAGGCCAGACTAAAGAATAAGGACCAAGTATTAAAAGAATCCTCTGTAAACATCAGCATGACTCTATATTTTCTAACTGGAACTTCACCAGCAAAGAACAACCTCAAATATAATTTAACAATATTTACTGAAAGAGAACGGCAGGAGTGAGCAAAGATCTAGGCCAGAGACTGCGATTTGGGGAAGGACTCAGTGAGAACCCGGGCCAGGCAGCTCCCCTGGGATTAACAAGAGGAAGTGAGAAACTGAGAAAGGGGGAGGGAGGGTGGGGCATGAAAACAAGAACAAACTGGCATGTAGGACAGGAAGGCATTTATAGACGCCCAACTGGAAGTTTGTGCAGTGTTGTCCTGCTCCTGAAATTCTCATTTCTGGTCATTTATTTTGAACGGGTTTCATTTCCTACAACATTAAAGACACTGAATACACTTTTTATCCTATTGTCAACACGTGAAGTTATAAAACTGCATCGTATGTTTGTTGTCTGTGGAAACTGGCCTACTACAAACAGAAATGCTGTATATTAGCTAAGCTGCTGTTTGATAAAAACAGTAAATTATGTTCAGATGAATGCTGCAGAGATTAAAACCCACACATGCATGTAGTCTGGATGTATATCACACTCACAGTTGGAATACGGTAGTTTATTGCTTATCTGTGCTTTTCTAATCTGTGAGCCACCAAAAATCAAAAGGAGCAAAGCCAAGATGAAGGTGAGGATTTCTCCCATATAAACCTGCAAGATGAGGACAGCTACGGTTGCTAGGAGACAAATGACAAATCCCTCTGCATGTAGCTTTTTGTGTCTATAACACCCTTTTTTCTAGTCATCCCACACACACGCATATACAGGTGTACGTATACAATCTGCCTGACATTACCAGATGCCATCCTCAATCTTCCACCATCTCCCGTCCGACCATCATCCTTTTTGCATTTTATTCATTTTTATTTGTTCTCTGTCATTTCTTCTCCTTTTGTGAAGCGCTTTGGCACAAACCTGGTTGTTAAAAGCACTTTATAAATAGATTTGACTTGACTTGACTCTGCGAGGGAGTCACCGATATGAAGGAACATTGTTGGCTGTCACCACCGAGAGGCAGCTAGAGAGGGAAGTTTGGAAACCATCCGCATACTTTTGACAACTGTGTAAAGCCCAAGAAGCAGCCACGTAACAATGTCGAGTGTACCGCAAATCAGAAGTTAGAGGACAATATAAGCAAAGATTGAGGGCTAAAGAGTTGCATGAAGTTTGATGTAGATCTAATGAATACACAGTGAAGCTAAGTAGCCCTCCTTAAAGACTTCTTTCCAAGTACAGAGTAACTCGGTGATAACTGATGATGACTAAAATGTAAATAAAGACTTGTTACACGAAATAGATAGACATTAACTGCAACAGTGCGTATGTTTATTTGGAACAGGCCTAAAAAACTGTTCAGCCATAATTAGGGTTGGAAAATTCACAGGAAAAGGAATGAAGTTTCATGCTGTGCTAATTATGTTTATCTTATTGGCATAATTACTTTTAATACCTCCTGGTTTAAAAGAAAGAAAGAAAGAAAGAAAGAAAGAAACAGGCATATCTAAATCCCTGGTAGAAAAGCATCACAGTGGAATGACTCCATTCGGAATCTCTTGAGAGAAACGTCATTATAAACAGCCGCGATCTTGCTTGTTTATTTCTACCCATCTGCAGCACAATGGGGTCCTGCAATGCAGAGACCATGCAGAGCCACGAAAATGCAAGTCTAAAATAGGCTGTTTTGTGCTTATTGATGCCGCGTCATGTTTCATCCCCTTTCCCCATCTGTTTACAATATGACAATGAGAAGATTGTGTTCTGCTATGGTTCCAGCGCATCATGATTCACTGAATCACAATCTAGCATAATCTATTGGATTTTAGCTAAAAATCCTCCCCTCAAGAAATGTACAGATTTTATGCATCACAAGGCAGCGCACAGGCTCTTTTTTTCTTTTTGTTTTTGTGAGTCAGCCTGGAACAGCGTTATTACTGACCTGAGATTGAGTACATCTCAAAATTGCTGCACAACAGATAAACAGAGTTTGGTTGGTGGGCAAAATAAGTAACTGGTGGTTTTGGCCCCAGAATTGACAAAGTTACGGTTTGCACTCTTTACTCTGCTGATAGTGCAGACAGCACAGAGAGAGCAATTTTATTGAAAGGAAAAGGCAACGATGAAGAAGTAAAATGTCTTGCTGGTACACTCATAAAACTCATGCGCGGTCTGTTTAAAGTTTATGCTGTTTTCTGCTCCACTTAAGCCACACCGCTGTCTGTTTATTTACAGATTCGGATCCCCACAGATGAAGTTATTGTTGGAGGATACTTTTAGAGCTGACAACTCTAACGCTGAACAATAAGGCTAATACTATCAATGCACCATGGTCCACAGACAGGGTAAGAAATTCTCAAAGGACTGAGAAATGTACTTACAAATTACAATAAGAAAGCATATGATAATACCGGGCTCTGAAATGATACACTGTTATATTGGTTTACTTCAGAGAGGGTTGACGCTTCAATAGACAATATTCCCAAACCAATGAATGTAATTATTAAAATATCTGGGGTACATAATACTATCTGATATGAACATTAGCATGTTAAATGCAGTACATAGTTGTCACGGCCTGGGGGATCGGCGAGACGCTGATCGGCCTTTTTCTTTCTTTTCTCTCTCTCGCGCTCTCTCTCTCCTCCTCTCTGTCACCGGGGCGGAACTCATTGTGGGTTCGCGCCCTCGGCCCACGACCACGGAAAAGAACACACTTGATGCCCATCAAGGTGAACGGCATTTAAGCCAGGAGGTGACTGCTGGTCTTCGCTGGATCGTTGTCTACCACGCACCCCCTGGATAACCTTGCCCGTGTGAATCTGTGTGTCAAGTGTGAAGAGAGGAACTGCAGTCGTGTATGTGGAGAGTTGGAGAGCGATCCCCCTTGGATTTGCCTGGAGCCCCGTCCCTCACATTGTTGTATATAGCACTGCCCGGCACTCTCTGTATATTCACCTGGTGAACTCTGTAAATAAATCCTTGTGATCAGCTGATTCAGAAGTCCCGCGTTTGAGTCCCCTGCATTGAACCTTAACAATGGTATATAGTATATATATATATATATATATATATATATATATATATATATATATATTAGGGGTGCAACAATACTCGTATCGCTATTGAACCGTTCGATACAGTGTTTTTGGTTCGGTATGCATATGTATCGAACAATACAAAATTTTTAATTTATTTTATCAACTTTTCTTCTGACGATGCTGTCTGTGTTGAGCGCTCAGTGGATCTGCGTTCGACTACTCCGCCTAGGCTGCACTGTCGAGCGCAGAGCCACTGAGCGCAGCGCAATCTAGCGAGACAGAAGTTAAGCTCGTTGCAACATGGCAAACTGCCTCAGCGCTAGCCGAAATTGAACCTCCCCCACCCTCATTCAGATCTGGCGTTTGGAACTATTTTGGTTTTCATGTGAAGTATGACCCTGATGGTAAGCGCATCATGGAAAAAAGTAAACCAGTATATCAGATGTGCCACGCAATGCTCAATTACATTGGTGGGACTGTGGATGCTCAGTGGGGTTAAACTCAGTAGAAAGTGCAGGACAATCTGCAAAAACCTTTTTTTGTCTTCGAGTACCTCTTCCAAAGGTGAGGTCATTTGGACGCTTAATTTGGTGCAGGTGTCCCAGCACAGAAGACTTTACCACATCGTATATGCCCATGGCTGTATTTTTCTTTGTGTTTGATCTATGTACGCAGGTATCATTCTCTCTTGTTTGTCTCCTTACATACATGCTTATGTTACTCGGATCATCAGTAAATAGGACTTTGAGTCAGCCACTGTAAAATGCTGGTATGTCTGAGGCTTTGTTCCCTCCTGAGAATTGGTTTAGAGGAGACACCGCTTATCCCCTGAGAGCACAAAGTCTGCTTATCCCCTGAGACAGGCCCTTCTTTTCACAGGACTCTTAATTGGAGTGTTGCTATCTTCAAAAAGCAAATTCTGCACCAAAGTTGTTTTTCTATCTCTCAGTGAACGAAGCTTGATGTATTGATCTTCTGATAGGGAGGTCACTTTTTGCTTGCCTGATTGTGCTTTGGATACAACTGATCCACTTTCCACAAAATGTTTCAGAGATCCATCCACTGCCCCCTAAGAAACCTTCAGTCTAGCCACAGGTTCACAATGCAGAAAGCATTTCTTTACTCACAAAATCAATTTGACGCATGATACTTCTGCTGAATGCCAAAGCCATGTTTACCACTACAACAATGTCATTTAGTACACAATGTTCTGCTGAAAATTTGAAACACAACAAGTTAAAAATGGTTAACAGGTTTTTTACATATCAAAAAATATTTAGATACAGCTTCCTGTAGAATTAGCAAAATTATCTTTGAATAGAATAACTATTAAAACCAAACAAATAAGCAGATGATAAAACAAGATGATGATAAACACCTGTCAACTAATCTGATTGATTATACTGAGTTTTGCTATTAATGGTACGAAAGGGGCATTATAAGGGAAAAGCTTTTCCAGAGGTAATATATACAGTGCTGCCTCTAAACCTGTGTTAAGGCTGGAAAAAGAAAGTACATCCATATTAGGTGAGAGTCTTATGCACACTGACAGGAAAAGGATTAGGTAGGTTGCTCGAGGACATCTTTGACCTTTTGGTGATGTGACAGTCTCTCTGATCTACCGGTAGTCAAGTAAGTTCACCATTTTAGACAAGAGCATCTAAGTTGGCTGATTTTTTTTTTTTTTTTTTTGAAAAGACAGCACTTTGTTTTTTGGGGTTGCAAGCAAAAAAGTTTCTGCTCAACAGGAACTCCTTGTGAGGCGTTTCCCATGGGCTCTAGACAAACACACGGCGGCTTCCCACAGCAAGTATGCAGAGTCCTGATGAATAATGCAAATTAACTGAGCCTTTGCGTCACAACACCTTTTCTTAGAATACTAATTAGCCTAACAGCGAAATATTAGATTCCCACGTATCTCATGTGAGATGCTTATCTTAACCCTAGTGCGCCATACAATTGTGTGCACGGACTGATTGTTTGTGCTCATTTCACATCACCCTTAGGACTCAGAAAAGTCCACTTTGAGTGACCCCTGATGCCAAAGTGGCTATAGGCCTGGGGTCCCCATTGCCTTCCACTGCATTTCAGGACAAACCCTTATCAGAGTAGCTCAGTTCCATGAGTAAACATGTTTACAAACTTGCGCTCTCTCATGAAATTTACTCCTCTCATTTCCCACGACTGGTAAACATGTTTTCTCAGCTAAGACACTTCACGTCTCCTCATTTGCTCGCTAGGAAAACACGTACAGGTAATTTTTTGATGCATAGCCTCATACTTATCTGGAAGCATGGCCCCAGTATTACATGAACACATGTCACTTTGTGTTGCTGTCATAGTTAGGCTAGGAGAAAACACACTATGTTCTCTTTAAAACTGGGAGTGCCGCACTTGACCTTGTCCATTCCAGTTACAGCCTCCCTGCAGCCACCGTAATGCAGCGTGTCTATTGTCAGCGGCTTGATAAGACCATAATATGCACATCGAAAACCTGCAGCTGTACTGCATGGAGGTTATATACAGTCACCCATGCAACTCATATATTTTCATCTGGCAAGAACAGAAGTCAGTTAGAAATTAAACATTTAATTATCTTCCTTAGAAAGTGAAAGGGTGTCATTATCAAAGGGATTTAGAAAGGCTGCATTTCAAAAGGGAAGCCTTAATGCTTCCATGTTTGGTACTTGTAAGAAATCTTTTTAGAAACTTTTTCTTTACTAGAAAAACAGTGTATATGAATTATGTCTGTATTATTCCTATTTACATCAGTTAAATAAAGCAGTGTGCTGAGGTCAGCTTTGGATAAACAGGAAATGTCATATTATTTGTAATCTTTGTTCTTATGTTCCCTCTTCAATTTTTCTTTCCACTGTCATCAATGCTTGTTTATAAGGATTTTTTGAAGTGTTCATATTTGCAGTAGTGTTTCATGTGGCTTGATCATGGTAACAAAGGCTATATTTATGCCTTTATTACCATAATCAACAGAGCTTGTACAAGCTTGAGGTTGTGAATTCAAACTTGTGCACCTAATTCTTATTTTTTATGTAAGTAAGTAAAGATGTTCCCACAGAACATTTCAAAGAAGGGCACAATATTTTGAAACAGAAATGTGAAATGTATTCAATTCTGATCACATGTGAAGGTCACACTTATCTGCATCCAGTTGAGAATAGTGTCTCCTGCACTCCACAAACTCCCAGACATGTATCCATAATATCCACAATTCGAATCTGTCAGATGACCTTTGCTTCATCCCATCATTCTCTCTCTCTCCTTTTCATGTTATTTATTGTCATCACTCTAAAGGCTTTCATTGAATGAAGGCAAAATGTGTAAAGATTTTTCAAAGTAGCCGTATTAAGCAACAAAACTGACATACAGTAGTTAGAGTTGGGAAACCTGAAGAAGTTTGAGGAAATCTTTGTTTTTAGGAATGAAGAGGGCATAAATCATGGCAGTACTAAAGCCCAAGAGCACATGTACAGACTACACTGTTTGCTGCTTGGTCTTTTGAGATTTTATTAATATTATTAATAATAGTATTAGTAGTTATTAACTGTTAAATTTTGATAGCAAAAAAGACAACTGGAGAACATTGTTAGGGCAGCTGTACAGATCACTGAATAATCAGAAGCTGGAAAACCTGCAGGTGTTTAAAATAGCAAAGATAAAGAAAAAAACTGTTTTTAAAATGAATAATATTTGCTGTTTTAACATGTTTCTATTTTTTTAAACAGTATGAATGTAGTATATAAAATGTGACTGATAAATAAAATATACCTGGTAATTTTAATGTTTTGGGTCACTCTAACCATTGTAGCGGTCTACAGAATCCTTTTATGTTAAACTATACCGCTGAAGTATTTAGCAATTAAGGCAGATATTTCTCAGGGGTTGGTGGACAGGAAATAGATAATTCATTAATTTAATTTTTTTTAAATTACACTTTTCCACTTGTTTTATAAAGCTACTCAGCTAGGTTGTGCACTCGGTGGTTAACAATGAGCTCATATCAAATTAAGAGTCCTCATAACTTTGTGTCGACACATAAAACCTTCCTACACAGCGCTTACTGTTCACTGGCTAAATGTAGCGCTGGTCAAATTTAATTTGCCTTCCTTTCAACAGAATACATCAACTAAATAAGAAAAGTCATTTGGCCTTGGAGGATGAATTTTAATTAAGGTGTATGGGTAAACTCAAAAAGGTCATCTCTCGCTCTTATCTAATCACACACTTTCACACTCTTTTAAAAGGTGAAAGCAGTTCTGCCATTCTAACAAACTTACTTTTTCAAATCTGCATTTCAATTAAATGTCTGTGGTTCGCTGGGCAGATGCGTGTATTTAATTAGCTCTGAGCGAAGACAAATGCAACATTTAACAGCCTAATTCACAAGTAGAGGAGATCAAGTGTCTTAGTGACACCTTCCTTATCTTGGCTGGCCAAGTGGTACGATATGATCGATTGTGCTTTGCGTCCGGGATTCCCAAAAGTATTAAAAATGTATTTTAATTCTTTTTCAGCCTAATTCAGTTTAAGTGCCTTAACCTTTATTCATACTGGGAAAGTTTGCTGGGCTCACACACACACACACACACACACACACACACACACACACACACACACACACACACACACACACACACACACACACACACACACACACACACACACACTCTCCTTCAACAACCACCGGCTTTATATTCATTTGGTTAAAGCTATAAATTCACAAGAGGGAGCCTGCAAAGAGGCTTTTACTGTGGGTATAGAGCACTGTTGGCTCACAGGCACCATGAAAATAGTTGAAGGAAGGGAAAGTGTTAATATTTAAACAGACAGAATTTTCTACCTTTTTAAAATACTGCTGACTACTAAACCCAAGTATTTTCAAAATTAAACTAGCTCCATGTTCTCAGGGACAGAGAGTTTTTTTACTTTAAGAAAGATCTGAGAAGGATATGTTTGCGGGTAGAGCTCATGCTCGGCTGCAGACCAGAGATGAGTGAGTCTATTTGGGCCTGAGATGAGAAACATTTAGATGTCAAAGTGTAATCATATCTGTTATCAGTGTACGCTGTGCTTTCGACAGCACGAGAAAAAGCGACGGCTCAATCTGCAAGCAAGTGCTTGGTGTGTATTGTCAGGAGTTAAGATAAAAGGCAGAAATGATTCCAGGACGCATTTGACTATGCTGACATAAAAAGAGAGAAATCGTGGATAAACCCAACATTTCTCACTAAAGTCTGGACAGTCTGGTTGGATTTATGGTATTTCAAACATATTACCCTCCATCTAGTAGGAGGTGAGATCTTCTAAAATATACCTTTTCTGTGCAAGTCACATGGCGCTCTACAGCACCATCTGATGTGATTTATAGCAATACATCTCTGGTCTCTTCATCATCCACTGTGCAATGTCGTCATTCAGTGCCACGTGTATCCAAAGAGCAGTGGGATATAAAACACAATTACAATGGATTTTCACTCTGCGAGTGGTGTCCTTGTTCTTGAATCCGTGTACAGGACCACACAGGAAATTTCCAGCAGATGCTTGTGCTTAGTCCAGAAGGAGCCAGTGGGAAAGAAAGGGTGCAGAAATGTGGGGATAAAGCACAAAGAATCCAAGGGGACAGGCTCTCTATTATAGACCGCAATGACAGCCACTCTCTCCTCAGAGCCAAGGAACAAAAAGCTGGTTAGATGCTGTTGTCTGTCGCTTTGTTGCTGCAGTCAGAGAGCTCATCCTTCACAGACATGGATGGAAGGACAGACCGACTCTGTGTAGCTGAGCAGAAATCAATTGTGGACGTTGGTTTGACTGAAGCTCTTTGTTAAAAGTTCCTCCTCTTCGCTCAGAGCTCGACAGCCTCAAAATCAAGCGATGCAAGGGGCTCAGACTGCGGCCTCTCGTCTTCCTTAGATGAGGCACATTTTTCAATTATGCACACGAGGGAAGGGAATTAGAGGCCTAATCCCAGCCTAATCCCCAAACAAACAGATCTATGGCCTCCATTTCCAGCAAAGCCACCCTGGCTGCCCTTACTACCCCCACCTCTGTCTAGTTCTGTTAAATCTCTGGCCCTCCACTAACCCGGTCATAGATGGCACTCCTTTCAGCTCTAATAGTTCCTTAAATTGAGCTCTGGAAGCATTAGTACTTTGAATTGCTTTAAACTACCACTTGTGACTCTTCTTAGTTTTTGGCTGGTCATTAAAATGAAAAAGGCTCAAAATGTACTATAATGTAGCTCACCCACTTATGGGTACTAATTTGATGTCCAGGGAGACCTAATTGAATTACTTGCCCCTCTTTAGTTTATCTAGTTCATCTCTTTATTTGCAGGTATCTTAGCAGGCATTTGCAGATTCCTTTTCAGCGCTGATCACATTACAATCCTCCAAAAAAAGAGAACCTTTTAAACTGTTCTCATTCATTTTTACTCGGTCAGCATCAATCTGCAGTAAATACCAGTCAGCAGAAATAGTAGTGCCTAGTTCAGGGACAAAATAATTTTTAACACAGAGCATGGTAACCATAATCTCATACCATGGCTGAAAAAAATAGAGCTCCTTCTATCACAGATCCGATATTGGTCATTATATTTATTCATTTGTTTATGCTGTCAGCACAGCCAGCAGCACATGTATCAGACTGTGCAAAGCAGCTCAGCAGGTGGTGTTGCTGAATCAAGATTGGGTCTTTTAAGTCTGCAAAATGCACATACTGGCCACTCTTGCAGGTACCTTGATAATATCAGGTTATACTTTGGTGCTGGAGAGATTCCTCAGGGATTTTGTTCCATATTAATGTGATAGCATCACTTAGCTGCTGCAGATGTGTTGGCTGCACATCCAAGATGTTAATATCACATTCCACCACATCACAAAGATGCTCTGTTAGACTGAGATCTGGTGAGGCCATTTGAATATGTCATTTTCAAGAAACCAGTTTGAGATGATTTGAGTTTTGTGACGTGAAACAGATTCAGAAGATGGGCACAGTGTAGTCATAAGGGATGGACGTGGTCAGCAACAACACTCAAGCAGACTCTCAGCTGGTACTAACCTGTACTAAGAAAATATCTCCCACATCGTTACATCCCCAGCAGTAGCCTGAACCACTGACAGAAGGCAGGATAGTGTTGATTATGCCAAATTTGGACACTTATCTGAATGTAGCTTGCCATCACCAGTGTGTGAATGTGTGCGTGAATGGGTGGATGACTGGATATGTAAAGCGCTTTGGGGTCCTTAGGGACTAGTAAAGCGCTATATAAATACAGGCCATTTACCATTTTACCATTTGCAGAAAAATAAAGACTCATCAGACTCATCAGACCTCACAATATTTTTCAGTCTTCCATTGTCTAATTTTACTAACCCTGTGCTAAGTGAGCTCTTTTGAGCTGGTATGGTCTTCTGTTGCTGTACATCTTTGTCAACACAACATGCTTGTTCAGAGATGCTCTTCTGCATAGTTTGGTTGTAACTAACTGTTATTTGAATGACTGTTGCATTCACATAGAAGCAGTCTGACCTTTGACAACAACAAAGGTCAGAGCATATAGTGCATAGTTTCTATGTTTTTTAAAGGCCATTGTTTGTAAACCCTGGAAAATCCCAGTAGATTAGCAGTTTCTGAAACACAGATCAGCCTGTTTGGCACCAACAAATGTGTTAGATTCAATATAGTGGCTGGTGAGTATTCATTGCAGAGACGTTAACATACAGCGATCTATTAATTTCCACTTTTAAACACATCTTTTACATAGTCTGTGTATTCCCAACCCCCTGAGCCACGGTCCACCAGTGTATGAATGTGAGAGTGAATGAATAGTGGCATTGTAAAGCGCTTTGGGTGCCTTGAAAAGCGCTATATAAATCCAATCCATTATTGTTATTATTATTACTATATCAATTTTTAAAAACGACTTATAAACCGGAATAAGCTCTAGCTTACTAAAAGGCAGGGAAAATTAAAGAACCTATCACGATGTGCTGACTGCTATTGGAGTCCAAGGAGAAAATTGCAGAGCCTGTAAAATGCTCAAGGACTTTCTGTTTTTAATAACCGATCTGTTGTAAATCACATTTAAATCAAAGCCCATTTAATGACATCTTAGACATATATTATCACAACAAATAAAAAAATAAACTACTGACTAATGGTTAACTAAAATCTTTTTATACTGTTGGTAAGGGACACTGCAATGCTATTGTCAATGCACTTTTAAAGCTCTACATCTGTAGTACACTGCTGCTATCTTTGGCTTTAAAGAATAGTTATTACACAACTTAAAACTAAGAGGATGCATGTATTTGAGTAAATTACCCATATTAGTTGGATTTGTACTCAACTGTTCACCTAGAATTATTTAAATAAAAATGAATGGTCTCTTTCAAACAACCTTCTGTTGAATGCTTCCATAGTGTTTTCATTGAACTGTGTACATAAAAGCGAGGAAGTCAAATTAGAGAGTGCTTGGGAGAGAATCAAACATCCCTCTGTCTCACCACTTCATATCTGGCAAATCCTCACACAAAGTGGGGAGGTCTTCCCATTATGATATGAGATTTCAAACACTGCTTGATAACCCAAACGGCTCCTAGGCTGATGCATGCTAACAATTTTAATTTCACAGTATTAAGAATGCTGATGCAATCATTTACTTCTGTGAATTCGATTGGTCATGCACACGCTTATCCCGCACAATTCAACAATCTTAAAATGACTTCAATCAGAAATGTGATATCTTATTTACATATTTCAAAACATTTTATGCTCAACCAGTAAATCTCTCCTCATAACCATGCATGTACACCTGATCAATCTGAAACACAAACACACACTCGGGCCATAAGCTCTCTCTCTTGTTATGATTCTGTCTATGAGGGATCTACCCAATCCAAAGGTGGTCAGATCTCTTTCATTTCCCTTGACTTGTACAAGCAATCGATTCCACTCAAAGATGAAGGCCGCTGCTCATTGCCCCTGCCAGACTGCTTCTAACTTCACTTGCCATATTGCTCCATCACCTTCTGAATGCAGATGGGTTCTGGGGTTGTTAGAAGTGAAAAGAGAGATACGGAATGTTTTATCTGTAAAGGTTCAGGCAACACATCATTGTAAAGCCTCTAAAAAGATATGTCTCCAATTAAAGAACATGCTGTATGGTATCATCCGTAAGTGAGTCATATATATATATATATATATATATATATATATATATATATATATATATATATATATATATATATATATATGTATATATATACAAAAGACCAAATAGTTTTTTGTGAATACAGTTTTTTGAACTACAAATTGGTAGGTGTGGTTGGGAAATGGTTGAACTTTATACACTTTGTCAAAATCTTCTTAATGGCTGTGAAATATTTACAAGTGAAATAGTCAGAATGTCTTTCTTATTTTTTCCTTCTATGTATAATTTTGCTTTCATGTAGTCTGCAACCTCGATCTGAGTGCTGCGCACTTCACTCTCACAACCAGGTAGCGGGGTTGCTAGAGAAAATTTATTGGCTGGTTTAAAAAACAAAAATCACTACCAAGAGTCACTAAACCTATCAACAAAGTTGCTCAGTTGGCAAAAAAAGGGGGGTCAGCATAATTATCACTACTTTACGCAACATGTTTGCAGACCGCTGAAGCTCAGATGGTTCTATATTTTAACACAATTTTAGGAAAAACATTTAACAAAATACAAATATCCAAATCCCCAAACTGAAAAATCTCCACTTTCTAGGGAACCTATTGGTGAGTTGTTCCCTAGCTGAAGTTGCTTCCAAAGAAGTGAATTTTGTTGCACGAAAAACCTGCTTGCAATTGCTTTGGCTGTTAGCATATTGTGTTGGTCGCCTGTAGGTTGAATGGAAGATTCCAACTTCTCTGCAAACACTCACCAACTACTTGCTGCTAAAGTCAGCTTCTTCCATGCAAACTATGGACGAAAGCAATCACAAGGTTTTTGCTGCAGCCATGTCTTTGTGACTGATTTCACCTAGCAACAGGCAGAAAAATCCAGCAACCACTCATCTTGTAAGATATGTTTCCCCTAGCAACCAGAGGTTACCTGGGGTTCACCGACTGTTCTCTAGGCCTGTAGGCAATAACCCTCTTAAAGCAAGAAAAAAATCTACAGCAGGATTATGCGCGCACACACACACACACACACATACTCTCGTTTTGATATCTTAGTGAGGACATAATGCTTTTCCCACCCGCTTACCTCAACTCTATCAAAAATGAATGCCTAATTCTAACCCTTAGCCTAAACCTAATCATAATCTAATCATAACCCTGACACTAAAATCACATTTTGAGTCTCAAAAATGCCTTCAAACTTGTGAGAACAGGCACCTTTGTCCTCACAAGTGGCTGTTGGTCCCCACAAGTATAGTAACATTCCAATATTTGGTCCCCACAAATATTTCTAAACAGGTACATACACACACACGTTTTATTATAGTATGGCGTTAGCAAAAACCATGTTGCGTTTTGATAACTTTTCAAACTAAAACAAAAGAAACCTTTTAATGGGAATAATTAATATCGTTAAAATAACTTGTGAAAAAATCTATTAGGTTTTACGAAAGATATTAAAAAGCAGAGGGTTTTCCACTATTGTACACCCACTCAAAGCCAAAACATTACAATCTCATACTTTTTATAGTAGAGAAGTGATTCAGTCATTGAAGGCAAAAACTTTAGACAATAATTCAGTTTTGTTTTGGTTTTTTTGTCTTACTTTCTTTTTCTTTCTGTTGAGGAAACTCAATAGAAAAAATAGATCATCTCACAAGTTTGCTTTGTCAATTTTATAATAATAGTTCTTTTAACAAATTTCTCATGTAGTTTGAAAGAGACTTCTCCAGATGGTACACCACCAACTGCACTTGTACTGCAGGTTAAGTTGATGGAGTGTTTAAGAAGATGAAACATTTTATTATTATGAAAAGACAGAGAAATATATCAAGGGAACTTAAGACACTGAATATATTTTGTGAAGGTAAAGTTCAGGGCATATAAGTTCACATTTGGCACAATGGGCTCATATCTCAATAATGTGCAACAGTGTGAATATACAAAGCGAATCACTGCAATGCTGGCTAATGACTTTCTTCCTGATTTCGTGATGATGATAGTGTTTATGAGCTTTAAATCTGCTGTGAGTTCTAACACAATCAGCCTCATCACAGTGTGCGGCGTGCTCTGCTGAAGTTAAGATAAACGATCAGTCCTTCTTCTACTGATAAACCCTGCATTCTTCAGAAAGCTTCGGTGCTTGGCTAGATTTATGACCATATTCTAAGCAAATTACTTCCACCTTGTATGCAGGCAGACCTCTACATATCTCAGAAGGGGAAATGAAGTTGGTAGAAGACGGGGTGAGAGTTGAGCATGCAGTACGTGTCACTATCACTATCAAGCAATCGTCTTGAATTCAGCAGTGTCAGCCATTCAAAAAAGGGCTTTCTATTCAGGTGAGTTTATCCAGGGTGCTTAGAAATAGATTTTGATAAAGTCATATCCTGATAGGCTTTTCTTGAATGGCAGAGGATAAAATCATTTAATTAAAGTCTCCAAATAACCAAATTTGGAGTTGCAGTTGCAATTGGAGTTACCTTGACAGCAATTCGTTTATTCTTGTAATAGTAAGCCATTTTTCTTGTAAAAATCCCCCCCTGATCACAGAGAGGAGGTAACTATTTCTTCCTGTTTTTCTAACTTAGTACCACTTAAAGCCCTCAAAGCCTTCAAAACAGTTCGTTTTTCTTGATTCCCAAGCTGCTGGAAGGAAATACCTTAACATCTGTGAATATGAATGACGTAGGCAGGTTTTCATTTAATTTGTTTCAGGGGAACTAATAAAGGATGAGTTTGAAATTAGCTTGACACGTTGCAAGTACATGGCATGAAAAAAATCTGCTGCTGTGTCCTCTGAGCAGCTGTTATGATATCACATTTGTTTCATCTGCTGTCAAGATGCTGCAGCTTTCAGTTGTAGTTTTTAAAGTCAGCTGCTATTCTAAGAATCGAAGCTAATTCTAGTAACTTATTGTAAAAGGCTTTTCATTCAGGGTAAATTACTGTATCTCCCAGTTCAATATTCCATTCTCTTCAAGGCGGTTTTTGCAACGCTCTTACAAATTACTAGTTAATGTCAAAGGTTATGACTAGAATCTGAATCAACCAGTCTGTTTGAGCAATCGAACTATTTCTTTGATATCACCCCTGCAGTGGTTTTTAAGCGCTCCTATGGGTGCCCCTTCAGTCATCAAGCAGATTTAGTCTATCCAGAGCTAGGACTACAAAGAGAATGCATGTATTATATATGAGATTGAGACTTTATAGCAGCTGCAATACTGCACGTGGAAGAATGTGTTTTAAAATGATATTTTCATAATAAAAATGTACCTGTGCAGATGAGGATCACCCATGCTCTAATTATATTCCCCCTGAACAAGCACTGTGTGTGGAATGAGAAATCATTCCTGTCATTTCATTTCTACTTGTACTGCTTCTTTATTAGTTCTACTTAATATCCCCAAGGTCATAACATTTGATAGATCATAATGTCAGCAGGGCTGGTCATAAACCTCCCGCTGTCCCTCCGATCCAGCAGCTACAGTCTGCTCACATCACACCTTAATTGACGGGGAGAGGGGCAGACAGCACGCTCAGGCCAAAGCAATTGATTGTGACAAACAAATTAGAAACGAGTTTGAATGATTAAGTTATGTATTGATTTTGATTTAAACATTAACGGCTCGTGTACCCGGCGGGATTAAACGAAAAGACAAAATGTAATTGATGCTTCCTTGTACATATCAATGGGATTTAGTGCCGATGTGAAGGGTTGAGTGAATAAGGTAATACTGCCGTTTGATTGTGGCTGGAAGGTCATGGATTATATGGAATAACATAGAATTAGAGGGAGTGTGATTAAAAACATTTTAATTTGATAATTCTTTTTATTAGCCACACTCAGTTGCAGTCAGTTATGTTTAATTCCATTTCCTTTTCAGTTCAATTCAAAGTGCTACTTAATTTCTTTCAGTGCGAGAGGAATTCTTTTCTACTTAGTAACCTCGAGGGAAACAGATTTAAAGAATAAAACCAAGAGAATTTAACTTACTCTTTACTTTTGCTACAAAATGGCCGTAATATATCTGCAAGAGGCTGATAGGGTCCTTGATCAAAACTAATGACTCAATTACTCTGTGCTCGCAGGTGCTGGAAATTCTGGTTTTAAAGCCCACTTCTTGGCTCGCTTTGGTAAAACACCCACGTTACATGAACTGCAACAGAAGTTACACATATTCTCTCTGTGAAGAGGCATGCAAGTTTGATTGCACTTAGATGTGTTGAGCATTTGTATCAACATAAACAACTGAACAGTTTTTAAAAAGAAAACAGAACAAAATTAACATATCACCATGTCCCCTGTTTAATCCCTTTTTAAGACCTCTTTAATGCGGAATCGATCAGACCACTGCTGGAGGGATCTTGTGCTACTCCCTCTAACAGATTGTTTCCATGCTTTTTCTGTCACTCATAACTCTCAGTTTGTTTTTCCGATATATAAAACAAAAAAGACAGCTACCAAAAGACGAAAGACTTTCAGCATCCGATGTTTCTGATACAGTCCTCGTGGGGGAGGCGCGTCTCTCTTGCTCTCTCTCTCTCTGTTACGGGAGTGATGAGTAAGAGAACCCAGACACGGATCGCTCGTTAAGATTGAACAGTGTCTTTATTTACAGTGAAGCAAATCCAAAGTAATCCATAGTGCTAAGTCCCTTCCGTGCTCCCCTCGTGTGTCCATACGACTTTCGTAAACAGTGACGTCTCTCCTCTCGTATCTCCGTCTCACTCGTAGCCCGGCTTGGTGGAATACTCCAGCGCTGTCTATCACTCAGCCACACCATTAAATAGTTCTGTCACAATGGTGGATGATTGGCAGCAGCTGGCGAGGAATCAGTTGCAGGTGGGACCACTCAGAGTGGCGGAACTTCCGGGTCGGATATCTCCCGTTGCTACGCAACCGCGTAACAACTACAACGGAGACAAAAACAGAGCGGGAGAACAAACACACACACACACACACACACACACACAGGTCGCCGGTCGGGGCACCGTCGAACCTGACAGTACCCCCCCCTCTAATGGGAGCCTCCCGGCGACCCAGCAAACTTATCAGGGTGCCTGCGGCGGAAGTCTCTCACCATGGCAGCATCGAGAACCGCGGACCGCGGCACCCAAGAACGCTCTTCCGGACCGTACCCCTCCCAGTCCACCAAAAACTGAAAGCCCCTACCGCGGCGCCGGGCATCCAATATCCGCGATACGGAATACGCCGGCGAGCCGTCGATAATCCGGGCGGGTGGCGGGGGCCCGGAGGGCGGGCACAAAGGGCTGGTCCGGACAGGCCTCACCTGGGACACATGAAAGACATTGTGAATTCTCATGGAACGGGGAAGAGACAAACGTACAGTCGCAGGATTCAACACGGCCAGGATGGGGAAGGGCCCGATAAAGCGTGGAGCCAGTTTCCTAGACTCGACCCTCAGAGGAACATATTTCGCAGACAGCCATACCTGTTGCCCGACCTGGTATGCAGGGGCCGGAGCACGGCGGCGATCCGCAAGTCTCTTGTTCTGCTCAGCGGTCCTCAAGAGGGCGGTCCGGGTGGTGCGCCATGCCCGCCGGCAGCTACGCAGGTGGTGCTGGACTGAAGGAACCGACAATTCCCCCTCCGACACAGAGAGAAGCGGGGGCTGATACCCCAGGGAGGCCTCAAACGGGGAAACCCCAGTAGCCGCCGACGTGCTAGCATTATGGGCATATTCGACCCACGCCAGTTGATCGCTCCATGATGACTGGTTCGAAGAGACCACACAACGCAGCATCGCTTCGAGCTCTTGATTAGCCCGTTCCGCTTGCCCGTTGGTTTGAGGGTGGAAGCCGGACGACAAGCTGGCCTGGGCCCCCAGTTCCTTACAAAACTCCTTCCACACTCGCGACGTGAATTGGGGACCCCGATCGGACACGATATCTTGGGGAACCCCATGGAGACGGAACACCTGCTGCGTGAGAATCTTGGCAGTATCCAGGGCCGAAGGGAGTTTCGGCAGAGCAACGAAATGAACAGTCTTTGAGAAGCGATCGATCACGGTCAAGATGACTGTGTGACCCGAGGAGGGGGGAAGACCGGTAACAAAGTCCAGTGCAATATGAGACCACGGGCGGCTGGGCACAGGCAATGGACGAAGGAGGCCAGCAGGGGGTGAACAGGAGACCTTGTTTCGGGCACAAACGGGGCAAGCGGCCACATACTCCCGAGCGTCCTTCCCTAGAGTCGGCCACCAAAACAAACGTTGCAGAAAGGCGATAGTGCGGTTTTTACCCGGGTGGCAGGCAAACTTGGCCGTATGGACCCAGTGAAGGACCTTACTTCGGACCGCCGTGGGAACAAACATCCTCCCATCGGGCCCAGTGCCCGGATCAGGTTCCGACCGCTGGGCAGCCTTAATAACCCGCTCTATGTCCCAGGTCAGAGCCCCCACGAAGCACGAGGATGGCAGAATGGGTCTCTCCTTCTCGTCTGGGTCGAGATCCGGGGAAAATTGGCGCGATAAAGCATCTGCTTTAAGATTGCGGGAGCCAGGTCTGTAAGAGATGGTCAAGTTAAACCGAGTGAAAAACAGAGCCCACCTGGCCTGCCGGGCATTCAGTCTTTTGGCCGCTTGGAGGTAGGTCAAGTTCTTGTGGTCTGTCCAGATAACCACCGGATGCTCGCTGCCTTCGAGCCAATGTCGCCACTCTTCAAGCGCCAACTTAATGGCGAGGAGCTCCCGGTCTCCAACGTCGTAATTGCACTCTGCAGGAGATAAGCGACGTGAGAAAAAGGCACATGGGTGTAATTTTGCATTCACTCGTTGGGATAGTATTGCCCCCACACCTGCGTCTGAAGCATCCACCTCCACAAAAAAAGGTTGACTGATGTCTGCCTGTACCAACACCGGAGCTGAGGAAAAGAGGTGCTTGAGTCTCACAAAAGCCCGTTCAGCGCCGGGAGACCACTGGAATGGCTGCTTAGGAGAGGTTAGGTTGGTGAGAGGCAGGGCGACCTGACTGAAATTGCGGATAAACCGTCGATAGAAGTTGGCAAATCCCAGAAACTTCTGCAGCTGCTTACGGTTCTTGGGTTCAGGCCATTCCACCACTGCCCTCACTTTGGCCGGATCTGCCCGCAGCCGTCCCTCCTCGATGATGAACCCCAAAAAGGAGACTGTCTGCACGTGAAACTCACACTTCTCTGCCTTTACAAACAGCCGGTTCTCCAACAGGCGCTGCAACACCATTCTCACGTGCTTGACATGGTCAGCCGGGTTCCGAGAAAACACAAGGATGTCGTCTAGATAAACGAAAACACAATGATTAATGAAGTCCCGTAAAACATCATTTATCATGGCTTGGAAGACCGCCGGAGCATTCGTGAGCCCGAAAGGCATCACCAAATATTCAAAGTGCCCACGATGCGTGTTGAACGCCGTCTTCCACTCATCCCCCTGGCGGATTCTCACCAGATGATAAGCACTGCGGAGGTCCAGTTTAGAAAAGATGGCAGCCCCCTGAAGGAGTTCAAAAGCAGAGGTGAGTAAAGGAAGCGGGTATTTGTTCTTAATGGTTATCTTGTTAAGACCTCGAAAGTCAATGCAGGGGCAGAGCGTTTTGTCTTTCTTCTCAACGAAGAAGAAACCTGCCGCGAGAGGAGAGGTGGACTGCCGGATTATCCCGGCCGCCAGCGAATCGGTGATGTAGCCCTCCATTACCTCTCGCTCTGATTTCGAAATACTGTATAGACGGCTTGTGGGCAAGGGAGCGCCGGGTAGCAAGTCTATCCCACAATCGTACGGACGATGGGGGGGAAGAGACTGGGCCTTTTCTTTACTGAACACCTGGGCTAGGTCGTGATATTCAGCTGGAACTGCAGTCAAATCGGGAGGAGCGTGAGGTGAAGATGGGCTAGTGGACGTCTGGCTAACTGTAGCAGAACGTAAACACTGTTCATGACACTTAGGACTCCACCCAGTTATCCTGCTGTTCTCCCAATCGATCTGCGGGTTATGGCGTTCGAGCCAGGGGTAGCCCAAAACTAGCGGAGTGTGAGGAGCCTTGAACAGAAACAGGCTGATTTGTTCAACATGGTTTCCGGAAAGAGAAAGAGTCAAATCAGTAGTGCGATGTGTTATACTGGCCAAGGGGGCACCATTCAGCGCCGCCACCTGGAGGACCTCAGGTAAGGGTTCAACAGGTATGCCCAACGTCTGGGCCAGGGCTTCGTCAATAAAACTTTGTTTGGCCCCCGAATCGATTAAAGCACTACATGGGTGAATACAGGACTGGAAAATCAATTTGGCAGGACAGCTGAGGTGGGGCAAGATGTTTGCGGTAATGCCCGTCAGTATGCCCACGGCTACTGACGAGCAGCGTCTTTTCCCGACTCTGGGCATTTATCAGAAAAGTGTCCTCTCTTTCCGCAAGTGAAACACTCACCCCCCTGAGGTCTTCTCCGTCGGGCCACAGACCTAAAGCTGGCTCGACCGATCTGCATGGGCTGCTCCTCCTCCAACGGCTGTTCCTCCCACTCCCGTCTCCACTCGAGAGAGGGCCCTGCCGAGGTTTTGCTGCCGCCCGCTGGTCGCCGTCCAAACTCACGCCTATGCTCATCCAACTGAATGCACACATTCACCAAAGCACTGAGCGACTTAGGCAGTTCTCTTGAGGCCAACTCACGTTTTAGATTTTCGTTCAGGCCGTTTATGAAAGCCCCTCGTAGTGCATTTTCTTGCCAGCCGGTCTCCTCGGCCAAAATCCAGAAGTCAATCGAGAAGTCCGCTACACTCCTCCATCCTTGTTTCAGGGAAAACATGCGATGTGCTGCGCTGTCGGCGCTGGAGCCTTTGTCAAAAACACAACGAAATTTGCACAAAAAATCTTCATAAGAGATAGCAGGTTGCATGCTTACCACGGCCTGGGTAAAGCGCGTCCAGTCATTGATTCCACCATTAACCCCACCTTGGCTCCATCTGAGAAATAAGACCGAGGCTGTTCTCTAAAAATGAACGAACATTGTGTTAAGAACCCGTGGCTCTTATCCAGATCCCCACTAAACTTCTCAGGGGCCGGCAGCGGGTGCTCGCGCTGCAGTGTGGGAGGGGAAGGAGGCAGAGGAGAAGCCGCGGCTGTGCTGAGAGACGGCCCGGGCGACGGAGCATCAGCTGCAGCCCCAGGGGGAGTTAGCAAAATCCCTTTTAATTCAGCAACCAGCTGCCGTAACACAGTTTGTTCTTCAACAACATGTTTCATCATTTTTTCATGGCGTTCCAACATCTCACCTTGAATCGAGAGTTCTCGCAGAACCGGAGCGGCGTCCGCTGGGTCCATGTAAGTGGCTGGAGTATTCTGTTACGGGAGTGATGAGTAAGAGAACCCAGACGCGGATCGCTCGTTAAGATTGAACAGTGTCTTTATTTACAGTGAAGCAAATCCAAAGTAATCCATAGTGCTAAGTCCCTTCCGTGCTCCCCTCGTGTGTCCATACGACTTTCGTAAACAGTGACGTCTCTCCTCTCGTATCTCCGTCTCACTCGTAGCCCGGCTTGGTGGAATACTCCAGCGCTGTCTGTCACTCAGCCACACCATTAAATAGTTCTGTCACAATGGTGGATGATTGGCAGCAGCTGGCGAGGAATCAGTTGCAGGTGGGACCACTCAGAGTGGCGGAACTTCCGGGTCGGATATCTCCCGTTGCTACGCAACCGCGTAACAACTACAACGGAGACAAAAACAGAGCGGGAGAACAAACACACACACACACACACACACACACACACACACACACACACACACACACACAGGTCGCCGGTCGGGGCACCGTCGAACCTGACACTCTCTCTACATAAATATATAAAGTGTGTACACTATTTAGATAGCTGTTATGCTTATGTCTTCTCTTCTGTTTATGGTTACTTAATATAATAGCAACTTTATTACTTTTTATGAATAATGACCCCAACACACATCACAACAAAGATGGGAAATGCCTCCAACATGCACAAACATTTGACCACAGAGCAATTAATTTGCATGAATGTAATGTCTCTGATATGTTGCTTAGAGATGGTGGTGACTCTCAAAGCGGTGAGGACCCAATGAGAATCAAATTGATGAGTGATATCGACAGTGGAATTGAAATTAAATTCTTATCGATTCTCATTTCCATCCCTATTCATTAATTAACATTGCCATTACAAAAAGACATAGACAGTCTATCGATGTCAAGTTGTTTAATTTATTTATGAGACAGTGCCGGCTCACTGTAGGAAGCCAACCAATGACAAGGAAAGGTTACTGTACAGGTATTTCACTGGAAAAACTTTGATTAGTCACAGGACTTTCAAACGCTTATTGTAAAACAAAATAAAATGCATTATTTGTAGGATATTTTAATATGCTTAAAAAAACTTTTTAAAAAGTTCCTGTTACCAAATCCACAGTCAGAGTAAACATCCAAAGCTCAACTACAGGTAATAGGGCTGTGCGATATGACCAAAATCTCATATCCCGATATAAGACTTCTATCGTCCGATAACGATATAAATCACAAAACTTTAACATTTTCTGTAAATTCTGTGAATCTCGGGCAGCTCGACTTGCGTGAAGTGTTTCCAGCTGGGCGTCGTGTACCTGGAGGCGAGTGTTTTAACCGATGCATGAAACGATACATTTTTAGACATAAGTTGTAACAGCCGCTGTTTTCTTTGTGAGTATTTATTACACGGCGTGCTGCAGGGAAAAGCCTGTTCTAACGTGTGAGTCTAATGTTTATTTTTTAGCACCTAGCGGCTCTTTTTTACTTCTCAACAGTAAGCATTCCATAGTCTTTCACATGGGTACGTTTATTTTGAAAAGTCTCAACAGGATCTTGAGCTTTATTGTGAAAGGTTTATGTGGAAAATAAACAAGCGGACATGCGATGGTTTTACCGTCGTTGTTGCTAACGACAACGCATAAAAACAGGCGCATGTCCATCCGTAGTGTGGTTATATTAAATATAAGAGAAAGGGAGAACTTTAAGAAATTAATATAGCCACTACAGTGACCATCAAAACGATGAAAAAATATTGCCGTAAACTGTTTATTTTGCGACACCACGAAACAAACGATAGCGTAAAATGAAACGATAGATGTTTTTATATCGTCATCCGATATATATCGTTATATCGAACAGTCCTAACAGGTAATATGACAAATTTGAGATTTTACAGTTGTTTTTCATTGTTTCAACTTCCTCAAGTGTAATCAAAACAGTTTTGGAAGAGTAACTGAAAATTAGCAGGTACCGTGACACGGACCATTTTTGCCTAATTCTGTATTTTAATCTGGTGCCAGTGAAGAATTTGTGCTCTTGAAACTGACCTAGTAGTGTATGATGAAAATTAGATCCAACCAATACTTTTAAACATCAGTTTTAGTGCCACAAAATCCATAAAGTTTGTCTAAATTTATTTCTGAAGCACTTTGGCAGTAGACCAGTGCATGCCTGGTCATTTAGTTTTGGCAAAAACAAGCACAGTTTGGACAGATGACCATTTCAAGTCAGCTAAGCATTACTGTGCTTCTCCTGCAAATCGCTGTTGACTCACTTTAGGAAAAGCCATATTTAGTTTGTCCACCAATTACTGCACTCCATTTCCCATAAATGTCTAGTGCAAAAAAAAAAGATTTTGAACCAAGGTAAACAATGCACTTGATTTCATGCAAGTAACCACTTTACCCCTGAAATTTAATGACTAATTTCTATCACTTGTCTATTTTACTGAGGCGTTTCTCTGTGCGTATGATTTAAACTTCAGAAATTAATTGCAAAGAAAACCATGTTGGAATGGAGGTAACATGACAATGCAAGAGAAATTAAACAAACAGTGGAGACATAAAATACCAGACTGTGAGTGTGGGTGTGAGTGTCTCTGTAACATGCGCACATCTGGAAGAAAAAAATTGATTGGTTAACATTGACTAATGCTTAATTTACAAGTTCAAGTTGCAGTTAAAACAAATTTGAATGTATTTTAGAGCACTGCACCATAAACATGGAAAAAATGTCAACAGCTAAGACATAGACACCAAATGTGAACTATAGAGGGACAATTACTTTTTGAAGGATTTAAAAGAGGAGTTTTAAGTTTTACTAAACATTTATCTTTGTCTGACTCTGTATGAGTCCAAAAACCCTGCATCACACTCTGGTTTGCCACAGATTTCTGTGATAAGACTTCAGTACCAGATGGTGAATAATCAATTATCTTTTGAGAGATTCCCACAAACATCTTGCTTTGCAATATGGATAAAGGAATCCTACTGCTGTGAGCTGGCAGCAGGTACTATGCTGTGTTACCAGTAAAGTGACTGCCCTCAACTAAAAATAAGTGCTTGATGAATTCCCATTAAAATAGACTCCTTAAACCATGTGTAGGTATGTGTGAATACGTGTGTGTGTGTGTGTGTGTGTGTGTGCGTGCGTGCACGTGTGTGTGCATTCCTCAGAGAATTCAGCGACCTGGTTTCCATGAAACATCTGAGCACTGACGCCATCAGCGTTTGCACAAAGGCTCTTTTGGGAAATCAGATGGGACAGTTTGAGAAATCACTAACAGAGGCAAGATAGGTATATGAAAGAGAAGTAAAGGCCTTAACACAAAGTGACTAGTATACAGTGTTAATAATGCGCACTAATTCTGTCTTGAGACCAGATAGAAAATGCTGAGGAGGTGAGTTACAATGTTTTTGTCTTCTCCGGATACAAAAGACTTTCTTACATTATTACTCTCGGCTAGTAAGTCGAAATGAAAAGCTTCATTATCAAAAAAGAAGAAGAAAAATGAAATCTTTAGAAACCCTTATACAGAAACAACCTGTGATTACAGAGAAGACTGTAAAGCAGCTTCCACAGTGGACGTGCGCTTTCTTTTGCAGTCACCAGTGGTTATTTCTACAGACTATCGCTGATCTATGAATAATGTGCTTGAAATGTCATTCACTTTCTATGGTTCCTGGTTGCCATATTGAGATGAATTGCTTCCAGCGTGTACCTCTAAAATCAGCTTTTAGAGGTAGGAAATTATTCAAAGACAGTTGTGTACTACATGCTCAGAAATCTGATATAGCTGCAATGACATAGTTAACCTATTTTTTGCAGGTTAACATTTTCTGTCATTAGTTTCTCCTTGATATTTGACCATAAACCAAAAAAAAAGAAAAAGAAATTGTCTTTTTTATTTGTTGATAATTTCATCATTATATGTGCTTATAGTACACCAACTGTTGGCTTCATCGGGTGATGGCCTCCAGCTTGCACTGGAATGGTTCGCAGCCGAGTGTGAAGCAGCGGGAATGAGGATCAGCACCTCCAAATCTGAGGCCATGGTTCTCAGCCGGAAAAGGGTGGAGTGCCCACTCTGGGTTGAGGATGAGTTCCTGCCCCAAGTGGAGGAGTTCAAGTATCTCGGGGTCTTGTTCGCGAGTGATGGGAGAAGGGAGACGGAGATCGACGGACGGATTGGTGCTGCACCGGTCCGTCGTGGTGAAGAGAGAGCGAGCTCTCAATTTACCGGTCGATCTACGTCCCTACGCTCACCTATGGCCACGAGCTGTGGGTAGTGAGCGAAAGAACGAGATACAAGCGGCGGAAATGAGCTTCCTCCGAAGGGTGGCTGGCCAATGAAAAGCTGCTACGATTTGCTAGGAAACTAGCAGTGGCATTGGCATCAGCAGTAATTGTGTATGCTCTTCTTTGTGACTAGAAATTCGGTCAGATGAAAACTATTTAAGGCCAGAACTGAGCGTCAGCGTTAGCATACACAGCATCAAACCGGCCATCATTTTCCTTGTTATACATACACATTCTGCATACTTGAAGTGCATTGAATGCTGCCATACGCTCAGCGTGAAAACACCAACTGTATGAATTTACATTAAGGAGTGTAAACACTGAAGTGCACACCAGTAACTGCTAAACAGAAAGTGAGTGATCGCAAAAGTTAATCCAAAGTCATCCTGAGGGTGCCATGAATGTCTGTTCTGTATGAAATTTCATGGCAGTGAAGTAGTGGTAAGGAGATATTTTATTGGAGAAATAGTAATGTCAAAGTAATGGCACTAGAGGGAAAGGTGAAAATCAAAGGATGCCCGAAGTCATTTAGATGCATGCTATGGGAACTATGAATGTTTGTGCTAGTTTTTGCTCAGATCCATCCCGGAGATATTGAGATATTTTACGGGCGTTCTGACCTGTCTGCAGATGAAAAGTTAGGGGATCACAAAACCCATTAGATTTCATCCTCTGGAAGTCACGGGTGGCTCATTTTAAACCATCAACTAGTTTAGTCTGGAGTCAAATGATGGACACACAAACAGTGCCATACCTTCAGGCATTAAAATAGAATGTCCAAATGTTTAAAACTATCTTAGTGTTTGTCAAACCTGCTATGTGTGAAACATCAAAGCAATAGCAAAGTGGATTTTTATCTTCAATTTAAAACTACTGTTTTGATGCATGATGTTAGCTGATGACACCACATGAATGTTAACATTTTAAGGTTTGACCTTTTTTAAAAAAAAAAATCAAAGTTAATCCAGCATCACATTATTCCGAGATCAATGATAGTCCGTAGCTTTGCCCACAGCAGGTCAGGAGGATTAACACACAGACAAAAGGTAATTTCACTGGAGTAATTAGTTACTTACCGCTATCCCTGCACACCAACATGGGGGAAGGGGGTCAGATTAAAAGCTGCCAGGCAGTTGGTGGATGGCAGCGGGACAAGGAAAAGTGGTGAGCTGTCCGTCTGGGGACATGATGAGGAGTGACACCGTGTGCCAGCAGTGGCAGGCCTGCGAGAGGAGTCAGCGCTGATGCAGGATTTACACTCATCACACACTGAAGTGGCCTGCCATGGACTGCAATGATGACAATGACACAGCCCGCTGGCCTGTCAGCTGCAGCTGTAGAGTGAAGGAATCTGTGTATGTGATGCAAGTGTAACATCAGTTACTAATGAGGGACTCTGGACAAATAAATAAATATGGGGCATGTGTGTACATGGATTTTTGCACATTGGTATGTGCGTGTATATGTGTGCGCATGCATATATATATATATATTTATAAAAAAAAAAAAAAAAAAAAAAATATATATATATATATATATATATATATATATATATATATAAATTATATAATTACTCATGTTGTCATTTGAAGCTTTTATTTTGGTGAGCTGTCACACTGGATCTACAAAAATTCAGAGTTGGCTTTGAATACAGGCATCCTCTCTCTTACAGCTTAAACTGGGTAATATCTCATAAATGATGGCTTGTAAGGCCGGTGTAATGATGAGGAATATGAAATACTAACAGGCATGTATCATCATAAGCATCAACCAGCTCGAGTGGCTGTGATAAAATATCCTGTAGGTCAGGACTGACTTATCAGATCTTGATTTGGGGGGAGGACATGTCTCGTAAACAATGACGAATGGCATCATGTGCCTTCATACATTATCCTCAGTTTCTGTCTTGAACTGAGTAAACCATTTATTTTTCCAGAAATTTTCTTCTAGGGTGAGTTTGCTGAAAGCACTCATCTGCAACAGCAGCTTGCTTCATATTGACACAGCTGCAGACAGAAGCCTGAGGTGCCACTGAGTACAGTCAAAACTTATGCAAGTGCGAGTTAAATTATTTTCTGCCATCAGTGTGACCTCAGCAAAGGTCACGCTGATGGATAAGTGGATTTTCTTAACCGGACTTTTGATACTTTTGATGAATGTCATTTGATAGCATTTGGAGGGCTGCTAATCCTCATTTACAAACCAAACAACTAACTTCCAGAATTACAAGCCATAAAGATATTTCTTCTCATCTACCTTTAAAGGTCATGCTCTGTATTTGATTTTTTTCCATTATGAGGCAACTCTATATGCTGGCACCATCACAGTTCTGCTAAATTAGTTGCCAGGCAGCTACTTCCAGGACAGGAAGACGGTGATTATTTAGTCTCTCAAGTCGAGGTTTAGTTATCACGATGGGCTGATTGTTAGCATACCTAACAAATTAAGGTTTTAGTAAAAGTTATTGGGTAAATGTTTTCTACTACTTTCAGGCCAGCTTTGACCTCCGCAAAATAATCAGTGTTTTACGTTGCTTGGTATGTCACTAACACTTTGCTGTTGGCACATTGTGGGTGTGAATCCATTTATCAGTCTTTTTCCCTTGTTGAAAACAGCCACCTGTCGGGTCAAAGAGTAAATTTGCATCCCAAAAATCTAAAACAATTAGTTAAAAGTTAAAAGCTTCAGAAAGCAGCAGAGTTGAATGTTGATCCTCTTACTTTAAATGTTATCGTGTATTATATTATTAATAAATTACATACCGGTGAGTCATGTTTATTCAAAAGGAATAATTTCTACATTGTACTGCTCAACCACAGCAGCACGAGAAACACGGAAAATCAGATTCAGGTGAGTTGGAAGGAGAATTAGCGCTCACAGGCAGGGCTAGGTCCATTTCAATCTGTTACTGGTAGTTGCTGCAAATCAATAACTTCCTTGCAGGCACGGCTTCAAGCTGCTGAAGTATATGAAACTTCACACCTTGGGACCCAAAACTGTGCAAACAGCCTAAAGTAGCACTCCAGAAATGGACATTAATGGGTCTCAATGCTGAAAAGGTGGCAGAAAGTCATAGACTGTGCAAGAGAAATGATTTGAATTGCAAAGGAGATGTAATTACAAATCCAAATGTTTCAAGCATTCAAGCCATTCCCTGCCAGTGTCACTGTCACTTCTTATTTATAATTCCTACCTCTTTGCAATTCAAATCCTTTCCCCCCACACATGATACTCAACACTTAGTATTCTTCTGTTGAAGTGATCATATTTTTTATTTTTTTGTGACGAGACAGAAACAGAGCGAGCGGGTGGAAATGACACTCCTCAGACACACACACGAGCCATCTGGTCACATACAGTGCATATGTACTGATGAATACATGCATTAAAGATGAAAGGAGATTCATAAGTTTCTGCAGAAGATTGCTGTAACTCTGTGCTAGCTGCATATTCAGGCCAGAGATGGAACACCCAGCACAATCAACATGCTGTCAGTTCTCATTTATGCCGTGCAGCATTGTGCTGTTGATTCCACTACGTTAGAACCAGCGACTGTATATACAGTAATTAAACGAATAGAATTTCACTTACCAGAACTGGTGCACAGAGTTTTTTGGATGGGCTGCACCACGCAGCAACGCACATTATTTGTTAGACAACAGCATTAAAATGCTCCAAACACATCAACATGCCAGACACAGCAATAAAGGTGATCCAGTTCACTAACTCAAATTAGCCGAACTTAAACTAAGCAGACAGCTGTTGCCTATTTCAAACCTGCCACATGCCCAGTAATGCATGTTAAATTATTAGTTGTATTAGATGTGTGAGAAATTCACTCACTGTTCCACTGTCCCTGAAAAGGATCTATTACCCAGAGCGAGAGAGGGACTTGGTCTTTACTATAATGTGCCTAGAAGCGACTGCTGGTACGATTTGCTATTATATGAAAAAAAAATGAATTTAAAAAAAACGAATTGAATAGTTATGTTGCTAATGTCATGGCAAAAAAAGTAGATTTTGTTCAAATCCATTAATTTCACAATTGCATATGCTTGTAGTGGTAAAAACTATTTGTGAAAACAAGAGAGAACACAAAAGTTTCCAGTGAAACCCAGAATTTATTTCATAGTACTGGGATAGTGAGGTTTTTAAGGCAAATTAACCCTTTCATGCTTTCATCGCTAAATGATAAAGACAACTCTTTCACTAAGTGAAATCAACACCCAAATCTAACGCATGAATGTGTCGGCTACAGTAGAGCAAAAAGGGCAAGCAAAATGTCGAGATTTATCTTACCGATACTCTTGAGACAAGAATGGTCAGACCGTGACTCTATAGAAAAAGTGCCACGTTTTCAAACACTTGGGTTCGATGGTCAAGCACATCAGTCACAGCCAGTGATTTATTTATTGACTAAAGCTTGGGCTCTGCATTCACCTCAGGATTGTCACTGCTGTCCATGCATCCCTGAACGACCACGGTGCAGCAGGATATCCTAGCCCAGGGCAAAAGCCTGGAGGGTTACTAGCCTCCCTTCTGGAGGCAATATAGACAAACGAGAAATGTCTTTTAAATTGCTCTACTTATCACCGTTACTTCCTCTCGCTCATTCAGTCAACTTCTCGCTAACTCTGTTATTTACACACTCATTTATTCACACGCACATTGACTGACTTTTTTTACTTATAGCTTATTAACTACAAACTCAAACTCAACTACTAACTTGTTCTTTACTTTAACTACCTGGACTTACATTCAGGATAGCAACATCACAATACAAGAAAAGTTAGAAGTTGGTGCCAATACTAGTAGAATTACTATCATCAAGACCCCACGTACTTCAACATGAAGGCTAGCATAAATGGTTGAGTAGCCTGCTAATGTTGCAGTTATATTATGTTAGCTTAAGCATTTAATGTTAGCAATTGCAAACATTGCTAATGTTTCAGCCTGTGGAACAATGTCAGCTGTCACAAAGAAAATGTTAACGTGTATTTCATTGCAAGAAGATTGAGATAACACTTTGGATGTTGTTACTGTCAACCTAAACTTAGTGAACTTCAATTCTTTGAGCAAATGTGGATGCTGGTCTTTTAAATGCTTCACCCTGAACGGCTCTTTCTTATGAATGACTTGAAAGACAGATATTTTGACACTTGTCACCATCTTCCATTTGCAGTTTTTTCTGTGCTTGTGGACCTTCTTCTAGCATGTAAAGATAGACTAGAACACTTGCTGCCCCTTTCCGTTCTCGCGGTACTGGCACCTCTGTACATATGTTGCCTACAGTTAAGCACGTTACCACATAAAAAAATCTGATATTTTGGTACTGAATGGTATCATAAGTATTTGTTCAGGTGCAGCAATAATGGTATCCTTTTGAGCAAAAACTCACAAGTTAACCATGAAATGTTAAGTAGTATAATTAAAGGCAACTGCAACTGAAAAAACAACAACAAACAATTTGATAAAAGAAAATCTCATCTCTTTGGTGTCTACTCCTGCAGGTCATTTCAGTGACATGTTGCCTTATCGGTGTTTGTGTTCTAAAAACTAAAAGAGAAGAATACAAATGAATATGCTTCAAAAGTAGCCATTCTTCCTAGAAACACAACAAAATGGGATCACAGTCAACTGTTGTTGTTGTTGTTGTTGTTTTGGTTTATGGCAATGTAAATACAAGCTTTTAAGCCACTGGCAGAAACTTTATAGCAAAAGTTTTCATTGGCACCCTGCGTGTCAGAGAGTCTTCACCACGTCAAGGGCATTTGACACATTTCAGGAAATTTTTTCACAGCTATCTATCACGGTGCTTTGAAACAAACGCTTCCCATTGCTAATTCAAGCTGCCTGGAGCCAGTCCACGGGGGATGTGGCTGGTTGTTCAGTATGCACCTCTACAGTGTTTTGCAGGGATTCATAGGGGCCGAAAGATGTGAAAACAGCATGAACAGAAGGCCAGGTCAAGTGTGTATGTTCTCTCCTGGGTTTGCTATCTCTCATGGGGGTACAGTTTCATTTGTGGCTGTGAATAATGCAGCCTGGTTCCCTCGCTTTGCCAAAGGTCTCTTGATGGGGCATGCCTTGAGATAAGGTCTACATGCATTTACATTCATAGTGCTGCCTGCTTTACGTACGTGACTAGACACACTGGAAGAGGATAAGAATGAAAAAGACACGAAGACTGGAAATGTCCCGGTGGCCTCTAAGTGTTGATATGTTTCTGCGGCAGCGTTATCTCATATGTAACCAGCTGGCGAAAAAACACTCAACTTGTCTTTTCAAATAAAGGAAAAGGACAAAATGCCTTTGAGGCGGAATCACATTTTGGAATTACTTCCATCTGTGACGTCTCTGTATGGACAGGCTGAAGAAATCATCCATATCAATGTGTCTGTCATTGAAGTTGTGATAAATTGATGAATTCTGTGCTGTAATTATGACTATCCTAATTAAATCAGTCATTTGAGCACAACTTTCAGTCATTATTTTGTAACACTATTGAAAATTACGTAATTAAAGATGATTTGACAAGCGGAATAAAACTTTATATCCTTTTTGTTAATTTTACTTTGATTCTTAACAATAGAAAACCATATTACTGCAGACATAGAGGTAAAGATACTCACTTTTTGTGGTTATCATAGAATTCTGAAATAAACTCGTGGAAGCACTAAATCACTTTATCTCCATAGTGTATGAGAGCATGCAACTAACCCCAAGGCTGACCTTCTATCCAGCATCACATAATGCCACAATAACTTTAGAGCAGAATGGGATTAATGATGAATGTGCTGTAGAGAGACAGAATCAGGGTTTGAACCAAAGTGCGCCATTGTGATAACGACCTCCATAAAACACAATATGCCTTATCACAACACTTCATCCGTATAGTTGCTACTATAACATCAGGCAGAGGATTCACACTATATGCAACGTTTTTCCAATTTTTACATTTAAGTTTCAGTGGTTAATTTATATCAGGAGCGGAAGTACAACATTTTTATTGGTGTTATCTGGGCATGAACATGTGTTACCTTTGGGGAGTTCCTTAACTGCATTTGTTTGTAGCAATCTGTCACAAAAGCACATAATTTGTTCCCATTTCTTCTGTAACACAGTTCGACAGATATAAAAATAGCACCAACAAGTTAATTCCCAAAAAGCTAAACTCTGTCAGCATGGTGTGCAGTGTGTCCTTAAAAACATTGAGGAAACTGGACAGGTGGAGGACAGAAGAAGATAAGGTCGGCCTCTGCAGCAGATAACCAGTATCAGAAAGTCATGTCTTTAAGAAATAGGACAATAAATCAGCAAAGACTTAACACAGGACCTGAGCGATAAATCTGCCCTTTCACGTGATACTGTTTCCAGAAGCCTCGTCCAAAATGGTCTCAGTGGAAGGAAGGAACGAATAGGGAGGAAAGGCTGAGGCATGCAGAATTACACAAGAACATGACTGCAAATCAGTGGCAACAGGTATCGAGGAGTGATAATTCAAAACAAAAATCTTTGGTTCCAGTTGTTGTCAATATATGCAGAGCAGGTCAGGAGGGAGGTACAACAGCAAGTGCCTACAGCATCTGCAAAACATGGTGGAGGCTCTCACACCATGTACTGCAGTGGTGTAACGGCAACACTGCAACAGCTTATGCTATTCATCTTCGTGACAATAATTCCCAACACACTGCCAATGCAGTAGAAACATACAGTGGAACACTATCAGTCATGGATTGGCCTCCGCAGAGCCCAGACTTCAACATTACTGAAGCAGCGTGGGAGCAAAGCTCTGTCTCTTCCTTAGGTATCTTTATGTCCAACAACAACAGCAGTGCTGTGTTGAGAAATTATAAAAACATGTGACTGCACAATGCTTTCCAATTACTAACTGACAGCTAACCCTTGTACAAATCCAACACACCTTGCCATGCCGCACAATTCACATCGCTATTTTAATCACCTCACCTAGAAACTCCAGCAGGTTGTCCCGCTAAATACACTTATTTTTATAATGAGTGCTATTCGACAACTACACGACAGCTACAGTTACATATTTGAGTTTAATGAATGTTTTTGATGATATACAAGTAGTATTGGGTAACTCAGACGGTATCAGTGAAAAAAACAACAAATGCCTGGCTGTTTGATCTTCTTTGTACGACAAATGAAAAGATTTTCCTTTCTCACAAATTTTGCAGAACCGAGCTTATCACCAATTACTTTTGACCGGTTTTATTAACAGATGTTTTTACCATTATGATATGTAGCTTGTGGAATAACGAATACATCGTATCCATCAGGTGTAATCTTGCATTTTGGATAATAATGTCTTTAAAAGATGCTCTTAATAACTAGAAAAATCACAAGTTATAACATTCCTGTGCACAGGGCTACTTCCTGAACTCAAACTCCTTTAAGTAATATATAGTCATAGATTTAACTGGCTCATACATGACTTATTCAAGCTGAAATTTGCTCCTACATCACGCAATCCTTATCTTATCTTTGAAATCTAGTCGAATTGACAAGTCTAACGTGGGTCTGCGTTGACAGTGATGAACAGTCAGGTAAAGACTGGGACAGTCGGAGCCCTGCAGGGAGGCGGGGGGAGAGCGTTTTATCTGAAAAGATTACTGAAGGCACCCGTGGCCTCTCTCCTCAGCTGCCAGGGTGCCCTCGCTTTGATCCTAACTCCTTCTGAATGGTAATCACCTGAGAAAAGGTCCCAATTATCTCCCAGAAACTCTCAGATGTACAGTGTCCCTGTCGCTCTCCCACAGCCATGGATTAGACACAGACACAGAGATACAGACAGGGACAGACAGTCTTACATACTGTAGATTCAAGTAATAGCACACGTACTTTATTGCTAAAAATTAACTGACTACATACATTCGCTAACCAGTGACCCAAAAGTTAAATAAATAGGTTATTTAAAAAAATGTGTTTGCTTGTTGTCTTACTGGGACTAGAAGGAGTATTACATTTCATCGTTGTTCAGGAGGGAGATTTGTGCAGAATACTTACTTACTAGAAACACTTAAGCTCATCTTATTTACATGTTTTCGCTTATTAGCTACTGAACTATCCAAGAAAATAATTAAAGCAATGAAATTATTTTTAGAAAAACAAACTCTTATGCAAAAACACCCCCACACCTTCAGTTCTAAGACATAACTGTCTTCTCACATTGGAAGTATCTTCAACTGGACTGGACTATCAAGCTGTGCTGTGTTTACCCTGAAGGCAGGTGAAATATACTCCTCTGTGCCTAACCAGGAAATTACATGTTGTTCTCAAATACAAATAATCTCATCAAAGCACAGTGGTTGAAAGCAAAGGCATGGCCAAGCTGATGGGTCTGATCGTGGGTCAGCAGGTGGTTATGACAGCAGGGGCTGGGAATACATATTTAAAATACGGCATCTAATTTTGCAGAGGAGGTCCATAGATGGTGTCAGTGATAGTGGAGGAGAGCATGGTTGATTGAGATAAAAAACCCTCCCTTGCCTTTGAGGGCTGGCTGATTATGATAGGGTAGCAGATCAGAGAAGCTACAGAGAGTAAAATGGATGGGTGGAAGGCGAGATGGGTAGATAAATTGGCACGGCTGGGTAGGTGTGCAGAGACTAGATGGATAGTGTGTGGGCATGGATATAGCTGGGCAGTCACACTTTACATAACAGTACCTTTTCACCGCGGGATCTCAGGATGAGATAGAAACACAATTCCAGTGAGCAAGGAGCTGTGGTATTTCGCCGTCGATAAACTGTTTTCTTGACAAAACATTACAAATCTCTACACAGCCAAAGGACTCAGAAATATTCAGAGTTTCGCTGCACCATCGCCTGGTACATCGGGGACAAGACTTTTCCCTGAGTCACTTCTCGTAATGTGATTTTCGCCCTTGAAAATGCGATCGTGCCCTTAAAATAAGGCTCGTAGTACACTAATCCCTCCAGTGCGCCTAAGTGCTCCATTGAGATAAAAAAAAAAAAACCCACTGAATCGCTCATCTTTTTTTTAATGACCGTGTTAATTAGCCTAGATTTTTCAACAGCATCATGATATAAGCTGTAATGTATCATCATGTAAAATAAAATGAAATAAATGAACAATCATACTTTCACTTATGTGTGCAGAGTCTGAATGCTTGGCCCCAAATATAATAAATGATTTTGTAAATTCAAAAAATATATAAGTTGGCTACCTGACTTAGAAACTGTTCATACTGTTTGCAGCACAAACAGTATGAATTTTGATATTAACATATACGTGCCATCTTTGTGTTAATGCATGTTATGCATCTAAAACAAAGTTCCAAATATATCAATGGATATGCCAAAAAGTGCACAAAGCTAAGTTTCTTAAGTAACTTACCTTCTGAGATGAATTCTGGTACCTGTAAAGCTGACAATATGAGCATTGCAACGTCCAAGAGAGCGCTTTGACCGCTAATAATTATTTTGGGTCGTTCTATAACTGACAAACACGTTTCGCCTCTATAAGAAGCTGCGTCTGATAGTGAATAAACTGTATTTAAGATATTGTTTTGTTTTATACAAATTATTTTTCTTCTAGCGAGTCAAAACTGCCCATTATTTTATATAAGAAAATGTCCGTTTCTCACCTTGCAGTTGAAAGTACATCTTTTGTAATGCCTTAAATTTACAGTAGAATCTGCTTTTAATTTCAAATTTATACTAAACTGGGAGCAACAGACTATTAGAAATCATTAAGGAACCACTAACAACTTATTTCTGGACCTGAAGATAATTTAGTGTTGAAAAACTGTTTGCACTGCATGAATAATTTATATTTTTGAATATCTTGATAAGGCTGTGTTTAGACTACACAAAACTACCTAGCAAAATAAATGAAAACATTTACATAATTATGAGATGGAATTACTGATATAAATGTCTAGCAGCCTTCCCAAAAACTGCTGAATGAATGTCTGTATAGTTTGTATAATGAATACAAACTATATAAACTATCACTGGAGTTTATCTGTTGAGTAGGTGGTGAGATGAGAGTGAAGACATTTCGGCCTCTGGGCAAATGAGTCATATAACACTCCAGTGTTCTACTCAAAGTTTTAGTGAACCAAGCCCTCAAATGTCATGCCAGGTCTCTCTTGGAAATGAGATTTTTATACATGGATAAATAAAGAACTAATAATAATAAATGTAAATAGATGAGTATGTATGTATGAGTATGATAACACAACAATGCACTAAAGCAGGTTTTCTGATCATGACTTACTGTTGATATTACAATTACCATATTACCACTTTAAAGGTTCACATGTCAACATTTTTCAAAAAGTGACAGTGAATTGTATGATAACAATGTACAAATTCTTTGTTTTAATTATCTTTAAATGTATAAAAAGGCCATCTAAAACCTCAGGTGCTTTAACTTTTCTATTCTAGTTCCCAACTGTGTGACTAAAGTGACTAAATTGCTGGAGTTCCTTCTAGCGCAACGGATGATCTGATATCGTCGTCTTGGTGTTGATCCTGGAACAACATAGTAAATGTTGTTCCAGGATCAACATTGCAAGTGAACAATCACATTCTTGTGATGTTATTCTTTGGCGCGCCAAGCCATTCATGTATTTATGAAATTCCAATGTTGCAAGGACAATATCAATTCTGCTTAGCGTTTATTAAAGGGTTAGGGTCAGGGTCCATTGATCGGCGGACAGAGGCGGTTTCTCACACCTTAAGTACAGTTTTTTGTTTTACGGCGTTTTTTCCCGAAGTCGCAAAAGTATGACGTCACAACATTCTGATTGGTCACTTGCAATGTTGATCCTGGAACAACATTTACTACGTTGATCTGGGAACAACACCAACACGAGGATATCAGATCGTGCCTACAGCAACTATGCACAGCACAGTACGTATATTTTGTAAATAGACATATTTTTTAAGTTTTGCTTGTAATTAAAAACAGGCATAGACAGTTTATAACAACCTACACACAGTAAGTCTGAACCCAGTTCAAACTTTTTTAGAAACTTTAGTAAACTGATTGAGAAACTGATTGAGGATTATAAATCATAAATCCAGCTATATTACAGCCGTCATGCAATTAGAGCACCTTGAAAATCCCTCTTGCTCGCATTACACTGAATACTAAGCAACGTAAGTGCTAGAGAGTGTATAGGTGTGAGAGATAGATGTCTGTCATTGATATAATGAACTGTCAGTTTGCCTTAAACATTCTGCAGTCATCGTCTTATGGGGTGGGCGGGTTCCTTGCGGAGGACGAGTGATGGTGCACAATCTGCATAGCTGGCAGCGCTGGCCTTGTTAGCTGTACCTGACGCCTCGGCTCCTCTATTGTAATTCCCCTCCCTTCAGATCAGCTCATCTCTCCTGCGATTACACCGAGGGCTCGTAAGAATCCTTGGATTCTTATTTACATACCCATGATCATAAAGGCAAATAAAATATTCACAAAACACTCAGTGATCTTATGTTTATGCACCGAGGATCTCATATGCTGCAGATTTATTTGTATGCACTTCGGGTAGCGCAAATCCACATATACGTGCTCGCACATTCATGCGACACAGACCAAGGATCACTCAGTCACCCAAGCACACACACAAGTTCTGTATTGTGTTCTTTTTATTTTTATCTTCTTTTGACTCCTGGATGCTCTTTTGTTGCGATTATAGTATTGATTTTTAGGTGTTGTAGGGAAACACTCGTTGAGATTCCTGTGTTGGTTACTTTTCCAACAAATAGATACATATGTGCTCGGTAAGCCGGGTTGCCGCTGTGTTACGCTTCTATTTTGCTGAACCCAGCTGTCTGAAACAGGGCACCCCGCCAGAGCACACCTGCCCTCTGAACCCCTGGACAGCAAGGCTAGCACCAATCACAGTCCCTCAGTGCATCATTAGTAAATGGAATGACCTTTACATCAAAATACAAACAACAACTTATTCAGGTCAAGTCCCCTTAAAGGCGTCTGCACTGCGTTGAATTAAAAGCATTGACAGGATGATGGATAATCCACATAAGCAAGCTGGCCCAGACTTAGTCTGCTAACCAGTGCTCTTTGCCTCTGGGTGGAGGTAGACTGCTGGCACGGAGATGCCCTATTTATACAGGAAACAGTGGAAGGAGAGTGAACAGAAACAAAAAGGGAAGGGCTGGATTTGATCACCTTGATGGCACTGAAAGCTGGGAAGGGTAGGTATTAATATGAAGAGGACAGTACAGGCTGTGGTTTTAATAGAGATTTACCACCCCAGTAGAGCACCTGAGCCCCTCCAACAGCCCCAAATGAGCCTCTCTAATTGGACTGATTTGGCTGACCAGTGCAGCCTCTGCCAGCCTACAGCCCTGGAGGAAAGAGAAGAAAAGGGGTAAGGACGGAAGAGGAGGAGGAGATGGTGAGTATGGAGGGAGAGCAGGAGCAGGAGATGCTGTCTGGCTGCAAATGAGCTCAAGTTACAAGAGCCGTTAGCCACCATGTTAAACTGTTCTTCTTATCTTAACTCCAGGAAATGGATCACTAAATTCCTTTGTTTAAATTGGATTCTGGGGCAAGAAATCATTACATGAGAAATGTCTCTCAAGAACACTGCTGCTTTATCCTTAAGTCCTAACGTGGCATGGAACTTATCTCCACAAGTGCTGTTTTCTGGCTTAGAAAACCTGTTGAGAGGCACTGATGCTTTGAAAGAGTTGTTTCAACTCTGCAGTGCAGCTTGGTGAACATTTCATTTCCCTGTTTAACAAAGGTAAAAGATCATAACACTCCACTCTGACAGCATCAAATTGGAAATCCTTTGTTCCTGTGAGAAATATTGCATCATGTTTCGCTGAGATTTATTTCAGTTTCTCTGTTTTATTGTTATTTCAAATCAAATTAAATGACAGAGTAAGTCAATTAACCTATTTTGTCTAAAGATTCACTGCTTAAACCAACACCAGAACAGGTGCTGTATTATTGTAGGGTCTACCTTACAATATAAAGTGCCCTGAGGTGACTGTTATTGTGATTTGGTACAAACAAAACTGAATTCAATTGAAAATTAAATCACACTAAATAATCCATCAGCAGTGTGACGAGTGACTGATTCCAAACTTTCAGTCACATAAAATATACAATGAACATTATATTCTCTTTTTATATAAATTATGTTTGATTGCCATTCTGCAGTCATTGTCAACTTAGTTAACTAAGTTAACCAATTTATCTATCTAAACTTTGGATAACTCATGCTGTATTTAGAAATCAATCTCATAGTAAAGTAAGTTTACTTGTCCCTCTTTATTTAGCTTAATAGCTTAATAAAAATCCTTTCAACAGGTGATACTTTCATAATAAAAACACAGTAATGTCACCAATGGGGCTATTTAGCAGGTCACGACTAACTGTATATAGCCACGCTGACAGATCTGTGAGGCTGCTTTGTTTGTTTTGATGGATTTTGGCTGTGACTCAAATTACTGGGCATGAGAAAGCACGACTAAAAGAGGTTTAACCTCCTTTAGTCAAGGATTTAACAACAACAACAAGTCCTGTTTTAGACTAGTTACACAGAATTCCTATCCAAACATTTCCGTCTGCTAAAAAACTTGGAATTTGCCATTCATTCATCAGTTCACATCCAGCTAGACTGCACTCACTCACTCTAATCAGGCTTCAGAAAACATAACCGATCCAAATAAATCAGCTGCCAGACTTCTTACTAACTTCCCAAATAGGTCCATATAGCCCAAAAGCTGGCAACTTGTAATCTCAGAATAGGATTTTAAGGCCCAATTTGGGACCTCCCTCTGAATACATCAATGCATGTTTAATATCATATGATTCCAAAGTTGTGGTTAAAAAACACAGTAGCTACCCATTACTATAGGGACTCATTACTTTGGAGTTTCTCACCAGCAGAGATCTGGCAAGTCACGTCTTTATCCTCTTTTTATCCCGTCATCACCGCTCTATAGCTTTATAGTGGGACACAAGTCTTGAGCATAAATTACACTGAAAAAAAAAGTGCAAATACACATTAACAGCACTGTGGGGCAGGTTTACTCAACTGAATATGAGTAAACCCCAAACCCCAAATACAGGTCTGCATAGTTTTATGGGCGATGTACAAAAGTTGCGCTGTGCAATATATATATCTCAAGATAAGGCACGCTTTTTTTTTTGGTGCAATTTGTAGTGAACGTGGCAAAGGTTGGTTAATTAGTTAGCATGCCTGATTTAAAAAATTCCCCTTAATATATTTTGCATCTTAAGTAAGGAACTCTCAGAAATACATATGAAACAGGGTGAGCCACAACAATCTGCATGGATTCAGGTCACTATGCTCTCTTTGTAAATACCAATAGTTTAGCATTATCATACTTTTTTAATGCGAATTAATTTTCAGTGTTAATTTTTTTCTGGATATTTTTCGATATTTTTAATCATCCGTGGATTTTGACAATTTATGGAAAATCCCATAAACATCCATTAAAATGGATAATATCATGGCTGAAAATGAGCAGAATACTGTTGTTGTGTGTGTGTGTGTGTGTGTGTGTGTGTGTGTGTGTGTGTGTGTGTGTGTGTTTTTTTTTACAGAGTATAAAAGGCAGGAAAATTGGGTGATTACAGGGATGACAGTCAAGGCAAAAGAAAGAAAACAAAGAACGTCTACAGGTATTATTAAACTGCATATACTGTAACGCATGTCCCTCGGAGTAAGCATGGATAGACACATTGTTTACAATGGAGTCTTATCTTCTCCACAAAACAGATGACTAACAATGCATCACTCAAGCTTTAGTGAGTAGTATAAGCGTGGGTTGGCCTTGAGGTTATAAAACTTCTATCACTGTCAGGTTACACAATGTGACTTCAAATCAGGGAAGTTTTTGTACCGCTAAAAGTTTGCACACAATTCTGAAATAACAGAGCCCCTTTTTGTCAAAAACTCAAGGAAATCACAGCAGCTTAAATGACACCTACAAACTTTCACATTTTGTAGCTTTGTCACTTGTACTTCTGAGATGCCATTAGTGAGTTGTTTTGTTTGTGTTTGTTTACTTTAGTGGGTCATTTTTGTTGTCTTGATATCATGCATGTCTATGTTGACATTTTTCCTACTTCAGCTGTCAACAGACTCCACTTACACTCGATGACAGGAAGCAAGAGAGAGTTGCAGCGATGCCCACAGGTTCGTGTGCGTGTTAAAAGACACACACACACACACACACACACACACACACACACACACACACACACACACACGCACACACACACACACACACACACACAAACCCCTTTAACTAGCTTTGCTTGTAACTTGTACCTGGCAGCTATCAAACCACTAAGCACTCTCTTGTATTCATTAGTGGGCTATTTTGTGCCGTCTCTGGCTGAGGGCCTGGCTGAGCTGAATGCGGCTGGCGAGTGACAGGTTGGTGACAAGGCCTTCATCACCATCATGGGCACGGCAAGCCCAAGTCGCGGCATGTCCCAATCCGCTCGGTGTGTGTTGTGCAGCCCAGATCTGTCCCAGCCGTCTCACTGCTTCTCAGCTGTGACTGCGTACCGAATCCAGAGCCAGACATGATAAATATTCCATCTGCTGAGAGGCCGTTTCTCTCCCGTGATCTCTTGCAGAATGAGCCATGAAAAGACCAGGCTGTCTGCTGTCTGTCTCTATGCATGTGTGTTTTCCTTAGTCTTATCACTCTGTCTTTAAGTTTGTCAGTCTATCCCATCTATCTCCTCTTCTGGGCACTGTCCATCCTGCTGTTTGTCTCCTCTCTTCATGCCTGTATGTTTGCCTTTCTTTAATCCTGTACACCTATTTGTACATGTGTTTTTGCCCCAAGGGATTTCAGTCTGTCTAGTTTGAATCCACTACATCTATCTTACATATTAGCCAAGGCTTACTGAGATGGAAATGTGAATAACTCTATCTAATATTAGCTTGTTTTAGTGCATTGAAGAAAAACTCTCTCTGCCATATAACTGCACCTTAACTTTTCTTCACTCCATTATTTTAGTATGCAGCACTTTGAGGGACATGGGAATATTTATTACATCTATATTCATGCTGCTGCTTTGACCTTTGAGGTCTTTTTCTTTGATGGCTTGTCATATTGTTGATCGAGGAATTTAAGTTTATTCGGGTTGGAAAACTCAATGAAAGTCATTGTGGATAAATCTGTCAGCTAAACCGTCTCTGACATGTCCTCTATATGACTTCTTACCCTTTTCTGTTTACCTGTTTGCATGTCCGGTCCGTCTGTGCAAGGTGCTCCTTGTCTGTGCTATTTGTCTGTTGCGTTTTGCCCCACTGCCTGCAAACCATGCCCTTATTTCCACAGCATATCTCTGAAAAAGGGCCCTTGCAGCCAACAGGGAAATCTGATGGGGGACTAAAAGTCATTTGGCATTACAAAGACATAGTGGGATGTACAGCATTGCAGGGATACCATATTCCTTCAAGCTGACCACGATGAGTGGATGACCTTAAACGCTTTTAGTGTAAATCCTTATGTTCATCTGGTGCACAACCATTTTCAATGTGACAGAGAGCTTGAGCTTTGATAGTGACTTCTATTTAAATTATAATGACCATGAGGGCTCAGACTATAAGTCCTGGGATGGAGCCGTGGCCCTAACCTGTACTCACACTCCTGATCTTGATGTACTGGGGCTCAAGGAGGAAATGTACTAAAACAAAAGGGGACTCGACTCACTGAGCTGTGGGGGTTACAAAAGTTGATCCAGCAGATCAAGCTGAACAGATTAGGTATTTCCACAGTCCCCGAGGTTAGCTGGGTTTCACTTGAGCAGTTTTATTGCAAATGAAGATCTCTGCCATTTATAAAGATTGGGTGCCAAGTCTTTTAAAAGAAGAAATAGGTAGTATTTTTACTTTCTCATATACTGAAATGTCTGTGTAATATCTGCGGCGGGTTAATGAGGTCGGTGAGAATGCTACAAGGTGCAGTGTCAGAGCTTTGTCAGTGCAGCTGCTATTTCTATTGAAATTATGATTAGAAATCCAAGAAGGCTGAATGTTTAGGCTTTTTTGAGGCTCCTTAGTCTACCAGGTACAACCAGTCTATGAGGGGACAAAATTCATTCTTCACTTCCACTATACTCTTTCATTCACATACATTATTCTCTTGCATACATATATTTTCTTCAGACATGTATGCATTCTCTTCTTACATACATATATTATTTGTGAGATTAAATGCATATTGAATGCATGTAAATGAGAGCAAAATGTAGGAATGCATAAATGAAAATGCATGTATGTTAGAGTGAAAATTTGTAAATATGTACATTAAAATACATGTATAAGAGAGCACAATATTGCAATGTGTGTGTTAAATATGTGTAAACATGAGAATAAAAATATCTAAATATAAAAATTAAAATAAAACTATGTGAGAGTGAAAATATATGTATGTGAAAGAGTAATATATGTATGTGAGAGTGACAATATGTGTGTCTGACAGAAGAATATATGTGTGTGAGAGTGAAAGAATGAATTTTGGCTTGTACGGCCCCTCATACCAGTCTGTATATTTACTTAGATGGGGCGATCGTGGCTCAAGAGTTGGGAGTTCGCCTTGTAATCGGAAGGTTGCCGGTTCGAGCCCCGGCTTGGACAGTCTCAGGTCGTTGTGTCCTTGGGCAAGACACTTCACCTGTTGCCTACTGGTGGTGGTCAGAGGGCCCGGTGGCGCCAGTGTGTGCAGCCTCGCCTCTGTCAGCGCGCCCCAGGGTGTCACGGACGAGAATGCGGTGGACTCAAGAGCAGACTCAATTTGCTTAGAACTGTGTATAATTTATTGAAAAGAACAAAACGTGAACGGAACTGGGTTTAACAAAAACCATACGCAGAAAACTAAAGGAAATCCGTGGGCGGAGAAACCGGCGTAGAGCACGGGGAGACTTCTAACGGGAACTTCTGTAAACACAGGGGAGAAATGTTACTGAATGGGAAACAAACGAGTAAGGGACAAAGGTACGGAGTGCCAGTGAATAGTCTTGGGCTTACTTGGCGACCCTAGTCATTTAACGGGGAAAAGGCTGCCAGGGGTGTATTCCAAAGAGGGTCAAGAGTGGAGAGTCCGGTCCAGATTTCGAAGAGATGGAGAATACAGACTGAAGGGCAGGCTGAGGAGAAGTGGAGTATATAATCCTCGGGTTCCGAGCAGATGGGAGGACAGGATGGAGACCAAAAACAGCACTGCTGGTGAGTGCGATGGGTGGAGAATAGATGGTAGCAGGACGAACTGGCGAGGAGTGGCAGGCCGTGCTGGCTTAAAAACCCTCTAGGTGGCGCCCCGGAGACTGACAACAGGTGATGAGCTGGCCAACTCCACTCCCAGGGACAAATGACAGGAACCTGGACCACGCCCAACCAGACACTCCCACAGCATATGACACAGGGTGGCTGTGGCTACAATGTAGCTTGCCATCACCAGTGTGTGAATGGGTGGATGACTGGATATGTAAAGCGCTTTGGGGTCCTTAGAGACTAGTAAAGCGCTATATAAATACAGGCCATTTAGATCTAAACTTTTTATTACGCTACATTAAAAAATATATATATACACATGTCATATACATTGTCCTTCTTATAGGTTACTTCGAATGTAATACAAATAGTTGACTTTAAAAAATGTTTTTCTACAAGCCAACTATTCATACTAGTGCCATTTCTTACTCAAATGAGACATGGTAAAACTGTAATGCAATACAAGCTGTGAATAAAAATGTTATCTCTACAGGTAGAAAACTGTGTGTTCTAAACCATATGTACTGTAGGCAGTGTGAGTGAAAACAACTATTACCTCTCACACCAATTAACGGGTTTCACAGTCATTTATCTGTTTGTTCAGGTGATGGAAAATTCTTGGCTGGTTTCTTGGTCACTTATCACAAGCACTGCTTTCTCTTTTTTGGCTTTTTATGTCATCCAGCCAAAAAACAAAAACAAAGTGGTTTTTCTTCTTCTTCTTCAGCAGCATTCACGCAAGAATGTGTGCCTGAACCCAATTGCGGTTTGTATATAAGCCAATGTAAGTCTACAGTTGTCTGTGGGCACGTTTGCATATAACTTGGCCTAAACGTTAGCTGTAGCTAATGTTCCAGCTGATGCCCTGCTATACAAGTGCAAAGGCAAAACTACACATCTAACTCATAGAGATATCAGCATGCCTGAGTGACTTGCTCAATTTCAGCAGTGGAAGAGAATTCGCTTAATGCACTCAGTGCCAATGGGAGGTCTGGTGGCTTAGATTGCCTTCGAGTCGGTGAGAAGACAACAAAAGGTTTTTTTCTAACAAGACGGTGATGTTAATTATTCAACAATGACAAATAAGTGTTCTTTTATGCCCACCATTCCTGCATTTGCCACATAAAACATCAGGGAGATATCATTATATTTTAAATTCACTGTGACGTTGTATCCCCCCACGCTGTGCCAAGTGGTAAAAAAGCTTTCATCATATCAGTGTCTCTGTTTCTGTCCAAGTGCCTGTTTGCCTCCATTAAACATAGATCCTGCTGGTTGGTAGCACAAGAGAACAAAAATGAGCTTCTATCTGTGTGTTCTCTTTCAGCTGCGTAACAGTCAAGTATCTGTGGAAAGCACCACTTTTAACTCTGTGCTTTAACTCAGCCCAAAAGTCCTTATATGGCTGAGCAACGAAGAGGACTCCCTTGAGAACATATTTGGAGTAATATTCGAGAATTTTGGTTAATTAACTTTGAAAAAATAGAAAGTACGATAAAAGAAAATGTTACCCACAATGTGTTTAACTTTCACATCAATGAGAACATATTTCAAAGGCACACACTCCTATTTATTATCCTATTTTTGTAGAAAGGTCTTTGTTTTTCCTGCAGGGAAAAAAATGTGAAACAAAGTTTGTAGATTTGAGAGGTTTTGTTCCTGACTGGCTACAAAATCTCCTGAGAGGAGCTATTTTCTTCTCTTATTTACCTGTGGGCAATTATTGTGGTTTTGACTATTATTCCTCTCAGTTATTAAGTTTACTCACATACCTAATTTACATGAGTGCTATAAAATAAAAACGAAAACAATTTTTATGGATTTATCAGAAATTAGAAGACTAGAAAGCTGAAACTGCAAATTCGGCTGTAAAATTTATTTTATCATTGAGGACACTTAGAAACTGCCAGCAGGAGTTGTTACAGAGTTTTTATGTTGTTTCCTGGATTCTTGCAGCAATAAAGACATGTTGTTAAAAACGTAATAAATGAGTAAAGCCTAAGCTAAAACAAGGATCAGAATTTTAGCATTAAAAAAAGGCAGATTAATATGAATATTAATTTGGGGGCTAAGTATATGCGTAGTATTCACCACCATTGAACTGTTCTGCCACAACTATAAGAATCATCATGTTTTCATGAGAATAATAAAAAATTGGGTCACTGGACTTTAATTGTTGATACAGTTTTTGTAGTGATGTTTATATCCCATAATGGCTGCAGTTCATCTGTAGTTAAGTGAAGCGTGTCTTTCTGCTGTATACCTCATTTGTCAAAGTGCTTGGTGTGAAGCATTCACATCTGTTTACTCTTGAGGAGACTGTACAGTTCAATACAAGTTGACAAGTCAATATAGCTCACGATATCCTGAAATTTTCTCTTGGTAAGGGCTGGAATTGGTGTTAGCTTCTGTTAGCACCACCATTAGCCATGGTTAGCCTCTGTTAGGCCTCCTTTATCCCCACAGCGTTAACTTTGGCGAATGTATCATACACCAAAGTTGAAGTTAAAGGTCATATCTGCTGTTGCCAGCCATAAATGGATATGACTGTGTGATTACATTACCTGTGGTGCACAATGTGAGCAATGTGACAGGTATCGAGGTCTTTACCAAAACTTTCTTAGAAGTGGCTCTAATATTGTCAGACTGAGGCAATTATCTAATAAACTCTAATACAATGTGGGAATGTAATCACACTGTTTATCAGATGTAACGTGTGATTTGCTAATGTTAGCTAGCATAATGTTAGCTTATAACCAGCTAACGTTGTTATAGCTGGCTTTTGGCCAGCTCTTCAGGTTTGTATGTTTAATCTGCTAGCAAAATGTAAAAGTGACAATATCTGGATGAATAACCATATTTACATATGGTTTCTTTTATTATAAAGTTGATTTCAGTTCGGTAGATGAGGCTTCAGGTGTGGAGGGGGAGGGTAAGGTGAAGATGAGAGAGGAAAGAGCTGATGGAGAAAGAGATAATGGGAAAACAATGCACAAAATCTAAATGTACAAACTTTATTTGGTCATATACAGTTTAAAAGAGCCATTTGTGTTCTTTGAATTAAAACTAAGTTATAATTGGCACTTTTAAATGATTTGTTAGCTAAATTTAGGTGTTTAGATTGCTAATCAGGTTTACCCTTGAGGGTTACTAGACATTTACTGTTTGATTCTGTATTGTGTGGACAAAGTAACTTAAGCTGTCAAGTAAATGTATTTGAGAAAACAGTATTTGCCAATTGTACCAGTACCCCAAACTGTACTGAAGAGCAAAGTATTTGGAATATATTACATCCACCAATGTAGCAAAACATATAAGGTGAAGTTCAATTCAATCAAGATTCAATCAAAAAATTAAAATTCTTTTCTGTTTTAGACACTTTCTGGTTGGTGCTAAGAACAGCACTACTGATAGTGGCCAAAACGAGCCTTTATGAACTTCACTTTGCAGCCTTGCAAGCTCCTTGCCTTGGAAGCAGCATTATAAGCCTTCCTTTAATAAGAGTTTCAAGTAGCACGATAACACCCACTCTTACAAAATGTCTGTTAGCAAACAAACAAAACAAATTGTGCACTTTTTCTCTTGCACCGGTAGATAACACGCCTTTGAACGATTTCCAAAATGCATATCTTGCACTTTGGAAGTGAACTCTTCAAGCAGAATATTGTGCATCTGCTGCGTGTAGGCAGCTGAGTTGCAGAGCATCATCTGTGTTTTCATACTGAAGAATAAGCAGGAAGAGGGTGGAAGACTTCAAAGCAGCTTTTTCGTGCCACCAGAGTATTCCATGGATAATAGACTTAAGGGGAAGATTTATCAAACAGCACACTTGGGGACTCTAATGTGAAACGCGAATATGAGTGAGAGAGAGTTTGAGTGTGGCAAAGATGTGTATAAGTGTGCATGTAGTGTCTGTGTTAAGAGTGTGTGATTTAAGGAGTGTCTCTGTGTTGACAGGCTGTGTGGCTTTTGTGTTTGCATGCATGCTGAGGAATGCGTGTGTGTGCACACTTTCTAGGTGTGATTAAGAGCGAAAGCAGGTTCACGGATGCCATCTTTAGTTCTGAATTTCTGAAGTGAATATGCTAATGAGCGGCCTGCCTGCCCACGCAAACACACACACACGCACATACGCACCATCTCCCTCACAAGCCGTCCACCTACACACAGACTCAGAGTAGGCACCGGGGGCTGCGGGGAATAGCTTATTTATTTAAACCTCTCCTGTTGACTTGCCAACTTTGATACACGTTGAATAATTTCCATCAGCACACAGTCATCATCCAATCCACTGCCCGATCAGTCACACTGAACCATATTGAAAAAGCATTAGGCGTGTACCCATGTCCCACCATCAAGCTACTAATATAAATATTTGAATTGACTTGATGATTAAGCATGGCTGACTGGCTGTGCTCAGTAGAATAATGGCCTAACACATATCAATATTAAGCAGGGGGTCTTTCCTATTACAGCCTCACAGCAAAGTCATTAATTTAGCAGAGTTCATAAAAAATAAGCAAATACCCTGTTGACATTCTGATATGTAAACGATGTCACTATTTTTTTTTAAATAATGAAGAGTGCAGATTATGCACTTGCTCGTAGGCCGAGCACCACAAGAGCAGCGCAAAGGAGTTACACTAAGTGCAGGATTTTATTATGAATTCACTACTGGATTAGTGTCATTTGAAAGTCTGCATATATCCAAAAGACAAAAAAAAGACAATACAATTTCACGGCAACCAATTTTTCAATTTCATCTGTTTCTTGAGACCATATTTCAGTCAAAGGCATTTTATTATTTAAGGGCATTTTCATGCTCATGCTACAGTTGGCGCAGACAATTGTGCTGATGCTCAAGCATGCACTGGCTTTCTGTGTGAAACACGAACACAAGCTGTGACCAACTGTGCAGGCTACATGGAACCTGGCATTTTGTTAGAGGCAGGGTAGACCCAGGAAAAGATGCCAGTGTATCAGTCCAGGGCTACCACATGCGCACACACACACACACACACACACACACACACACACACACACACACACACACAAATAGACCGGCATTCACATGCCCAACCACATCTATGGCCAATTAACCTAACATGCTCATCTTTGGATGTGGGAGGAAGCTGAAGCACCTGGAGGAAATCTACACAGACACAGGGAGAACATGCAAAAGGAAAAATGATTTCAAGATGTAGCAGCTTGACGTAAAGCCACAGTTATAAAGCCTAAGAAATTATAATGGAAATAAAAGAACTGATCCATACGTAACTTAGAAGATTTAAAAGACATATTAAGAAATTATTAAAATCAACTTCACTTGACAGTTGATCCAGCTTTGCATCATGCCATAACCACAGTATATATAAAAAAAAAAGGACCCACAGGGATGCCACCGATTACTTTTGGTACTCTGTATTCTGAAGCTTCAGACATCAGTGGTTTGGCTGTTTTTGGAGTCAGAAGCTTTGTTTAGTAGCCTGATCACCAAAGTACATCTACAAACAGGTGCAGGTGCAATGTGCAAAAACACATGTTGTCTGTTTAAGAATAAAACCGTAATATTTCACTCACCAGAACTAAACCAAATATTTCTTGCACGGTCTATTCTAGACAACAAGTTATAATAATGATAATTAGATAATCCATTAAAGGGACCAATATAAGCACAGTATAGAGGCCCAGTTAATGACTCAAAGTAGTGGAGGTGAGCAGACAGCAGACACTGATCGCCTCCAGCTGGCTGTGTTGGAAACCTGTCAGTCATAGTGCCCAAGCCACTAATTTCAGTATCCAGATGGACGAGTTACAAAAAATAACAAAAAACCTCCCACAAAACATTTTATAAGCTAAAGCTCCGGTGGTACCCACTGCCTTTATTTTTCAGCTCTTGGTCATAGCTAAGTGACGTAGCTTAAGATTAACATTGTAGAAGACAGGTATTCTTATTTTGCAGCACATATTCCAGCTGGGAGGAGCTAAGAGGCAAGGACGAGATGCAAGTGAAGGAAGGGAAGAGAGGCATTAACACAAAGAAAGCATCCTCTCTATGACTTCTACTGAGGTGTACTCGAACATGGAACAGGGCTCTAAACTGCTTAGAAACCTCCTTGATGTCCAACAGTTAAAAACAGCTTTTATATCCAAAGTTTTCCACTTTAAATGTGAGTAAACTTCACACGGTGAGGCTGCAGGGGAGAGGTCAACCATCTCGGGAGGTCTTCTGTGTAAATTCCAGACTTGTGGGGTGTTTGAATCTCTTTCATATGTATATGTAGGAAGAGCTACTGGGAATGTTTATGGAGTGTGCAGTGCTGCAATAGTCTGCATAAAATGTGACAAAACCAGGCACCGGGAAGCAACAGGAGGTAACCACTCGAAGAACTTCATTACCCATAAATTACAATGCTCTTCTCACATCTCAATTCCCTCTCAGTGGCTGCTTAGAGTAATGATGACAATAAAAGATCCCCTGCTAGTGTCCAACGCTTCAATTTCATCTGGGCAAAGGGGATGAGCCTGCGCATCTCAGTGAGGAAGAATGAGAATCGGCTACAATAGCCAGCCTGCAATTTTGCCTGATAAAACTGCCAGTCTGTTATTTGCATAAATACAAATATCAGAAAGGGTTTAAGGGGGAAGGAAAATTGAGGAAAAGACAATGTGACAGGAAAGAATGGAGCATGGGGAAATAGAAAGAAAAGGCACTGAGAGAGGAAGGAAGAGAAAGACAAAGAAGAAGAAGGTGGAGGGGACCAAAGGTGAGAAGAGGAATGATAGCACCAGGCCTTAATTACAGGTCCGTCCCCTGTTCTCCAGGTCAGACCATGATTCACAGCCGATGCTCGAGCAGTCGTGAGTGAGTGTTTATGTGTCTTCGTCTGTGTGTGTTCTGGTGGGGGTGGGCAACCAGCCACCTGCACAGAAAGCCCATAACCTTATCACTGCTGGGAGGGTCAACGATATGAACTCAAACAACTGTAAATAATATTGTCATTGTGAGGGAACAGAGGGAACAGAGGTAAAAAAGTTGAAGGAGAAAATGGAATAGAGAAAGATGGACACAAGGTTCAAGTGACAGAGAGGGCACAAGATAGAGAAAAAGTTATAGATGGTGAGTAAATACAACTTTATTTCTGCGTGACACCAGACAGAGACAAAATGCGGCATTTCAGATTGTATCACTGGATGAATGTTCTTACTTTGACCTTCATGGTAACCTTAAATTTGACATAATGCACTAAACTGACTTTACTCTGGCTTCTTAAATTCTCTCACTGGAAAAGTTTTATTAGTTGTTTAAAATGTGACAGCATCCATAGATGAATATTTGAGTGTTAAACTGTAACTTTCAGACTGTTCTGCACAGCAGAGGACAAATTGTACATAAAAGATCGATACTTTATCCATTCAACTGGCATGTAAGACACTTCTGACTCCTCTGGTTGCAAAAAGATAGTCTGGAAGAAAATAACCTTAAGGATCTCTTAATCGGGCCGGCATAGTGTACAGGAACATCTGTGCAGAGCATAACCTGGAAGTCCCGAGGTCAAAATGGGAGATGCCCCCAAGGGTGGTGGAGAATGTCCGAGCTAGGATCCTGTGGGACTTCCAGATACAGACGGACAAAATGGTGGTGGCTAACCAACCGGACATAGTGGTGCTAGACAAACATGAGAAGACGGCCGTTGTGATTGATGTAGCGGTTCCGAATGACAGCAATATCAGGAAGAAGGAACACGAGAAGCTGGAGAAATACCAAGGGCTCAGAGAAGAGCTCGAGAGGATGTGGAGGGTGAAGGTAACGGTGGTCCCCGTGGTAATCGGAGCACTAGGTGCGGTGACTCCCAATCTAGGCGAGTGGCTCCAGCAGATCCCGGGAACAACATCGGAGATCTCTGTCCAGAAGAGCGCAGTCCTGGGAACAGCTAAAGCTGGGCAGACACTGTGCGATTGACTCGCAGGGGTTAGAAGTTCGTAAGTCACAATGCAGGGTCTCACACTATACGACCCGATGCTCTGATGCGACCTGAGTGCTCACACTGTGCGTCCATAAAAATGAAGGTTAACAGAAATTCTGTCGCTCGCTCTCCCTCTCTGTCTTTCACTCACACAGACACGCACACCACCACCATCAACTTTGCTAAATTGCTAATGAAAAACACTGATCGGGCAGCTGTGATTGAGCAGCAATGTCCATCCAACTATTTTCACGGTTGTTGTGGTCGTGATAATTTTGTGAGGCCACATCGA